>NC_092371.1:76226209-76536402 GCF_030028105.1 Mobula birostris
AGCAGTCAACATTTCGGGCCCAGACCCCTTACGGGCTCCTCGCCCTCATTTGTTCAATTCTCGATTCGAACACCATCGCTGGTATTTATCAGTCATGCCCAGTTGCCCCTGAGAGGAGGTGGTGGGGATCAGGTGATTCATGGCAGATTGTACGACTGCCTTGGAAGAGTAATTAGAACAGGGCTGAGAAACAAACCATGCGACCAAATTGATCAGGGAGAATGTTCAAGCTCTATTCTCTGCAATATATGCATCCAGATGACCATAATGCGAGATAATACGGAGCAATTTTCACAGTCTGATCATCTCTGGGTGAAAGGATTATCGGGGGAAATTAGATTTCTCTACGATCGGCTCACATACTCTACCATACCAATTTGCCCCCCGACTTGCCCCAACTGTTACCCCCCTTACTGCACTGTAAATACATGCCTATTTTACTCCATATCCATACTTTAACCCTTGACTTTATTTTTATAGATTTTTCATTCTTTATAATTGTTGAAAGCTGTCTTTTGCTGCAAGTCATGCCCCGAACAACACCACACAGCAAATTCCTAATACTGAATAAAGTGATTCTTGAAATTTATATGAAATATCTTGTACGGAGAAAACTTTCTCCATGGCCATCCTGCTTCATAACTTTCAGGACCCATTGGGTGAGACCTCTTTTTTCTGCAGAGGATGTCGCAGTGCCTTCTGCCCTGTAAGAGCCAGTTAAATGGGGTAGGACAAAGAGTCGACTCAGTCTACACTTCTTGCTGCCTCAGCAAAGCAGCCAATGCAACCAAAAATCCCTCCTACCCTAGACAGTCTCTCTTAAGACCATAAGACACAGGAGCAGAATTAGGCCATTTGGCCCATCGAGTCTGCTCTGCCATTTCATCATGGCTGATCCATTTTTTCCTCTCAACCCCATTCTCTCACCTTCCCCCGACTTACACTTGAATTATTTTTATTGGTCCCTTCTAATGAATCCCTCTTCTTGAATGGTCACTCCTCAACTTGGAGAAACTGCCACGAAGCTCTGCCTTTTAAATCTCAATGGCCACCCTGATTAAAAGGTAGATCTTCTTACACAGCTCTGATGTCAATTGTCCAGCTCTCTTCTCTCCCCTCTCATCAGGTAGAAGATACAGAAGCCTGAAAGCACGTACCTCCAGGCTCAAGGACAGCTTCTATCCCACTGTTATAAGACTATTGAATGGTCCCCTGACCTTACAGTCTATCTCAATCTTATTGTCTACCTGCATTGCATTTTCTCTGTAACCCTTCATTCTGCATTCCATTATACTTCACCCCGAACTACCCAAAGCCACTGTTAAAATGAATTGATCTGTATGAACAGTATGCATTTCATTGTACCTTGGCACGTGTCAAGAATAAACCAATTTACCAGTAACATAAAATCACACAGGATAAAGAAATATTCTGACACATTCATGGTTACAGTTATTAATAAAGCAGTTCCTCATGTCCAGATTATTCACTTCTGAAGCAGGATTCAAACACTCAGATATTTGCAGCGGGATAGAAACTTGTGCCTGCTCTATTATTAGTCCACATATTTGGCTTATAAGTTGAGTGGTTTAATCTGATCCACTGTACAAAGCATACAGGACTGATGGAACCAAAGCTAAACCCTTCTGAACAGTGGTTAGAGCAACAAAAAAAAGGAGGCTGAGCTGGTAAGTTTGTCCCCTCAGCGATTTACAATGCAGTTCCAAGTTCAGAGGTTTATATTTAGGCCATGCAAATATTCTGCCCCACCCTGGCACTGGACTCCTGCATTTGTCACTACATACCTCACTGCAACCATCCTTCAGCTCTGTTACTCTAAAGACCACAAAATTTTGGAAATGCTTTTTCAGATCCCCCTTGTTGCATCTGAAGTATTTTCCATGCTGGCCTTTGATTCGCCTTGCTTCACTCTTCCAGAGTTTTAACATATAAACTATGGGCACCATGGTAGCGGAATGGAGCGATTAGCACGATCCTATTACAGCTCGGGGCATTTCAGAGTTCAGGGTTCAATTACAGCGCAGTTCTGTAAGGAATCTCCATACATCCTCCCTGTGGAATGCATGGGTTTTGCCCGGGTCTTTTGGTTTCCTCCCGCAGTCTAAAGACGCACTGGATCGGTTAACTGGTCGTTGTAAATTGTCCCGTGATTAGGTTAGCGCTAATTGGGCTTGTCAGGGGGGTTGCTGGGTCAACACGGATCGAAAGGCCAGAAAGGCCTACTCTGCACTGTATCGTTAAAATTAAAAAAATAAGCTCTGAGAATCCCTGCTGCAAAATTAACAATTATTACAGCTTATCACTTTTAAAATGTTAGTAAGCGACATTTAACCCTTGATATTTCTCAGCAACTTTTGTTCCAGGTGCTGTGCGGTGTGTACTTTGGGTACAAGTCTTCCCCAGGTTACTGCAAGGTTCTGTTCTTGCGAACCATTCACAACACGAACAGCTTCCGGCCGTAAACTCACTCCCCCCGTGGCAGAAGATGCCACCGGAGGCAGGAAGCGCCACAGCAGCTGATGGCCTGGAGAAGCATTTTAAATCACGTTTAGTTATTCTTAATAACAGAACCTAGAACAGTATTTGCCCTTCGGCCCAGGGTGTTGTGCTGACCTTCAATCTACTCCACGACCGATCTAACCCTTCCCTCCCTCCATTTTTCTACCAACCAAGCGTTATGTTTTGTAATGTCAAAACATTAAACTAATTCAAAGGAAGACATGCGAGTCCGAAATGTGAGTCTAAATCCGAGTTTACTTTAAGCAAGGCACGCCTGTGTCTCGTGGTAGTGTAATGATGTATACAATTCACGTATTTACACATATCCCTTGTAATAAATCCTTAATTTGAACAAGAATGCTTAGTCAAACAATGTATTTACAATATTACTCAAATACTACTGAAATATTAAATACATAACAGTATGCGCCTATCTAACAGTCTCAAATTCAGATTTATTTATCACATCTGCATTGAAATATAATGAATCGCATTGTTTGCATTAACCAAGGATTAGCGGGGGGCAGCCAGCGAGTGCCGCCACACCACACACTGGGGTGCCAACATAACATGACCATAATGTTCAGCAGAACAACAAAAACAACCACAAGAACAAAGTAAAACAAGATAGCAGCACAGCAAGTCCCTTATCGCACCCACATAGCCACCTACACGAATAGGCTTACAACCTCAGAACAGGATGCCTCTATGCCTCTCGTCTACTGTCTCTTAAATGTCCCTAACGTATCTGCTTCTACCACCACTCCGGCAGGGTTTTCCACCTGCTCATCCCTGTGTAGAGAAACTACCTATGATGTACCTCTATATCTTCATCCATTCACCTTAAAATTAGTTCCGAAGGGTCTCAGTCCGAAACGTCAACTGTACCTTTTTCCATAGATGCTGCCAGGCCTGCTGAGTTACTCCAACATTTTGAGTCTGTTGCTTGGACTTCCAGCATCTGCAGATTTCTCTTGTTTAAAATTATGCCTCTTCGTATTAGCTATTTCCGCCCTGGGAAAAAGTGGCTGGCTGTCCATTCTATCTATGCCGCTTATCATTTTACACGCCTGTATCAAGTCAACTCTCATCCTCCTTCATTTCAAAGGGAAAAGCCCTAGCTCACTAGACTTTTCCTCAGACGATACAACGTCTAATCCAGGCAGAATCCTGGTAAACCTCTGCACCCTCTCTAAAGCTTGCACACCCTTCCTATAATGAGGAGACAATAACAACAATGATGATACTAAACTTAGCCCTAATGAAAGATATTCTTTGACAAGATATTTCTGCAGAAAGCATGTTAAATGTTATTGATAGTTTCATAAAGAACATGGCTGCTGGAGAGTCTGCCTCAAGATAGGCCATTTTGTGTCTATTTAGTTACAGTGCATTCTTCTTGTGGCAAAATTCCAGCTGGCGTCAAGAACAGTTGCCTGCAGCCTTACAACAGTTGGCAAACCCATTCCACTGGTCTTGCAAAGACTCCTTTGTACATGTGGGATCGTACATAAACTGGGCGTTCGTAAACTGGTAAGGACCTGTGCAATGCTGACCTCAAGAGCTGTTTAAGGCTGCTATTTATGCACATTTTGTTCCATATGCTAACTTTAACCTTGAACTTTATTTTTTATATAGCTCCTATTCTTCATAATCGTTGAATGCTTTTCTTATTTCTTACATGCTGTACCCTCACTAGAACACCACAGCAAATTCCAAATACAGTGGATTCCAGTTAATTGGGACACATCAGGACCAGCACACTCTGCCCCAATTAGCCAAAGTCTCATGAAAGTAGCTGAAAAGGTATTAAAAAAAGACAAACTATGGTTTAACTGAGTAACAAATTATGTATTTAAATAAAATACAAAACAAATTAGAACATTATTAATACTATTACAGTACTATAAAACTGCATTAATTCTTAATAGTTAATGACAGAGAAATCTTCAGTGTATGCTGCTGTGTTCTTTTGACTGAAAATTAACAAAATCAACGCAGTCACCTAGTGCAGATAATGGATTGCCCTCATACAATCCTGATGATTGCATCCTCCAAATCTTCATTTTCAGAGTAACATTCAAGATGATTGGTGATGCTTTCTTCATAGTTCCTAACTTGTTGAAATTGTTTCGTTTTCACTCCTGGCCATTTCTGGCATCTCCAAGCCTGAATGCTTGAAACCACAGTGAGCGAAACAGTTCTGAATTGTCTTGCTGCTTATTTATCTCCAACTATCAGTAACAAAAATCACTGATTTTTGAATACAGGCACATGCAACTAATTCTATATAAAAATTGTTTGCTCTGAGCATGGCATTATGTCTAATGGGAACAGAAATGCAGGTGACTGACGCTAGTTCAGCAACAGTCTCCTGCCCAGTGAGGCAGCCAAGTGTCCCAAATAAGCTAAGAGAATTCCAGCTAGTTTCTCGATTAGTTTTTATTATTTAAGAGTCATCCGAAATAAGTGGTTGCCCCAATTAACCGATGGCCCAATTAACCAGAATCAACTGTACATGCAAATGTATACAGCGAATAAAGTTGATGCTTGCTCACAACCTTCTTGGTGCATCTCTTTAAATTAGGGGTTCCTAACCTGGTGCCCACGGACCCCTTGCTTAATCGTATTGGTCCATGGCATAAAAACAGTGAAATTTTCTGAGGAACCCAGCAAACTGAGACTGGCAGTGAACCTGGGAGCAGATCGATCATTTGGTCGCCGTCAGCTATGGCTCCGTTTGTAGCAAACCCTCATCCTTTCGAAGTTCATCCCACCACTCCAGAAGCACAAGTACAAAATCCTACAATACGGACAGTACACTACAATGCTGAGAGAGTAGACAGTCAGAGATGTCACCCTTCAAATGAAACAGCAACAGAACCATTCCATCGGGCAGATTTAAATGTTATCCTGAATACTTTTGGTAAATCGGTTTACTATTGCCATATGTAACATATATAGTGAAACATTTTGCTTCATATGCCACCCATACAAACTCTTTCATTACAGCAGTGCACTGAAGTAGCACAAGGGAAAGCAGTAGCAGAATGCAGAGTACAGTGTCAGTTCCAGGATGGCGGTTCTGCAACGCTCCGTTGAGAGTGAAGTGCATGACAAGACACAGACGACATTACGGTCATCCATCAAAACCAAGGAAGATGCCAGTTTGTGACGCTGCTCCGTACCACTGGACCTCGGCTTCTGCAGCTGAGAGAGAGAGAGAGAGAGAGAGAAAAAATGCCCCAGTGCAATGGCTTTGCCACATTTAAAAACTCTCCCACACAGCTCTTCTGTCATCATCAGACAAATCAGACAGCCACTACTACTACTGCAGGGAAAGTGCAGTGCAGGTGAACAGTAAGGTGCAGCCCACAACAAGGTATACTGTGTGACTATCACTGCATCTGCGTCTGGTACAGGAATTAAAAGGCACCTGACTGCAAATCCCTACAAAGGATTGTAAGGACTGCTGAGAGCATCATCGGGGTCTCTTTCAGATATTTATTAGGAGCACTGCGTACACAAGGCCCTTAGCATTGGATCTTCTGTCCAACAATCTCTTTGAACCCCTACCATCAGGCAGGAGGTACCATAGCGTTAGGCCAAGAATTGTTCGGATGAGAAACAGCTTCTTCCCCCAAGACCGTGAGACGAATGAACTCCCTGTCACCATCCAGGTCTCAATTCCTTTGTGTGTGTGAGTTATATGTATTCTGTGCTGCATTGTGGTACAGGGGAATGTTGCTTTGTTTGGCGGTATACTTGTGCACGGTTGAAAGTCAATAAACTTGAACTTGTATTAGAGTGCTGTTCAAATGCCTGATGGTATGTACTTTGTCTTCTACTTGATGAGAGGTGGGTGCAAAGACAGAATATCCAGGCTGAGTGGGGTCCTCAATTATGTGACTACTCCAGTGAAGCAGTAAGAAATGTGGACAGATTTTATGGAGAGGAGGCTGGTTTCCATGATGAGCTGAGGTTCCTTGCAGTCACATATAGAAGAGTTGCCATGCCAAGCTGTGATGCATCTCCAAGTAGCATGCTTTCTATGGTGCATCAATAAAAACTGATGCGCTTCAAAGGGGATATGCCAAATTTTGAAGGACAGAGGAACCATCACCCTCTCTCTCAGTATCTATCCAATGCAAATCCACGAGTCCACTGGAGGCCAGAGGCCAAAACCGCCTCTCCTGGGGTTAGAGAACTGTGTATGTGAATGGGAGGGAGGAATAGGGCCGGTTTTGCTGTTGTTGCTTGGTTTGTTCTGTCATGTCGTGTTCTGCTGAACATGGTGGGCCTGCTAGGTTGGTGCCAGAAGGGTGTGGGTCACACTTGTGGGCTGCCCCCAGCACATCCTTGGCTGTTAACACAAACAACACATTTTGCTGTCTGCCTCAATGTACATGTGATAAATAAATCTAAATCTGAATCCATCAAATTCACTGGAACAATTTATTATCTCATTTCTTTCGGTCAAATACCTCCAAGGGGCATTGTCGCAGGGTTTGGAGGCTTGCGTGCCTCAATGACCCGGACAGCTATGTTGGCTGGAGTCTGGGCCTTAAGCTTTGGCTCTTGGTAGGGCTACCCAGGTCAAACAGGTCAAAGGGTAGAGGACAGACTAAAGAGTGGTCCACCGGTGCTCCAGGTTCAGGGGTTCAGCTCAGGGCTAACAACCCTGACTAATCAAAAATTAAAGAAACAGCAATGAAAAATCAGAAATGGCATGGCAGCCTAGTAGTTAGCACAATGGTTTACAGTGTGGGAGACCAGGGTTCAATTCCCACAGCTGCCTGTGAGGATATGTTCTCCCCGTGTCCACGTGGGTTTCCTCTGGGTGCTCCTGTTTCCTCTCACAGTCCAAAGGCGTACCAATTGGTAGGTTAATAGGTCACTGTAAATTATACTGGGATTAAATCAGGGGTCGCGACAGTACAGTATACCCAGACAGAGAGGGAGGACCGTCATTGCTGCCCTAACAGCCAGCAGTGTAACGGGCAGTAACTTTGCTCAAACAGTTTCCTAAATTTTGACACTTCAAACTCACTGCATTAACTGAGAGGACTATGGAAAACCACGAGCTTGTGAAAAACAGGTGCTATACAAATGCAAGTCTCTTTCTTGGTTATTTGGCACTTGTCTGTATCTCAATGCCTTTAGACCACCTAGATAACAGAAACACCTATGTCAGGATGCTGTTCATCGACTCTAGCTCAGCACTTAATACCATCATTCCCACAGTCCTGATTGAGAAGTTGCAGAACCTGGGCCTCTGTACTTCCCTCTGCAATTGGATGCTCAACTTCCTAACCAGAAGACAACAATCTGTGCAGATTGGTGATAACCTATCCTCCTTGTTGATGATCAACACTGGTGCACCTCAGGGGTGTGTGCTTAGTCCACTGCTCTGGTCTCTCTATATTCATGACTATGTGGCTAGGCATAGCTCAAATACCATCTATAAATTTGCTGATGATATGACCATTGTTGGTAGAATCCCAGGTGGTGACGTGAGGGCATACAGGAGTGAGATATGCCAATTAGTGGAATGGTGCCATAGCAACAACCTGGTCCTCAAGGTCAGAAAGATGAAAGAGCTGATTGTGGATTTCAGGAAGGGCAAGACGAAGGAACACATACCAATCCTCATAAAGGGATCAGAAGTGGAGAGAGTGAGCAGGTTCAAGTTCCGGGGTGTCAAGATCTCTGAGGATCTAACCTGGTCCCAACATATTGATGCAGTTATAAAGAAGGCAAGGCAGCAGCTATACTTCATTCGGAATTTGAAGAGATTTGGTATGTCAAAAACTCAAAAATACCCTCAAAAACTTCTATAGATGTACCGTGGAGAGCATTCTGACAGGCTGCATCACTCTCTGGTATGGTGGGGTGGGGGGCTACCGCACAGAACTGAAATAAGCTGCAGACGGTTGTAAATCTAGTCAGCTCCATCTTGGGCACCAGCCGTTACAAAGTACCCAGGACATCTTCAGGGAGCGGTGTCTCAGAAAGGCAGTGTCTATCATTAAGGACCTCCAGCACCCAGGGCATGCCCTTTTCTCGCTGTTACCATCAGGCTGGAGGTACAGGAGCCTGAAGGCACATACTCAGCAATTCAGGAACAGCTTCTTCCCCTCTGACATTCGATTCCTAAATGGACATTGAACTTTTGGACACTACCTCACTTTTTTTTAAACATACAGTATTTCTGTTTTTGCACGATTTTTAACCTATTCAATAGACATACACTGTAATTGATTTACTTATTTATTATTTTCTTTCTTTCTTTCTTCTATGTTACGTATTGCATTGAACTGCTGCTGGTAAGCTAACAAATTTCATGTCACATAATAAACCGATAATAAACCGGATTCTGATTCTATATTTCTCTCTCCTATAGAAGCAGGTATTGGTCTCTGTCTGTCTCACACACATATACACACTTCAGTGCAGGAAAGGAACTCACCACTAGGAAACGAAGAAAAAAGTGACATTGGATAAAAAAAAAACAGAAGTCCCAAAGAGAGTGATGAGCTCAAGGTCAAAGTCCAGCCATAAGGCTCTTTGAAACAGGGACAGAAATAGATCATCTTTGTGTGAGCGCACTTCAGAGTGGGTGAGTGACGTCCCCAAGAAAGTCCAACGGAGTCCAATGGAAGTCCAGAGAGAGCAGAGTGGAAAACATACATTGCTGGGTGTGAATAATAAGCGCAGAGAAAAACATCAAAAAGAAAAGCAGACAACCTTCAAAGAAATAGGATGTTGGTGAAGCTCCAGGCGAAACCAGCTACCTGCTACCAACACGTCGTTGCCATGGAGATATAGTCCCTGTAACAGATGTGTGCTGGGACTGGCATCACTTTCCATAATTAACAGAAGCTTTGCATCACCGCTGAGTCCACAACGCCACAGATGAGGTATCACCACCTTAAAGATGCAGGCCCTCCCAGCCTCATCTTCAAGAAAATCTCAACCAAAATAATTTTCTTTTCCTAAAAAAACCTTGAAATAGATCTAATTAACTAATTTCCTGTTTGCTCAATGTCAGCAGTCAGCAATCAATGGCCAAAAACAAGTTATCGTTTTTAAGACACTGGAAAGAGAAGGTGGTTTCCCCAACTAATTGACTAGAATCAGAACCTGTCTTATCATCACTGACTGGTGTTGTGAAATCTGCTGTTTTGTAGCAGGTAAATGCTCTGTGTTGTGCATTTTTTCAACATAGTGCAGGACATGAAAAAAAATTACGATAAGACCATAGGGTATAGGAGCAGAATTAGGTCAGTTGGCCCATCGAGTCTGCTCCACCATTTCATCATGGTTGATCCATTTTCCCTCTCAGCCCCAATCTCCTGCCTTCTCTCCGTGTCCCTTGATGCCCTGACTAATCAAGAATCTGCCTTCTGCCTTAGGCCCAATGACTTGCTCTCCATAACCGCCTGTGGCAACTAATTCTAAAGATTCACCACTCTCTAACAAAATTCCTCCACATCTCCGTTCCAAACGGACATCTCTCTATTCTGAGCCTGTGCTCTCTGGTCTTAGACTGGGAAAAATGCTCTCCACATCCACTCTGTTAAGGCCTTTCGATAGGTTTCAATGACATCCACCCTCATTCCTCTGAATCCAGTGAATACAGGCCCAGAGCCATCAAAATCTCCTCACATGATAAGCCTTTCAATTCCAGTTTTAATAAGTTACAGTAAGAAATATAATAAATAAAGGGCAAAAGAGGAATAGTGAGGTAGTGTTCATGGACCCTTTAGAAAGCTGCTGGCAGAGGGGAAGAAGCTATTCTTAAAATGTTGAAGACTCCTGTACCTCCTCGATAGGAGTAATGAGATGAGGGCATGCCCAGATAGTAACGGTTATTAATGATGGGCGCTGCCTTCTTGGGGCATCAGCTTTTGAAGATGTCTTTGATGGCAGGGAAGCTTATGCAAATGATGGAGCTGTCTGAGTCTATAGCCCTCTGCAGCCTCTTTTTAGAACCTGTGCATTGCAGCCTCCATACCCAACTGTGATGCAACCTGACAGAATGCTCTGCAAAGTGCATCTATAGAAATCTGCTAGTCTTTGGTGACATACCAAGTTTTCTCCAACTGCTAATGACCTCTAGCCGATGGTGTGTCGTCTTGATGATTGCATTACTAGGCTGGGCCTAGGACAGATTCTCTGAGATGTTGACACCCAGGAACAGAAGCTGCGTACCACTCGACAAGGACTAGTTTGTGTTTCCTGACTTCTCCATTCCTGAATTTCACAATGGATTCCTTGACCTCACTGATGTTGAGTGCAAGGGTGTTGTTGTGGCACCACTCAACCAGCCAATCTAACTACATATCTTATTTTAAAAAATATATAGTTAAATTAAAAATAGTGCAAAACACAAATGATTTTTTAAAGTGTGGTAGAGTTCATGGGTTCAATGTTGATTTAGGAATCAGGTGGCAAAGGGGAAGAAGCTGTTCCTGAATCGTTGAGTGTGCACCTTCAGGCTCTTGTACCTCCTTCCTGATGGCAGCAACGAGAAGAAGACATGTCCTGGGTGGTGGGGGGTCCTTAAAGATGAATGCCTCCTTCTAGGTAGCACATTCCAGGCACCCACTACTCTCCATGTCAACAAACCTGCCCTGCACATCTCCTTTGAATCTACCCTCTCTCACTTACAAGCACGTCCTCTCGTACTTGCTTCTTTGCTTGGTCCATGACCACACACTTCTGCTTAACACCATCTTCCCTTCGGCCGTGTAAACTCTCCCACCTTCCACAATAACACAGACCTCCTTTCTTCCGCTGCAGATTTAAAGCTGCACCACCACGTTCTGACCCAAAATGTTAACTATTTCACTCTCAAAACTTATACCAAGTTCTTCCCTTCATCCACTGTATTCTCTTTCCCAATTTATACATACAAGTATGCAAATTAAGGGAAAGAAAAGGCCACTAGGCCCTTCAAGCTCCTGAATAAATGAAGGCTGACAGGATTGCAACCTTATTAGTGAGTTGGTTTATTACTGCCACCTGTACTGCTTTGTATAGCATCCATACAGATCAATTCATTATAACAGGGTATTAAAGCCGTACAAGGGAAAACCAGTAACAAAATGCTGAATAACAGGTAGCACGATAGTGTAGCAGTGACTGTGACATTATTACAGCGCCAGTGACCCAGGTTCAATTCCCGTCGCTGCCTGTAAGGAGCCTGTATGTTCGTTCTCCCTGTGATTGCATGTGTTTCCTCCGGGTGCTCTGGTTTCCTCTGAGTGCAGAGGATGTTTCCTACTGTGGGGGAGTTTAAGATCAGAGGACACAGCCTTAGAACAGAGGGACGTCTATTTAGAATGGAGACAAGGAGGAATTTCTTTAGCCAGAGGGTGGTGAATCTGTGGAATTCTTTGCCACAGGCAGCTGTGGAGGCCAAGTCATTGGATATATTCAAGGTAGAGGTTGATAGATACTTGATTAGTCAGGGTATGAAGGGATATGGGGAGAAGGCAGGAGATTGGGGCCGAGAGGGAAATGGATCAGCCATGATGAAACGGTGGAGCAGATTCGATGGGCCAAATGGCCTAATTCAACTCTTATTTCTTATGGTCACACTCCAAAGAGAAATTAATCACATGGTGGCTCATTGGGCCAGAAGGGCCTTTTAGAGTGTTGTATCTCCAAATAAAATTACTCCAGTTTCAGAAAAAGTGCAATGCAGGCAGACAATAATGGGCAATGCCATAACAAGGTAGATTGTAAGGTCAAGAGTCCAACTTACCTTACAATGGAACCATTCTAGTGTGCAGGATAGAAATTGTCCTTGAGCCTGGTGATACATGCTTTCAAGCTAATGTTAATAAAATGTCCAAAAAAGATTTGGAGACTGTGCCAGAGAAAATATTTTTTTTAAATTCTTAATATACACATTATAAATGAAATAAGTTTAGGAAGCTTAGGGAGAAAATCCCACACAACGGAGCTGAGCTGGGTGGACATTTAATCAACAAAAGAGCTGATCAGAGTTTGGAAGTCAGATCTTAATGGAAGAGAATCTGGAGATCATTCCCCTGAAAATTATAATTTGAAGCACTGGGAGAGCATGTCATTGGGAATGAACTCAGCACAATGTTAGATTTCAAAGATTAGGTACTTGAAAGACCTGAGATTCAATTCGTCTCCCACTGCACTTTGTGGTGATGGAAGCACTGCATCTGAGGAACATTGGTAAATGCCAAGCAAAGGATAGGATCTGCTCTTAGGTGTAATGCACCCATCTGTCAAATACCCCAAGGAAGCATCCACAAGAGAGCTCCTACAAGAAAACAACATCCCCCAGACAAGCCATGCTCACTTCTGCCGCTGTCATCGAGCAGGAGGTACAGAAGCTTTGGGTCCCACACCACCAAGTTCAGGAACAGTTATTACCCTTCAACCATCAGGCTCCTGAATCGGTGTGGATAACTTCACTCACCCCAACACTGCGCTGATTCCACAACCAATGGACTCACTTTCAAGGACTCTACAACTGATATTCTCAGTACTATTATTATTATTTTTTTTTACAGTTTATCTTCTTTTGCACACTGGTGGTTTGTCAATCTTTGTGTGCAGTTTTTCATTGATTCTGTTGTATTTTTTTGCTCTACTGTGAATACCTGTAAGAAAAGGAAGCTCAGGGTGGTATACGGTGACATATACGTACTTTGATAATAAATGTCCTCTGAATTTTGAAATACTTGTCAGCAGCGCTGTTGTCCATGACAGCACTGAAAACAAATTGAACCATGTCTTTGGGCAAAGTACCACATGTGTGTGTGTGTGTGGGGGGGGGGGGGTTACAGTGTAATCACTTTAGTCTGCTTCATTCAAGCATTGGTTCCAGTTCCAATAGATCATCAGATTTGCTGAGTTCACCTGCCACTGTCCCCCTGAAGTGCAGATTAACAGATGGCCCATTAATCCTCATATCACAAATCTCGGTCAAGTTAGGAGTGCAATCCAGCTTTTTTTAAAATATAATTTCAGTAGGCAGGAATCAGATTCAACAATACTGGCATAGAAATGATTGGCCTCCTGAGCAGGAGATGTTACTCATTGGATTTTGTGCCTGTAAGTCTATTTGATGGAGACTGAACAATAATCAAAAGATACTGATTAAATACCTAACGACAGTATGATTTATAAGGTCTTAGGAAAACATGGAGAATCTAATTACTCAACCCCAAAAAGCCAGCACAAGAGGAGCTGAATGGCCTCATTCTATAAAGGGTCAGCAGCGTGGCCATGATTGAAAATTTGAACTGCTATTTGTCTGTATAACTCTGAGGAAACTGAAAGCTGAAATGAAGATAAGAGTTTGCCATCCTGATACTTAGCTGAAGTAGGGGTCAAAAAGCGGTGGGGGGGGGGGGTCAAAAAGAGCTAAATATACTCTTTGTAAACATTTATTTCCAAAATTAGACAAAAGACCGGGGGTTCTTAGCCTTTTTATATGCCATGGACCTCTTTGGCAGTCAAGTGAAGCCTACAGAACCCTTGTCAGAATAATGTATTTAAATATATCAAATAAAATAAGATTACAAAAGAAACCAATAATACTGAAATACTGTTATCAAAATATTACAAAAACTAATGATACATGTACTTTTATTAATACATTAAATAGCAAGATTATATATTTATACTGTATATGTTTTAAAGACATTATCAGTGTGAAGGCTGCTGTTGCTTAGTGGGGGAGGCTCTAATAACTACCATAATTTTGAAGTAGTGATGAGATAGTTGTAATGATTATTGTGATACGAAAATACCTGCGATTTCCATTGGTGACAAAGTCACAGGTAAAGCTCATACTACTGTTGTTTGTTGCCTACATTCATCACTGAAGGAAATGGTCATTTCAGTTAGAGGTTGGTTAGAGAAATGGAGGGTTATTGCAAGTTTGCTCAGGGATCATTCCAGCTCCATTTACTCCCAAAACAGAAACACTAAACGACGGACACTCAGCAAGTCCGGCAGTGGCTGTGGAAATAAAAAAAGGGGGTAACATTCCAAGTCTGAGACTTTGTCAGAATAGCATAACCCGAAATAGTAACTGTTTGTCTTTTCACAGGTGCTGCATGAACTGCATTTTAAGCCAAATATAAAACAGTACAGGCACAGGCCCTTCAGCCTGCAATCTCCATGCTGACCATGATGCCATTCAAAGCCTATCCCATCTAACTGCACATAGTTGAACCCCCTTCATTCCCTGCTTGTATACGTGTCTGTCAAAATGCCTCTTAATTGTTGGATCTGCTTCCACCATTTTCCCTGGCAATATATTGCAGGCACCTCAATTTAAAAATTTGTCTTATAAATCTCCTTTAAACTTACCTCCTCTGACTTTAAACTGTGCCATCAAGTATTTGATATTCACACTTTGAGGGAAGGAAAAAAAGACTACCATATTTATGTCCCCAAAAATGTTATATACTTCTATCATGTTGCTCCTCAGTCACTTATACTTCAGAGAAAATAACCCAAGATTGTCCTAGCTATTGCAGTTCTTTTACAGGAATTATAAACATGAAGAGAAATATCGCTTTCTTTTATAGGTATTATAAATGTCCCTAAGGCAGTCCTACATTGAGTTCAACACTGACTGGCAACTCCTGTACCAGTCTCTGTGAGTTCATCAGATATGTGGAGAGAGGGAGCATGCTACATGGACAACAGCTTGCTCTCCATATCGTACTGCCCAGGCTTGCGAATCTAGACAGCTAGGATGCAATACCCATGGTCAACTCTGACCGACGGAGGCCCTCACCTCATAAACGTGAAGTGAAATACTGTGTTCCATCTCAGCTTATTTCACTTATTACAGAAAATATGCAGCTGGAGTAGACATCAATGTTTAAACTTGATAGATCTGTGTTAATACGTGAGCACACGATGCAATTTGTGCAACTTGACAAAAAAACTAATCAAGCTGAAAAAAACATAGAACATTACAGCTGAGTACAGGCCCCGTCATGTTTGTGCCCACCTTTTAACTGACTTCAAGATCAATCTTAATCCAGGGTTCCCCAACCTGGGGACCATGGATCTTTTACTTAATGGTTTTAGTCCACAGCATAAAAAAAGTTGGGAATCCCTGAAATCCTTCGCACTCACACAGCCCATTTTTCATCCATGTGCCAATCTAAGGATCCATAACTGTCCTGAATGGATCTGCCTCTACCACCATCTCAGGCACTGCGTTCCAGGCACCTGCTGTTGTGTATTTCATATTTCAGTAATATTTGAGTGATCTTGTGCATATATTGCTTGATTAAGCATTCTTGTTTGTTTAGATAATTCATGATGGGTTATATGTATAAATATGTGAATTGCATACATCATCACGGTACCACATGACACATGCGCCTCACTTAAAAGTAAAGAACAAACTAAGACTTGTATTTCCCATCTCTTGTTTTCCTTTGAACTAATTTAATGTTTTGAAGTTATGAAACAAAACATAACACTCACCACTGTGTAAAAAAAACTTACTTCTGACATCCCCCCAATAAGTTATGCACACTTGGATTAGCCATTTCTACCCTGGGATAAAGCCTCTGGCTGTCCACTCCATCTATACCTCTTATCATCTTGTACATCTCTATCAAGTCACCTCTCATCTTCTTTCTCTCCACTGAGAAAAGCCTTAGCTTTAATTGAAACTGTAAGAGTCTACAAAAGCAAAAACACATCAGCCTACCTCATGCATTGTCAGCATCTATGTCTCACATCTCCTCACCTCAACCACTACTTCTGTAGAGGGGAAACACTTCACTTTTCTACTGAATCTGCTGGTAACTTCTACTTATGGCCAAGAGTTAGGGCTGCCAGCACAGGGGAGAGCATTTTATCAAACAATTTCCTCACAAACCCTTCAGTATTGTAAAGACCTCCAGCTCTTCATCCTATTTCTGAAAGTAGGTCCCAGATCATTCAGACTTTCCTAGTGACAATCTTCTTGGTTCTATCATTGGAGAAACTGTGTCATCAGGGAAAGTAAATATTGAATACAAGGAGATTCAGGCACCCCTTCCAATTGTGAGCCATTACTTCCATTTGCCTCAGTCATTTAAATTCCAAAATTAGCTCTGGAGTCCAGAATATTACACTCAGTGGCCACTTTATTAAGTACACCCGCTCGTTAATGCAAATATCCAATCAATCGTGTGTCATTAACTCTATGCATAAAAGCATGCAGACATGGTCAAAAGGTTAGGTTGTTATTCAGATCAAACATCAGAATGGGGAAGAAATGTGATCTAAGTGGCTTTGACAGTGGACTGATCCTTCGTGCCAGAAAGGATGGTTTCAGTATCTCAGAAATGGCTGATCTCCTGGGATTTTCATGCACAGCAGTCTCCAGGGCTTACAGAGAATGGTGCGATAAAACAAAAAAGAACATCCAGTTAGCAGCAGTTGTGTGAGTAATGAGAGAGGTCAGAGGAGAATGGCCAGACTGGATCAACCTGACAGAAAGACAACAGTAACTCAAATAGCCACACATTACGACAGTGAGTGCAGAACATCTCTGAACATACAACACACTGAACCTCGAAGTGGATGGGCTACAGCAACAGAAGACCATGAACATGCACTCAGTGGCCACTGAGTACACAACTGCAATAACCAGTGACAAGAGAGGTTGAGTACCCTTTATCCGAGATGTCTGTGGCTAGAAGGGTTTCAGATTTTGGAATATATAATCATATAGCTTGTGTTCGCTATCATTTCAGACTCTGAATTTATGAGCTGCCAGCAAGCAGTCTTTGTCTTACACTGCGTCATCACACATATCTACTGACGCAGCCGTTTTCATCAGCATAACCAGGACTCGTGATATAGACCAGCTGCTCATGCGACCATTAACCACAGGCTCCCGTGGCTTCATGTGACCCGATCAGAAGGATTGGGGGGCGGAGGGGAGGGGCTAAGCCTCTTGCCCAAGGGAGACCTGCAGGCTAGCGGGGTTGGGGGGGGGGGGAACCGCCTTACACCTCGCTTGGTAGAAACGCATCTCCACTCTGCCATCCAGAGTAACACACACAAAATACAGGAGGAACTGGGCAGGTCAGACCACATCTATGGAGAAGAGTAAAGAGTTGACGTTGCTGCACTCCGACTCTTCAACCATGTGCTAACCCAGGTTCACTACCATAGCCATGTGTTCTTCCAGGGAACGTGTCTCTGCCACCATCCTGTACCACATGGATTTCAGCTCAGTTCCAGGCCTCCGGGTCCGGGCCCAGTAAAGTTCCCAGGTATCTGCATTGAAGCATCTGCCACCTGCCAACCTATACTCCTTCCCCTCCTCCCACCTTCTTATTCTGGCCCCTGCCCTCTTCCTTTCCAGACCTGACATGGGTTTCCTCCAGTTTCCACCCACATTCTAAAGATATACATTTCAGTAGGTTAATTGGTCACGTGTGTAATTGAGCAGCACGGGTTTGTTGGGCCGGAAGGACCTGCCACTGTGCTGTATCTCTAAATAAATTAATTAATTTTAACTTGCATCTAGGAGCCAACATTCCCTGCTGAAAACGAAAGAGAAAGTAGGCAATGCTTTCACAATTGTACATCTACTAAATCCCAGGGGAAACCTGAGTTGTGGTGGGGAACTTTCACTTAGGAGCATAAAGCACACTACAGCCAATAAGGGACGTATGGAATACAGTCATCGTTTTAAACTAGGAAACTTGGCAACCAATTAACGCACAGCCAACTCCTACAAGCTGCAGTGTGGTAATGACCAGAGCTGCTGTTTTGAGTGATGCAAGATAAGGGATTACTGTTGCGCCAAGGGACTGGACAAATTTGGACAGGGACACGGATGAGAGGAGTATGGAGGGCTATGGTGCAGGTGTGGATAGATGGGGCCAGGCAAAGAAACAAGTTGGCTCGGAATTATTGGGCAGAAGGGCCTTTATCTGTGCTGTGGTGCTTTCTGACTCTATTTCCTTGAATCCTGGTTAGAGCCGAACACCTGCTTCTGATGTTGTGACTTTCAGTGCATTGTGTTCTCAAAGGGCCGGGCTCCACATTGGATGGGATTGACTGTAATCACTTCATTTTTGTTCGAATAAACACCTGCCCTTAACCATAGCACGGAAAGTGATTGTGTAGTTCTAACAGCGTAACTCAAATATGGGTGGCTTTTAAAAGGGGGAAGCATAATTCACAAATGGCCAGTGGACACCTTTGCATCATTACACTAAAAATCAGATGAAAGACGACCAAGAAACAGCCACACGGTGACAATATCCTCCTGATCATAAGTTAAACAACAATGAAAGGGAATTCGATCTACTTAAACCAACCCACATAGCACAAAAACAATTGAAATTTGTCAAAGGCCTTGTGGACATTTATTTTAAGGATTACCATAGTCTGTTTCAGACACTGGTCATGTAAAAAAAAGTCAGAGAATTGACCACCCCCAAAAGAATCTAAACAGATAAATATTTATTTTGTAATTATTGTGCAAGTAAATATCGTTTATTTCTGACAATCTACTATTGGTTTACCTCACTAATATCAAAGTAACAAGTCTAAGGTAAAGAAGGGTAAGGCTTACAGACTCACTTTCAAAGACACTATAATTCGTTCTCAATATTATTCATTTACTTATTTTTTTATTTGTAAAGTTCATCTCTTGTACATTAATTGTCAAGTCTTTGTGTGCAGTTTTCGTTGATTTGTTGTATTTCATTGTTCTACTTTGAATGCCTGCAAGAAAAAGAATCTCAGGGTAGTATAGGGTACTTTGTGTGTATATATGTATTTTGATAATAAATTTACTTTGAGAAAGTGCATTAAGAAAAAAAAATCAGCCATGATTGAATGGCAGAGCAGATTCGATAGGCCAAATGGCCTAATTCTGCTCCTATACCTTATGATCTCGCTGCCCAAGTCAGCATTACAACTCTGGAAAGAGGTACGAGTTAGTCAATGCCTAAATTGCAAGGAATTCCCCAATATTCAGATTCCCCTTAAACGTCATCAATGTTTCATAAAGTTCCTGTTAGCAGATTTCATGCCCTTGGTAGATTCCAAAATACTTCTCTAGAATAGTCACTATTATGTGGGTGAACACAGAGCCAAGTTTGACATTCATCAAAAGAGATAAGCAATGCTTTTGGTTTATTTTCCAGCAGCTTTAATTTGGCGAGGAAGAGTTGGCCAAGGTAATCTCTCATCTCACATCACTGGATATGAAGAGGATGTATCCTGTGGTGGTGGAGTCTAAGACCAGGGGACACAAGCCTCAGAACAGAAGGATGTTCATTTTGAATGGAGATGAGGAGCAATTTCTTTAGCCAGAGAGTGGTGAATCTGTGCAATTCCTTATCACAAGCAGCTGTGGAGACCAAGTCACTGGGTACATTCAAGGCAGAGGTTGAATGGTTCTTGATTAGTCAGGGCATGGAGATTGGAGCTGAGGGGGAAATGGATCAGCCATTTAATGGTGGAGCAGATTTGACAGGCCAAATGGCCTAATTCTGCTCTTATGATCTTATCCTTTACAAGACCTCCCAAAGGAGGAATTATCAACTGTGTCAAATCAATGAAATATCCCATCAGTGTCCAGTCAACAATGGGATAAATACCATTCATTATTGGTTTTCAGCAATTATTTGTCTGCTGACCCACGACTGTGCTGCAACACACAGCTCCAACCACATCATCAAGTTCTCTGATGACACGACTGTGGTGGGTCTCATCAGCAAGAATGATGAGTCAGCATACAGAGAGGAGGTGCAGTGGCTAACGGACTGGTACACAGCCAACAACCTGTCTCTGAATGTGAACAAAACAAAAAAGATGGTTGTTGACTTCAGGAGAGCACAGTGTTTCCATTGAAACACCTTGACTGCACACACATCTCCAAAAACAGATCTCCATTTAACTAATTATATGACTTCTAAAACCAATTGGCTGCAACAGTAATGATTTGGTGTGTTATATTAAAGAGGTGGGGTGAATAATTATGCAATAATTGTGTTTTATATTTGTAATTAATTTATATCTGTTTTCACTTTGACATGAGTCTTTTTTTGTTGCATTAGAGATATTTACACCACACGCTGCATCCATAAAGCAAACAGCATTATGAAGGACCCCACACACCCCTCATACAAACTCTTCTCCCTCCTGCCTTCTGGCAAAAGGCACTAAAGCATTCGGGCTCTCAGGACCAGACTATGTAACAGTCTCTTCCCCCAAATCATCAGACTCCTCAATACTCAGAGCCTGGACTGACACCAACCTACTGCCCTCTACTGTGCCTATTGTCTTGTTTATTATTTATTGTAATGCCTGCACTGTTTTGTGCACTTTATGCAGTCCTGGGCAGGTCTGTAGTCTGGTGTAGTTCTTGGGTTGTTTTACGTAGTTCAGTGTAGTTTTTGTATTGTTCATGTAGCACCATGGTCCTGAAAAACGTTGTCTCGTTTTTACTGTGTACTGTACCAGCAGTTATGGTCAACATGACAATAAAAAGTCAGTTGACTTGACTTGATTTTTCTTGTGCAATTGACTCATACCAAAAATAATTCATTCAACTTTGATCCCAACCACGTAGGATTACCTTCTCCCATGACGAGCTGATGAAATCACTAGTTTAGTGGATTAAATGTGTAAACTGTTTTTGCACAAACTACATGTCATTACAGTTCAAATAATCATGTTGTGTGTTCAGTTTATATGCAAGTTTTTATCCAATTAACAATTTTTATGAGGACTCTCTAAATGTTAGTGCTGTAAACCTGTGTTATCAAATCTACACTGTTTACTACACACACACACACACACACACAGGAACACGCATATTGTGTAGACTTTTCTCCTCTAACCACATTTCCAACAACTTCTTTAGTCTCATCAACCAACCTCCTCCTCCTCCACTTTTCAGGGCTTAATGGAACTATTTTCCTTCTCAGCTGAACTATTCCATACAGCAGAGAAACTAAATGTGTGTGTATACACTCAGTGGGCGCTTTATTAGGTACAGGAGTGGAACCCAGTGCAGTCTTTATTTCCTTATTTATTTATTGATAGTGTGGATAAGGTCCTTTCAGCCTACCCCTGCAAACCCACAACCCTGATTAACCCTAACCCTATCACGGGACAATTTACAATGCCCAATTAACCTATCTGATAACGTCTTTCGACTGTGGGAGGAAACCCATGCATTCCATAGGGAGGCCATACAGATACTCCTTATAGAACGGCAGCAGAATTGAACTCTGAACTTTGGAACACTCTGAGCTGTAACAGTATCACACTAACTGCTAAGCTACTGTGGTGCCTTCTGCCTCTGTAGCTCATTAACTTCAAGGTTCAACGCGTTGTGCGTTTATAGATGCTCTTCTGCACACCACTGTTGTAACGCATGGTTATACGATCTATTGTCACCTTCCTGTCAGCTTGAACCAATCTGGCCATTGTCCTCTGACCTTTCTATTTATCAAGGCTTTATCACCCACAGAATTGCCACTCACTGGATGTTTTTGTTTCTCACACCATTCTCTGTAATCTCTAGAGACTGTATACGTGAAAATTCCAGCAGATCAGCAGTTTCTGAGATACTCAAACCACCCCCTTCTGGCACCAGTAAAAGTCATTTAGATTTCTTTTTTTTCCCCCTCTTTCTGATGTTTGGTCTGAACAACTGAAGCTCTTCACCATGTCTGCATGTCATTGAAGGGTTGATTAGATAATTGCCATAACAAGGTGTGCAGGTGTAGTTAATAAAGTGGTCAACCGGGTGTACACTGTGCACACTTGGGAATGTCTGTAAAAATTAATTTCAAATGATTGAGCAGCACCTCCTTTCAATTTAGTTAAACTGTCAACTCTATATATAAAAGTAGCTACCAGGCTTTGTTTTTTTTTTAAAACATCAAGGTCCTATCTACAAGTCACTATCCACAAGGTTCAATTAATCATGTTCTTTGTGTTAACTGGGCCGTTTCCTGCCATTAAGCATTGAGAAAACTCTGTAGGGCTGCAAGCCAGTTGAGCAAATCCAATTTATATTTTCACAATGAGATTAGAGTTAAAAATCCTCTTATACTTTTGCCATGTCATAGGCTATCCAAAATATGCAAGGGAAACAGTTACATTGTGCGCCACGGCAGCGTAGCAGTTAGCGCAATGCTATTGCAACTCAGGGCGCTACGGAGTTTAATTCCTGAACCACTCTGTAAGGAGTCTTTGTATGTCCCCCCTGTGGAATGGGCTTTTTCCAGGTCCTCTCGTTTCTTCCCACTGTCCAAAGAGGTTAGTCAATCATTGTAAATCTCCCGTGATAAGGTTAGGGTTAAGTGGGTTTGTTGGAAGTTGACGGGGCAACCCAGCTCGAAGGGCCGGAAAGGTCTATCCCTTGCTATTTCGCTAAAATGAACTCAGAGAATCCCTGCTGCAGAATTAACAGCGTGTTATTTCAGCTACACTGTATACGCAAAATTAGAGAAATATGAAAGGCAAGTTGTAATGATTATATCCCGTTTAGTTTAAATACTGCAGTTGTAATCGATGCTTAGATAATATGTCTAGTGATGGAACCCTGATGGATCAATAGGAGTACGTCATCAATCTATGCCCAAATTCTGAACCTCTAGTTCTGATTTCTAAAACAGAAACATGCAATAAAATTAAATCTTCTACAAAGATCCCTTTCAATGACCCCCAAAAAATCATTCAAATCCTAAATTACGATGTCCTTCAAATTCCCACTTAAAAATGAGTCATGTGTCCAACAGATTCATGCTTTCGTCAGCAAGGATATCAAGGAAAATCTTGTAATTACAGGATATCAATGACCAAATCCAAATCCAACACCCTACAGGAGGAGGTGCTCACTCACTGACAAAATAAAAGCTAGTCTCTATTCCACTGCTGTCCCAAGCTGGGCATTTTGAGAACAGATTTGAAAGAGAGGGTAAAAGTCACCGGGTTACAAATTCTTCTTCTGTTACATGTACAATAAAGTAATGGTTCCTCAATGAACTCTGCTTTTTATTCAGTTGCCGGTGGAACTCAGCTTCAAAAGCAGAGTTCAATGTGCATATGTCACTGTGGTATGCTCTTAACGTAGGCAGCAGAAGGTGAATTTTAACTCTATTACATTGATTATCTTTAACACAGTCGAAGACACTTTCAAAAGGCAATGCCTCAAAAAAAAAACAGGACCCCATCACCCAGGACATGCCCTCTTCTCATTGCTACAATCAGAAGCCTGAAGACACACGCTTAACATTTCAGCAACAGCTTCTCCCTCTCTGCCATCAGATTTCTGAATGAACATTACCTCCTTTTTTTTTGCTCTCTTTTTGTATCTATATATTATATATTACTGTAATTTAGTTTATTATGCATTGCACTGTACTGCAGCCACAAAACGACAAATTTCGCAACATATGGCAGAGAAAGTAAAACTGATTTTGATTCTCTTTACAAGATATAAAATATAACATCCAAACTATTTCAAGTTATTGCCTCATTCAGAATCAGATTTATTGTTACTGATACCCATTGTGAAATTTGTCATTTTGTGGCAGCAGCACATTGCAAGACGTAAAATAATTCCTATAATAAAAACAAATGAATCGTGTGAAAGAGAAATTGCAGAGAGGTATTCATGGACTGTTCAGAAATCTGATGATGGAGAAGAAGAAGCTATTCCTAAAACATTCAGTGTAGGTCTTCAAGCTCCTAGACCTCTTCCCTGATGGTAGTAATGAGAAGACGGCATGTCCTGGATGGTGAGGGTCCTCAGTGATGAAGGCCACCTTCTTGAGGCATCACCTTTTGAAAGTGTCCTTGATAGAGGGGAGACTTTTGCCTGTGATTGTGTTAGAGATTGTAAAAATGTTCTGAAGTTTAAATGCACTTCAGTTTGAGTGAAGCTTTATTATAATGCTTTTAGTATCTCAGCAAGGCTGAACATAGACACTTGGGCTTCATCTTCTGCCTAATCTTTACCAAGGAAGCCTGACGATGCCTCAGTCCCCACTGACTTGTCAATGCCCTATGCCCCAGCAATTTCTTCCAGTGATAGGTAAAGCAAATTTCTTAGCCTTACAGCATGTAATGCAATCCGGAACCAGACATTAAATACTCCTGCCTCCACTGTGCAGTGCTTTATATGGTCCAGTCCTTCACGGGTAAAGCCCTCCTCACCATTGAGCACATCCACACAGAGCGCCGTCAGGGGAGAGCAGCATCCATCATCTGGGACCCCCACCACCCAGGTTATACCTTCTTCTCATTGTTGCCAGCAGGAGGAAGGTACAAGAGCTTCAGAACTCACACCACTAAATTCAGGAACAGTTATTTTTATCCCTTAACCACCAGACTGTTGAACTAGAGGGATAACTTCACTCACCTTCAGCCCTATCATGGAACTGTTCCCACAATCTAGAGGCTCACTTTGAAGGACCCTTTATCTCATGTTCTCAATACTTATTGCTTATTTATTATTTTTTTCTTTTTATTTGCAGAGTTTGTTGTCTTTTGCACATTGGTTGTTTGTTCATCCTGTTGAGTGTGGTCTTTCATTGATTCTATTATGGTTCTTACTGAGATTGCCCCCGTGAAAATGAATCTCAGTTGTAAATGATGACATACATTTACTTTGACAATAAATTTACTTTGAACTTTGAAGATCATTTTTACATGCAACAAAAGTCGTAATTATTGTTTCCACAATGGTGTCTGTTTGCAAGAGATGGTTACTCAAGCCAAGGTGTATGTAATGGCCATCTCAAAGAAAGCACAGAAACACATCTACCTTCTTAGAAGTTTGTACAGATTCAGCCTCTCATCTAGAACTCTGACAAACTTCTATAGATGCACAGTGGAGAATATCTTGATAGTTTGCTTCACAGCCTGGTACGAAAACACCATTCCCAAGAACAGAAAAGCCTACAAAAAGTAGCGGACACAGTCCATCACAGGTAAAGCCCTTCCCATCATTGAGCACATCTACAAAGAGCATCCTTTATCAAGGACCCTAACCATCCAGACCATGCTCTCTTCCCACTGCTTCCATCAGCAAGGAGGTACAGGAGCCTTAGGTGCCACACCAACAGGCTCAGGAACAGTTATTACCCTTCAATCATCAGGCTCTTGAACCAGTGTGGATAACTTCACTCACCACAACACTGAACTAATCATCAAACCTTAGCACTCACTTTCAAAGATGCTAAAACTCATGTTCTCAGTGTTATTTGAAAAGGTAAGGTGTCAGGACCGGAGACGATGGTCGGGCCAGTTCTGTTCACTGCTCTGCGACCTTTTCTCAGCACTGTACTGAACTGAGGCAGTGGCCTCCCCCAGCAGCAGTGGTACCTGGCTTCGAGTCATGGGTGCTGTTTGCTTGCTTTTGTTACTTGTGCAATATGATTTGGGTTTTTTTCCCTCTCTCTCTGCACTTTTCGTGTTTGACGGTCTTCGCTTTTTTAATAGGTTCTTTTGTTTTGTGCCTGTCTGTAAGGAGACGAATCTCTTCGTTGTATAATGTATACCTACTTTGATAATAAAAGTACTTTGAACTCTATAGTTTTTCACTGATTCTATTTTATTTCTTTATTCTGTGAATGCCTGCAAGAAACTGAATCACAGGGTAGTATTTGGGCATACATACATACTTTGATAATAAATTTACTTTGAACTTTGAAAACAGAAGGAGAAGGAAGTGATATGTTTTGTAACTTCAAAACATTAAATTAATTCAATTGAAGAGGTGGGAAGTCCAAAACTACAGGTGTTACTTTTGAGTTTACGTTAAGCAAGGCGTTCATGTATCATGTGGTAGCAAGATTAGATTATTAGATTAGATTAGATTATGAGGACACTCAGTCCTTGTTTATTGACATTTAGAAATGCATGCATTAAAAAATGATCCAATGTTCCTCCAGAGTGATATCACAAAAAACAGGACAAACCAAAGACTAACACTGACAAGACCACATAATTATAACATATAGTTATAGCAGTGCAAAGCAATACCATAATTTGATAAAGAACAGGCCATGGGAACGGTAAAAAAAAGTTTCAAAGTTCCGATCGACTTCCGATAGTCCCCCATAGCAGGCGGCAAAAGGTAGAAACTCTCTCTGCCATAAACCTCAGGAACCGACAACTGTCGATGCATTGGAAGCACCTGACCCCAGCCGATTCTGAATCTGTCCGAAAACTTCGAGCCTCCGACCAGCCCTCTGACACCGAGCACCAAGCATCATCTCTGCCGAGCGCTTTGACCCTGCCCCGGCCGCCGAGCAACAAGCAAAGCCGAGGACTCGGGGCCTTCCCCTCCGGAGATTCAGGATCACACAGTAACAGCGGCAGCGAAAAAGGCATCTCAGAAGTTTCTCCAGATGTTCCTCCGTTCTCTCACGTCTGTCTCCATCAAATCAGGATTGTGCACGGCACCCTACTTGACAAATTACAGATATCATTCACCGGAGTGGCTGCGCAAGCTGCGTCGCGCCGCCATCTTCTCCTCCTCCATTTCAACCTCCAAGATGATGTTGCAACTAACATATTTTACCTACAACCCGTAATGAATTATTTAAACCAACAAGAATACTTAATATAAACACACACACACAGGATTCCTTCAATATTATTGAAATATTAAATACACAGCAGGAAGGGAGCTAAAGGATAAGAATAGAAGAGCGATGCTGAATCACTGGGTCAATCAATGCTACTTATTACTGTTTAAAAGACAAATCTGAAAACAATGACTGATTTGCTGCAAGGAAATGTGAAATGCCAAATCCGGGTGCCGGCCAAGGTTCAAGAGCCCAGGATCTCATATGAAGTCTGGCCGCTTGGATAAGGTACAAAAGGTTTGCCATTTAATACTAATTCCGCCAAGAATCAACGGCTCCAGTGGGGTAGGAAGAAAAGCAGTGGGAAAGAAAAGACAAAGGCTAAATTTGAGCTAAGTATTAGTCTAAGTGCAAGCTTTTTATCATAGATGGCATCACGATTTTTTTTACTGGGCAGCTTTGTTTACACACTCATTTTCTCTTGCCTATCGGTTCTTATTTATACGGCCCTGTAATTACTCTCTGCACACCATATGCTCACCAACTCCCTTCATTAATCACAAAATCAAAAGTCAACAATAAAACTCGCTGTGTATTATTTGTGCTTTTCTCATTTAAATCAGAAATGTGCGCTCTGACCAGCTGAAGTCAGTTTCCAGATGGTTAAATTGTTAATCTGGAATTGCAATTAAGATTAAATTAACCAAAGTACTTTGACAGGACTGAAGCACAGGATTATGATATGGGCAGGAAAAGCCAACCAGCTACTCTCTCCAGTAGGGCTCTATTGTTTAAATTATGACACACAATGTCATTCAATTTCAGAATCAGAATTATTATCACCTGCATGTGTCGTGCAATGTGTTAACTTAACAGCAGCAGTTCAATGCAATACATAATCTAGAAGAATAAATAAATAAATAAATGAGTCTATGTACAGTATATTGAATTTGACAATCTTGAGCGAAGTTTACATAGATATGTGGATGGTAAGGGTATGGAGGGCCATGGTCCCAATGCAGGTCATTGGGAGCAAGCAGTTTAAATGGTTTGGCATAGACTAGATGGGCCAAACAGCCTGTTTCTGTACTGTACTTTTCTATGATACTAACTACTGTCATAAAAAGTAAAGCTCACTCGTTGGCTTTCTGAGGCATTATCTGGACTAAAAGCAAATTGGTCTCTACACATACCTTACACCAAATATCTAAGCCATGTTGTATTTTTATCTACCTTCTCACACTTGTACTTTGCCTCCATGGTCAATGGACCCCATGGACGAGGTTGGTAACGCCCAAATCAACGAGTCCTAAGGTCGGAGGTGCATGTGGGCAGGAGGCACGAAGACTGATGATCACCCCCTTCAAGGGTCGGCAGTCAGTGAGAGTCCGAAGTTCCAAGTCCTGAGTTCATATTCGATGATTAGTGAGTCCTGGGGTCTTCAGCTGAAGCCAAATCTTGGAGATTGAGGACGAAAGTCGGGGAATCCAGCAGTGGAAGCCTGGTGGTCAAAGTCCCAGGGTCAGTGTTGAAGGCCTAATCTCTCTGAATCCGGGCCAGGGACACCCAGAAGAGGCCAGTCCTGGGACTGGAGAGCTCTGTGTGTGAGTGGGTGGGCATTTGCGGGCATGGGCAAGAGAGAGAAGGTGCCTGTGTGCCTTGTGAGTGTGTGATTCTGTGGGTGGATGTGTGTGCCTGTTTGTATGTGTGAGTGAGTGATTGACTGAGTGGAAAGGTGTTTGTTCTGCTGAATATTGTGGGCATCTTGGTTATTAACATAAACGATGCATTTCGCTATACGTTTCAATATACAAGTGATAAGTAAATGAATCTGAACACATACTCTCCTTTTTCTCTGGCATTTTGAAAAAGTTCACTTGCTTTTTCTAATTTTAGCTTTAGAGTACAGGGAGAACGTTTTGAGGAAATCTGAAGAGGAATTCTTTTTTCCTGTTCCCAAAGAGCAGCTGGAATCCAGAACACACAGACTGAAGGGGTGATAGAGGCCAGAATGTTCAATGTTCAACAAGATCTTGCCAAGCACTGGAAACACCAAGGTTGAATTCTATAGCCCAAGAGCTGGTAAATGGCCGTAGAATAACAGGTATTTGATGGTTGGCACTGGCACAATGGGACAAAAGGCCTGTTCCAGTGCTGCTTGACTATGAGAATTGTCAAAAAAAGGAAACCGAGCCAGAGGTTGATCAGCCTGGTAAGGGATGCTTGTTATCTTAAACAGGAAAAGAATATTTAACATTTATCTGACCTTCGGCGCACACTTTTTAAATGGATAAACAAAAAACTTCATGTTGCACCTCCAATACAGAAATCAATCAGAATCAGGTTTAATATCACCAGCATATGTTGTGAAATTTGCTGTTTGGTGTCAGCAGTATAATGCGATACATTAATAACAACTATAAATTACAGTAAGTATATATTAAAAAAGAAATTAAGTAGTGCAAAAAATTAACAATGTGGAGGTGTTCTTGGGTTCAGTGTCTAATCAGAAATCAGATGGCGGAGAGAAAAGATCTGTTTCTGAAACGTTGAGTGTGTCCCTTCAGGCTCCTGTACCTCCTCCTTGATAGTAGCAATGAGAAGAGTTCATGTCCTGGGTGATGGAAGTCATTAATGATGGATGCCACCTTTGAGGCATTCCCTTTTGAAGGTGTCCTTGATGCTGAGAGGGCTTGTGTCCATAATGGGAGTAGGCTGAGTTTACAACTTTCTGCAGCTTATTTCCATCCTGTGTAGTGGCCCCTCCATACCAGACGGTGATGCAACCAGTCAAAATGTTCTCCATGGTACATTTGTAGAAATTTACATGAGCCTTTGGGAACATACCAATTCTCCTCACACTCCTAGTGAAATATAGTTGCTGTTATGCCTTTTTGTAACGAGCGTATGGATAAATTATCTGAGATAATGTGGGAGACAATCTACGCTTTTACTCCATATGCAAGTACATGTGACTTGTACATTAGTCAAGTGTTCAAAGACGGCGCTGAGCTCTGACCTCCAATGAGGTTGTAGCTCAGTTTTAGTTGCTTTTTTAAAAATGTTTATTTTGGTTCAAAGGGATAGCTTTGGGGACAGAGAGGGGAGTTAGGGACCAGGTTAGAGTTCAGAGACAGGGAGAGTTACAGGACAGGCCGGTGACAAAGTCTCCACTCCGCATTCAAAAGGTAGCAACAGGGACGCTAAACATCCAACGCAAATGGCGCATTTTGCTCTACGTTTTGATGTACATGTGATAGATAAAGTTGAATCTTGAAGTCAGATTCTACAAACCAGACTGAACAACATGAACATATGGGAATAGTGAGTTACTGAAGTTTGTACAAATGGTACAATGTTAAAATAGTTTATTCTAGCATTAAACTGGCATCACTCCTCAATTGAGATTCTCTAATTGGCTTTTCAGACAAATGCTTTCCAAAAGAAATAAAATTTAATTTCGTTTCTATACTAACATTTTACTTTCTTGTGAGAACTTCCTTGCCATCACAAAATCTATAGTAACCAGCACAGTAATCAGATCCAAATCTGATATTATAGCCTTGTGTTTGAAAGGTCAGTTGTGCAAGACTGATGCAATTAACTCAATAGAACCAAGACTCATCTGAAAATGTGAGAAGGCATCTAACACTGAGTAACAGTGCATGTGTCAGTGTAATGCTGCTTTGGTTATGTAGTCAGCTGACTAACAACTCATTTAGGCATGACTTAGGCATTAAGAGATGAATGAACTTTGTGGTTATTAAGAGATGCGTGAACTTTGATAAAACAATATCAGCGCAGTCTGGTGTGAACTAGGAACAAACTCCAAACAGCAAGTCCTCAACACTGCCACTGGAATCCATGGGATGACAGTGCAAAAAGGTACAAAAGTGGAAAGATAACTGGGGAATGGACAGGTTATATCAGGGGTTGGCAACCTTTTCGCCTCTGTGGCCGGATTGCATACTAATGAGCGGATGGGCCAGAAAAAATGCCATAAAAAACTTGAAATATGGGAATTATCCATTTAAATACATCTAGTTATGTTTTGCCTCAAATTAATGAATAACGCATGCTATAAAATCATTTGTGCTTAAGGTTGCCTGCCCCTGGGTTATATCATCTAAACATTACAAATATCTTTACACAATAGTTTAACTGGAGCTGATGATGGGTTATAAGCCTGAGCAAGTGACCGGCCTCTCAGCGGGTGAGCAGTTAGGGAACAGCGACCACAATTCCCTAAGTTTTAAGATAGCTGTAGATAAGGATAAGTATGGACCTTGTGGGAGAGTATTGAACTGGAGCAGGGCAAATTACGAGTATATTAGGCAGGAACTGGGGAGAGTTAATTGGAAACAGCTGTTTTTGGGCAAGTGTACATCTGGCACGTGGAGAGTCTTGAAAGACCAACTGTACAGAGTACTGCACAGGTACGTTCCAGTCAGAAGGAAGGACAAGGATGACAAGGTAAGAGAAACTTGGATGTAGAGAGGGATGAGGAATTTAGTCAAGAAGAAAAAGGAAAAGTATGTAAAGTTTAGGAAGTTACAATCAAAATAATCCCTTGAGATTATAAATAAACCAGAAAAGAACTCAGAAAGGGAATTGGAAAAGCAAGAAGGGGTCATGAAAAGTCCTTAGCAAGTCGGATTAAAGGGAATTTCAAGGCATTCTATACATATACCTGGAGCAAGAGACTAACTAGGGAGAGGGTGGGACTACAAGGATAAAAAGGGGGGCATTTGCTTGGATATGGAGGATGTAGGCGAGATCCTTAATGAGTACTTTACATCAGCATTTACCAAGGAGAAGACGTGGAGGATAGGGAGATCAGTGCTGAGCACATTGATATACTAGTATTTCAAGGTAAAGGAGGAGGCAGTGTTGGGTGTCTTAAACAGTGTTAAGGTGGATAAGTCCCCAGGGCTCAATGGGATATATCTCAGGTTACTGAGAAAGGCAAGAATAGATTGATGGGGCCCTCAACCAACATCTTCGTTACCTCTCTAGCCACAGGCAAGGTCCTGGAGGAATGGCGACTGGCTAATGTTGTTCCATTATTCAAGAAGGGAACTAGGGATAATCCTGGAAACTATAGACTGATGAGCATCACAACAGTGGTAGGGAAGTTACTGGGAGAAGGATAAAATTTATGAGCAATTGGAAAACCATGGCTATATTTGATTACTAATTTAATTGATTCGGCATAACTTTGTGTGTTGAAGAGCCTGTTCATGTACTGTACTGTTCTGTGTTCTATATTCTAATAAACCATCTTGGTGACAGGTGTAGCAAATGTTAGCCAGAGATATTTGTACAGGATCTCCCTTGGGTTACAAATACCCAATTTATTTATATCCTGTTCATGCAAGGGGGTATAATTTTACAATGACCGGATGAAATTATAGGGGGATGTCAGAGATACACACAGAGTATTGGATGGGTGGAACGTGCTGCCAGGGGTGGTGGTAGAGGCAGATACATTACAGACATGTAAGAGACACTTAGATAGGCACAGGGATGGAAGAAAACACAAAGGGCTGTGTGGGAGGGAAGAGTTAGAGTAGGTTAAAAGGTTGGCACAACATTATGGGCGAAAGGTCATGTTCTGTACTGTTCAATGTTCCATGTAATAACGGTGTTTGGTGACCAGTGGAATGGACGGTGATGGATTTGGGAGCTGTTGTGAGGCTGCAGGTATCTTCTACAAATGGGATGGGGACTTCCACATGACTTCTGTGCCCTCCACCAGAGCCACAACAATCAGGGACAGGTTCAAGCCAAACAGAGCCGGGTGTGCTGAGCGGACGCTCTTCCCGAGGCTGCTCACTCTTGTTTCTGTGACCCTCTCTTTTACAAACACACCCACACACTCATTTCTGAATTCCAAAGAACTTAGGTTGTAAATGGCTCTCAGGAAAAGAACCCTGTTGTAAATTGGGGACTGGATGTACTTCAAACAGAGGGGTCGGTGGATATATGGAATGAGCTGACAGAAGCAGGAACAATTACAGCATTTAAAAGGCATTTAGACAAATATATGAATAGGAAAAGTTTGGAGAGAAATAGGCCAAACATAGGGAATTAGGACTAGTTCAGGAGGGCACCTTCATCAGCATGGATGAATGGGACAGAGGGACCTGTTTCTGTGCAGTATCACTCTAGTTAAGTCTATTGTCACTTAACTATATACATGTGTATTTCCAAATGAGATAATGTTTCCCTGAAACAAGGTGTAAAGCACAGTAGTACACTTAACACACAATAATTTAGGAAAGTAAGTAGTAAATCTTAAATGAATTACACATAGATAAACAAAGTGCATAAATTAAATTTTGTAAGGTACAGTAGAAATTATCCGGTGCCACTTCGAATGCAACGCGGCAGGGAGCTCAGAAGCCCAATGGCCTAAGAGAAGAAACTACTTCGCATCCTGACCCTTCTTGCCTTTAAGCATCAGTTTTCTGTCTGACACTGGATGGGGCGGGTGGGATCTTTGATCATACCAAGGCCCTAATATTTCCTCCTATTAACACAACAATAGGGCACCCTCCAAAATTTGACTTGCCTCCTTACGCGATGGCGACAATTCACTGCTTGCTTAGATAAGTATAGCAAGAGGAAATTCTGAAGCAGGATTTCAGAACTCACTGGGATGTCGTTAAGAGCTTCACACGTCCATCTCCTGCAATACTGCAATTCGCTGAGGCAATCTGTCTCATTTGCACACCTGCGCTAGGCAAATGTTAACAGACAGATATCACCCACCACCCCCTGCTAATTTTGCCTTGTGGCAACATCCTCTGAAGTGGTAACCAGGCAGCTCACTTGTTTTATTACACAGAGCACCCGCCCCCCCCCCCCACAGAAGAAAGGAATGCTGGGAAGACGACCAATTATGGACATTTCTTGTGGGTGTGGGAAGCGGACAAAGATTCATCAGCTGGAAGCGACGTGCTTGGTTTTAATAATGAATCAGACTTCAGTAATCCCTCAAGTTTGATAAAAGATGAGGTGAGTCAACAAGACACACGAGGGCAGAAGGCATCTCTGGATTATCAGGAGACTACACAAGATGGTGATTCATTGAAAAGCTCTCCAAATTCATTTCCTGCCTACCACAGAACCTCTTGAACTCCTTCCTCTCCCGTAACCGTTCCAGAAAAACAACATGAGATACCAATCTACTCAGCATACTCAAAGGAATGCTTCACGGGGAAAGGATTTGCCCCCACCACACTGATATAGCTTTATTATTCTACAGGCCCCTGAGCAAGACTTCTGAATTTGATATCTACAGGTTTACTGTACATGTGTGTGCACGCACAGAGGCCTGCACAGAGACAGCTTTTGTTCAGAAGCAGGAGATCCAATTCAGCCCAACTGCAAAAGGTAATGTTTAACAACTGTGCAAACATTCAACACTTTCGATGTGGATTTTATTGAAGCATTTAAAGATTTGGAAGGATGTGGGCCAAGCAAGGCGAAGGGGGAAAAGCTCACTGCCCCGCCGCATCAAAGTGGAAAACACAACACAATCCACAGAGAGAAAGTAGTAATACACAGTGCGAATTAAATGTTACCACCATCCCAATAACTTGTGTACACGGGACAACAACACAAGATACATGCTCTGCAAAATAGTGCTCGCACCAAGGCCCAATATAACTATCAGTGCAGTTTTTCAGAGGGAAATAAACACCAAAGTGGGTTGGCAGAGAGATAATGGGCTGAAGGGTCTGTTTCGACAGCATACAGTTCTCTTTGTGGTGCCTGAAATTAGCCCAGAACAATAACATAACTTGATTATGTTCCCCACTGTGGGATCACAGTGTCATTTTTTAGTTACAGGGCTTCACTGGCTTCCATTATGAAAAATCAACATTAGACCAATTTTGTACACATTTAAAAAACAACACAAAAATCATCTTCAAGGAGCGATGCCTCAAAAAGGCGACGTCCATCATTAAGGACCCCCCTTCACCTTGGTCATGCCCGGTTCTGATTGTTACCATCAGGAAGGAGGTACAGGAGCCCAAAGGCACACACTCAATGATTCAGGAACAGCTTCTTCCCCTCTGTCATCTGATTTCTGAATGGACATTGAACCCTTGAACAATACCTCAATATTTCTTTATTTTTATTTTGCAGTACTTATTTAATTCAACATTTAATATATACATATACTTAATGTCATTCACAGTTTCTGATTTTTTATTATTATGTATTGCAACGTACTGCTGCTGCAAAGACAACAAATTTCACAGCATATGCTAGTGATATTAAATCTGATTCTGATGCACCACAACAACACTGTACTGGATTAAATAGACAGCGCACAAGACTGATAAGAAAGCATTACTAAATGTGGATGGGGAGGAAATGGATTCTGTGGTTTGGTTCATAGAAAGAATGCATACATGTGCATAGAGGAGAGGCAATACGTCATATTTCATCTGGAAAGTGTCCAATCTGATGGAATGAACATTAATTTCTCTAACTTCGGTAATATCTCCCCCTTCCTCTTCTCTTTTTTTCCATTCCCTATTCCATTTCCTCTCTTGCCCCTTCTCTTCTCCTTACCTGCCCATCACCCCCCTCTGGTGCCCCTCCTCCTTCCCTTTCTTCCATGGTTTACTGCTCCCTCTAATGAGATTCCTTCTTCAGTCTCTTCCCTCTTCCACCTACCCCCTCCCTAACCCATCCACTATTATTCTGGTGGTTTCTTCTATCACCTGCTAGCTTGTACTTCTTCCCTTCACCTTCTTATTCTGACTTCTACCCTCCCCCTTCCTTTCCAGCCATGATGAACAGCCTCCATCCAAACATCCACTGCTCACTCCCCTCCATAGATGCTGCCTGACTTGCTGAGTTCCTCCAGCATTGTCAGAAAAAGGATCAAGTTTAACATCACTGGCAAATGTCGTGAATTTTGTTGTCTTTTTTGTGTGTTGCTCAAAATTTCCAGCATCTGCAGAATATCCTGCGTTTATGCACTGATGTACAGTACATCGGACTTTTGAATTTTAATAACATTGTAGGAGCTCAGTGGTATTTTGGGTGTCCAATAAGCTGTGCATTCGTAACCTGGAGATTGTTTGCATAACAAATGAACAAATGATTAGGTGGCATCCGTCAGTCACACACGACCATGGATCTGCGCCCGGAAAGTCTTGCTTCAGTCTGTGTTAGAGCAGCATCTGTTGTGTCTGTAGAGGCCCACACGGGAGTGACAGTCTCGGCTGCAGCGACTGCACTTGAAGGCGTTGTCCTCCAGTGTTGTCTTGGTGCTGTTTTTCCGACGAGTGTGCTTTTCTTCAGCAGCAAGCCTCAGCTTCTCTTCACCTCTTTTTAGACCACTGCGTAGTTCCAGCCTCCAGTGAGAGCAATCGCTTGCGATGTCTTCCCACCTCTCGACGTTCATTTTCAGCGACTTCATGTCTCTCTTGCAAATGTCTTTGAAACGAAGATGGGGCTGCCCTTGTGCTCTCTTGCCAGAGGCCAGTTCCCCATACAGCGGGTCTTTCAGGATCCTCCCGTCTGACATGTGGTGTACATGGCCCTGCCAGCGGAGACGGCATTGTTGGAGCAGGGTGAAGAGGCTGGGTATCTGGGCGCAGGCCAGGACCTCATTGTTGGTGACTCGATCGGTCCACATGATGTCCAGGATGCGTCTCAGGCTGCGAAGGTGGAAGGTGAAAGGCGTTGAGACGCCGTTCTTGTTTGTAGTAGAGGCTCCAGGTCTCGCTGCTGTAAAGCAGTGTGCTGAGGACGCTGGCCCTGTAGATTGCAACCTTGGTGTGCTTCGTCAGCTTTCTGTTCTCCCAGACTCTCTTTGTCAGCCTGGCGAATGTTGAGGCTGCTCGTCCGATCCATCTGTTGATCTCCGGGTCTAGGGAGAGGCTGTCCGTGATGGTGGAGCCAAGGTATGTAAACTCGTGGACTACCTCCAGCTCGTAGTTGCTGATGGTGACGGCTGGGGGGGGGTGGGGGGGGTGCTCAATGCCTTGGCCCAACACGTTGGTCTTCTTCAGGCTGATGGTCATACTGAAATCCTGGCAGGCTCTTGAGAAGCTGTCCATGAGGCGTTGCAGTTGCTCTTCAGAGTGTGTTGCCAGTGCCGCAACGTCTGCAAACAACATGTCCCTGATGAGTACTTCACGAATCTTGGTTTTCGCCCTCAGCCGGGACAGACTGAACAGCCTCCCGTCCGATCTGGTGTGGAGGTAGACACCATCAGTTGATGTTCCAAAGGCGTGCTTCAGCATGACTGCGAAGAAGATGCCAAACAGGGTGGGGGCAAGCACACAGCCCTGCTTCACACCGCTGTGGATGTTGAAGGCCTCCGAAGAAGAGCCGTCGAACTGAACAACGCCCTTCATGTCTGTGTGGAATGACTGAACCATCCTGAGGAGCCTCGGGGGACAACCAATCCTGGCGAGGATTTTGAACAGGCCGTCTCTGCTCACAAGGTCGAAGGCCTTCATGAGGTCAATGAAAATGACATAGAGTGGTTGTCTTTGCTCTCTGCATTTCTCTTGTAGCTGTCACAGGGAGAAGATCATGTTGATTGTGGAGCGTTCTGACCTGAAACCGCACTGAGGCACGGGATATACCCTTTCAGCTATTTTCTGCAGAACCACACGGGCGAAGACCTTCCCAACGATGCTCAGCAAGGAGATTCCCCTGTAGTTGTTACAGTCGCTTCTGTCCCCTTTGTTCTTATATAGGGTGACAATGTTGCAGTCTCTCATGTCTTGCGGCACTGCTCCCTCTATCCAGCAGTGGCACAGTAGTTCGTGCAGGTGGTTTAGCAGGACGCCCTTTGCGCATTTGATGGCCTCTGGTGGAATGCCATCCAATCCTGGTGCCTTCCCAGAGGGCAGGCTGTCGATGGCTTTACTCAGCTCTTCAGCAGTCGGCAGTGCATCAAGTTCCTCCGTGACAGGCAGGCATTCCACAGTATCTAGCGCGCTGTCCGAGATGCTGTTTTCTCAAATGAACGAATGATTAAAATCCGCTAATTAAACAAAATACTCAGAAATATGAGAATAACCGCTACAACATTTGCTAAAGTGAAGCGGAACTAGGAACTGTAGTTGGAAGCTTAATCAATGTGAAACGCTAGATTAAGATGAACAGAAAGTTCCAGAACCAATCAGCATAGATTCAAAATGATTGGCGAAAGCTATAGCTCGGGAGTCAGTAAGGAAAACCTTTCACTTTATGTAGAGACAGACTACCATCGGCCTTCTTCATTACCACATCCCGCTGTACCCACCAATTTCAAAAATCATTACCATATCCCGCTGTACCCATTACCACATCCCGCTGTACCCACCAATTTCAAAAATCAATGGACGCATGATCCAAAGTCCCTTTTGATTCGTTGTTGAAACTTGATGCTTTTGTGGTCCAGAAGTTCGTTGGAAGTCAAGAATGAGCCATAAAACTTGTTGTTTATAGTCATTTCATAAAGGGTTACAAGAATGAAGAACAAAGAATGCAATTCGAGAGAACAAAGAAATTATGATCGCCTCATACTCAGACTAGAGAAAAACAAAATTCCAGTGATAACCACTAACCTATAAAAGAACCAAGTTTAAATGGCGTGACACCTGCTGCAGAAATACTGGAAAGCTTCTAGAAAAACACAAAATCAACTATACCATACTTGCTGAAAAATTCACTAAACAATTACAAGTGATTATAGAAAAATACTGTCATAGAAAATCTAAACTTCAAGTACAAAAAAAACCCCAATCCTAAATCAAATCCAAGATCATGAATACTCTACAAGACCCTTTCATTTACTGTGCACAACATATCTGTCTGCCTTCCCGAAATGCAGCTCCTCGTAATACTTTATGTGAAATCCAAACCCGAAATTTGAATCTATTTGTAGAGGGAACAACACATATGGAGAAGAGGATTATGGCAGATTTCATTTGCTATAGCTCTGCCAAATTTCCAACTAATCTGTCTCATGTTGTGACTTTTAAAAAATCTTTCCTACCATTTGCACACCAATAATACTGCAGGGTACAGATCTCTGCAATACACGACTGGTCACTGATAATCACCCAGGTCGTGCTCTCTTCCTGCTGCTGCCATCAGGAAGTAAAGGAGCCTCAGGACTCACACCAGCAGGTTCAGGGACTGTTACTACCCCTCGACCATTAGGTTCCTGAACCAGAGGGGCTAACTTCACTCAACTTCACTTGCAACATCACAGAACTCTTCCCACAACCAATGGACTCACTTTCAAGGACTCTTCATCTTATGTTCTCAATATTTATTACTTGTGTATAATTATTGTTTTTTTTTGTATTTGTACTGTTTATTTGCTTTTGCACACTGACTGGTTGTCCATCTACGTTGTGTGTGATTTTTCACTGATTCTGTTTACTGTGAATGCCCACAAGAAAACAAATTTCAGGGTTGAATATGGTGACATACATACAATTTTATATTAAATTTATGCATCCTGCTATGGACACCATGAGCTCTAACATTCTGGACCAGTCTATCAATGTGCAAGTTTGTCAAAGACCTTACTCAAGCGATGGTGCTGAGAATGGAGGGAGGCAGAAGAGATTACATAGTTTGGCACAACGTTGTGCTCAAAGGGCCTGTTGCTGTGCTGTACTGTTCTATGTTCTACGTTCTCCGTGTAGACAACATCTACTGTACTCCCCTCATCAATACCCTTAGCTAGCACCTCAAAAAAATTCAATCCAATTTGTGGGACAGGATATTCCATGAACAACGAAACACTGGCTCTCCCTAACTAATCCTTGCCTTTAGTGAAGATTAACTCCACCATGGACAGTGTCAAGCCCAGCTGTGAAAGGAGGAGGGTTGGGCACGGGTTTAGCAACTCCATCCCAAAAAAAAACATAAGAGCTACAGAAACGACAATGGCAACAGAACCAAAGACCTTATCCCAAGGAGAGGAAGGATCTTCAAAGATGGTCTACACCTGGGGACAACTTGAATGACTGGTCCAGAGTAGATGAGCTGCTGCCAGTGGCTTATGCCCCAGTAGGGGTGATGAGCTTAAATAAATTAAGTGAAGGCAAATCCTGGTAGGTTCCCTCCTATGAGGCTGCTATTTCATAACCACAGGAGCCCAGGTTCAACCCTGACCTTTGGAGTTATCTCTGTGGAGTAGCCACATTCTCTGTGACCATTGCGGTTTTTCCCAGGGTGCTCTGTTTTCTTTCCACATCCCAAGGACTTGCGGATTGGTTGGTTACTTTTAAAACTGCAAGTTTCTGTTAACGTAGCAACACAAAGTGCCGGAGAAACTCAGGCAGCATGCAAGGATGGAAATAAACAGTCGACCTTGCAGGCTATTGAAGGGTCTTGGCCTGAAACATCGATTGCTGATTCCTCTCCATTGATGCTGCCTGATTTTATAAGTTCATCCAGCACTTTGTGTGTTGTGGAATTATTGGGAATGTGTGAAGAAAAGGAAACAGGAAAAATTAGCAGGGAGAGAAGATTATTCTGTGAGCCAGAAAAGATTTGATGGGCTAAATGGCTTCTTTCTATGCTGTATGAACTGCAGAAATATGGAAGCTTGAGAGAACCATGGAGAAAGAACAGGCAATATGCCTGAAAACTCTCAATCTACATGAATGCAACTGGGCTATATGCTGTCCTTCGGTGCTACAACAAGTAAATAAATTAGCTCAGTGTTGTTCAACCCTCAACCACCAGGCTGTTGGACCAGTGGGGACAACTTCACTCAACTTCAATTACCACGCTACTGAACTGTTCCCACAACCTATGGATCCACTTTCAAGGACTCGGCATCTCATGTTCTCGATATTTATTGCTTATTTATTTATTTTTTTTGTATCTGCACATCCGTTGTTTGTCCATCCTGTTGTGTGTGGTCTTTCATTGATTCAATTATGTTTCTTGAATTTATTGAGCATGCCTGCAAGAAAACAAATCTCAGGTTGGATATGGTGACATGCTGTATATGTACTTTGATAATAAATTTACTTTGAACTTTTTTTTGAACTTTCCTTTTCAGATCTGGCACATAGCTTTTTGAAGCAGTTCCTCACTTTCAATGGAAAAAGTCTACAGCAAACACATCCGCACAAATCGTTTCTGAAAATCACCATCTGTTGGGTGTTACTGATCGCCATTCCAATCTCAAAGCTAATCTAAAATGTCAAACTTTGAAGGGAATTAGCTGTGAAGGGATTCTAACAAAATACTTAAGATTGGGGTGTTTCCAAGAACTTCTGATCTCATGATCTGGAGACTGCCACCAGTTACTTGCAGAGGGAAAAACATTCAACCATCTTTCAATCCTCTTCACTGCACATCTGCATTTGGAAACACAATGCCACGATAAACAACAGATGACCTGAGGACTTTTTTTTTCCTTGGAGCATTGGAGAACAAGGGGAGAATTGTGAGAGGTACACAAGTATATGAGGGGAGGGTATATGCAAGCAAGCTTTTTCCACTGAGGTTGGGTGATGACTAGAACTAAAGATCATAGGTTATGGATGAAAGGTGAAATGTTTCAGGGGAACACGAGGGGGAATTTCTTCACTCAAAGGGTGATGCCGGAAGTGGTGGATGTGTGTTCAATTACAATATTTAGGTGAAGTTTGCATAGGTACATGGATGGTACGAGTATGGAGGGCTATGGCGAAAGTGCAAGTTGATGGAGCTGGCAGAATACAGAGTTCGGCATGGACTAGATGAGCCAGTGTTTGTTTCTGTGCTGTAGTATTCCATCACTCTATCAGATTCTAATTACCTCTACAGCAAAGCAGATCAAAATTCAGAAGTATTAGAGTCATCCTTAGATTACATTATCTCCAAGTTTTCTTTATGGAGACTAGGAATAAACTAAACTGGGGATGAGGTATATAGGGAACTTTACGAATTTTACGTACATTAATGAAAGGTAGGGAGAGGTTATGGAAGAGAAGAGGCACTTCCTCTGTACAGTAAGCTGAGACAGATGATGCAGCCTCAGCGCCCAAGTAGGGTAGAGCCACAGCACAAAGGAACTGAAGGAAAATGCAAGAAGCAAGGGATGGCCAATGTGTGAAAGGAAATGGGAGTGTGCTACAAAGCATGCAGAAGAAAGATGCGGAATGGTTGAGCTTACTGAGCAGATATACTATTAGCTGACTGGGATTTCAACAATCTTGGGAAAGGGACTGAATGGCTTACATAGTGGAGGTTGAACAACATGATTTAAGGAATAGAACTGACTGAAAGAGAAAAAAATTCAACCCAAGAGAACTCTGAAAGTAGATGCCGCCTGGCCTGCTGAGTTCCTCCGGCATTTTGTGTGTGTAGCTCTGAAAGACTTTGTGGGCATGTTATGTTGGCACCAGACGCATGGCAATGATCGCAGGCTGCCCAGCACAATCGTTACTGAATTGCTTTTACACAAATGACGCATTTCACTGTATGCTTTACATACCTGTGACAGATAAAGCTAATCATTCTTACTTTAGGGTATTTTATTCCCACTGCGATCTTTGCACACATACAGCTTACCATGAGGTACTCAGCTGGGCGCGAGACAGCTCAGAAACACCTTCTGAGTAAACATCTCATACAACAGATGCCAAACACGCGGAGCAAGGTAGCTTTAAAACCCAAATTAAGTTTCAGGACAGGCAACCTATTATAATTCATCCTTGTTGGGTAATGGTCCTCAGATTATAATACAGAAGTGACCCAACTGATCCATACCAACCAAGTTGGCCATCTAAGTCCCTTTTGCCCAGATCTGGCTGACATGCAAATTATTAATCAGGACTGAATCCTTCATTGGATTCAGGAAAACCATTCGCAGAAAAGAGGCATTTGACATTGCACCAGTCAACAAAGATAAACTGAAAAAGATTATGTGCAGTTTTTCAATATGTAGGTAGACAGCATCATAGCAAGTATCAAGCTGGGCCAAAGGGGCTTTTCTCCTTGCTGTACGACTCAAGTAGCTCGTGCGGGAGGAGTGTACAGACAGCATTCTTGAAAGTCACTCTGTAACGTCATGACTGGAATTGTTATGCACATTTTTTCAGATGATCCTTCACAAAGAATGAGAACAAAGCTGAGCTGTGTCTGGTGACTGTGCTGAGGGGGCGAGCGGATAAAAGAACAGCACATGGCATGACATAAGGAAGTTGATGACCTGATCAGGGGACCACCCAGCAGCAGGCAATTCTATTAACCAGAAAGGACACTTGCGCCTAGACAAGAAATCAATGCTGCAAACAGTCATCATTAAAATTTCATGACTGGTTATCCATTACTTATAGCTATCATGGGATTCACAGGAGAAGCAGCACAGCTAACAGATCACATTTGCTGTAACCCTTTGCACAGTGTAAGAACTGCATCGTCACACAAAATAAGTAATAAACTTTGTGCACAAGCCAGTGTTCCCTGCTGAAAAGAAAATCTGTCTCTGTATTACATCAAGCAATGCTCATCCAGATTCACAAGAAGAATACTGATTGTCAAGCTATAATTTCTATCTTAAGATTGTTATACCAAGGAGAGGTAGTGGGGATAAGGTCCCACTACTAAATGCTCCCAATGGCATGCGCCTCAAATAGCCTCTGACATCCAAGTCCAGCTCCTGGCCTTCACATGTGGCTTAGCTAAGGGGCAAGGGAGGATCACTGGCACCTTAAAACCAGTCGTTTCAGGCAGATGGGGCTCACCTAGGTGAAGATAAACTCTGATCTCAAACCTCCAATGCCTTGCGGTTATAACCACTCACGGGGAAGGCTTCGGGAACCCTGAGGAAAAATCTGGAGCTGGAGTCCCTAAGGCAGTCCTACATTGAGTTCAATGCTGACTGGCAACTCCTGCGACATTGCTGGCACCAAAATGTATCGGTCTCTTCCATTCCTTTGGGTTCATCAGCTGCGTGGATGGGGGGAACTTGCTACACGGGCAACAGCTTGCTCTCTATATTGTGCTCCCCCAGCTTGCACATCTAGACAGCTAGGGTGCAATATCCATGGTTGACCCAGACCAACGGAGGCCTCAGAATTTCTACTTACAGTCTTTTGTCACCATGTGAGGCCACGGTCCCCACGTGGAAGAGTACACAGCACAACATAAGTATTTTTATCCACTATACTGATCAAAAGCTACAGTACACTGATGTCCATAACTTCTGATAAAATAAAAAGAAAATTAAAAACATCTTTTTTTCTCAGGAAAAGGAAATCAAAAACTAAATGGCATAAGTTTAATGCGAGAGGAGAAAGATTTAAGAGATCTAAGGTGAAAGGTCTTCACACAGAGGGTGGTATGTAATTGGGGTGAGCTGCTAGAGGAAGTGCTGGAGGCAAATATAATTAAGTCATTTTGCTCAGAGTTCAAAGTAGGTTTATTATCAAAGTACAGATATGTCACCATATACAACCCTGAGATTCGTTTTCTTGCGGGCACACTCAGTAAATCCAAGAAACGTAATAGAATCAATGAAAGACCGCACCCAACAGGACGGACAAACAACCAGTGTGCAAAAGACAACAAACTGTGCAAATACAAAAGAAATAATAAATAAATAAACAAATAAGCAACAAATACCAAGAAGCATGAGATGAAGACTCCTTGAAAGTGAGTCCATAGGCTGAGGGAACATTTCAATGATGGGGCAAGTGAAGTTAAGTGAAGCTGAATGAAGTTATACCCTCTGGTTCAGGAGCTTAATGGTTGAGGAGTAATAACTGTTCCTGAACCCGGTAGTGTAGGTCCTGAGGCTCCTGGAGCTTCTTCCTGATGGCAGCAGTGAGAAGAGAGCATGACCTGGATGGTGGGGGTCTCTGATGATGGATGCTGCTTTCCTGCAACAACATTCCATGTAGATGTGCTCAATGGCAGGGAGGTGTTTACAATGATGGACAGTTACTGTATCCACAACTTTTTGCAGAATTTTCTGTTCAAGGGCATTGGTGTTTTCATATAGGGCCGTGATAAAAAACAGTCTCCATCACACATCTATAAGAAATTTTAGATGTTGTGCCGAATCTCCACAAAGTTCTAAGGAAGAAGAGGCGCTGCTGTGCTTTCTTTGTAATTGCACTTTTGTGCTGGGCCCAGGACAAAACCTCTAGGTGCATGGATTAGAGGGACATGGGCCAGATGGAGGTAAATAGGACTAGCTTAGATGAGCATCTTGGTCGGCAGGGGTGAGTATGGCAGAAGGGCTTGTTTCTGTACTGTATTACTCTCTGACTCCACTGATCTGAGCACACAGATAACTCTAGGTCATAGAGTAGCCAGGTCTGATTGGGGCTTGTTTGGATTTGAACTGGATAACAATTTTGCTAAGCCAGCACGATCAATGCTTTGAAACAATGTTTTGAAAGAATTCATGGAGGTGAGAATACAAATTTAAACAGCAAATATAACTGGGGTTCTACTTCTTCTTGGAATATACTCCAATCAACAAAAATTATGCAAAACATGCAAATTATGAGAACAGAATCAGTAAGAATTAGCAAAGTTACATCACCAGGGACAAAGTAGCTCACTTGACTGGCACCCCATTCACGACCCAAAGCATCTGTTCCCTCCGGCACTGCTGCCCAGTGGCTGAGTATTCACCCATCAGCAACACATGTCACACTTACTTGCCCTGATTAATCCAACGGCACTGTGAGGGTGGCACAGTGGTGAACCGGTTAGTGTAACGCTTTACCATGCTAGTGCCCGGGTTCAAACTCCCACCACTGTCTGTAAGGAGTTTGTATGTTAACGGTGTGGATTTCCTCCAGGTGCTGTGGTTTCCTCCCACAGTCCAAAGACATACCGGTTAGGATTAGTGTGTTGTGGGCATGCTACATTGGCACTGGAAGCACAGCAACAATTTCAGTCTGACCTAAGCACATCCGTGCACTGTTGTTGTTGGTGCAAATAACACAGTTGCCTATATGCTTCAACATGCCTGTGACAAATAAAGCTAATCTTCTCTCCTTTTATATTCAAGCACCTTCCAAACCCAAAACCTATTTCACCAAGGAGAACAGGGGCAGGAGACAACAGAAATACTTCCACTTGATGTGGAAATACACTATCGCCTCTTCATTATCACTAGATCCAAATCCCTGAATTCCTGAACCAGAAGGAATACCTTGAATCCTCTGACTGCAGTTCCAAAGGCAGCTCACCACCATCTTTGCAACAATATCCGTTGCTCATTGCTCATTTGGCCTTGCCAAGGCCTTGTACAGTTGTAACATCAGAATCAACTTTATTATCACTGACATATGTTGTGAAATTTGTTGTTTTGTGGCAGCAGCACAGTGCAAGACATAAATGTTCCTATTTTCCAGAATGGGGTTCAGATGGAACATAAATCAGCCATGATGAAATGCTGGAACAAACTTGATGGGCTGAATGGCCCAATTTGGGTGTCTTATGCTCCCCAAAGATGAAGAACTAAAAACAATAAGTTAGCAGTACCAGTGAGTGGATCTGTATGATTGGCAATATAACGTTATACAGAAGGTGAGAGCCAGGGCTCAGAGATAATACCAGATGCAATTATATCACAGAGCAAAGATTTTATCCGTCTAACCAATGAATCATGCATCTGACTGTGATACAAAGCACTGCCAATTTTTGGATCTTCAAAAGTTCTAAAAACAGGAGTTACAGCAGGCTTCATATTCTGTGTTAAATCAAATTCTGTGAGTTGAAGCCAAAAGTGCAATGGTAAAAGTCACTCGAACCATGAAGTCTTCTGCATTGCAAAAGCCAATTTCATATGTTTGTCTAAGAAATGGGTCCCAACACAATAAGAAGTGAGCCATAATGTAGAGCAAGAGTTCCCAAGCTTTTTTATGCTATGGACCCTTACCATTATCCAAAGGGTCCGTGGACCCCAGCTTGGGACCCCCAGTCTAGAGCAACACATACAAAATGCTGGAGGAACTCAGTGCATCAGGCAACATCTGTGGAGTGGAACAAACAGTCGCTGTTTCAGGCCCTTCATCAGGACTGGAAAGGAAGGGGAAATAACCCAGAATAAGAAGGTGGGGAGAGGGGAAGGGGCACAAGCTGAAAGGTGATAGGTGAAGCCAGCTGGAAGGGGTGGGGATAGTGATGCGGGGAGGTGATAGATGGAAAAATTAAGGAGGTGGAGAAGGAACCTGATGAAAGTAAAGCATGGGAGAAAGGGAAGGAAGAGGGCCACCGGGCGTGAGGAGGGAGATGATAGGCAGGTGGGGAGAAGAGGGACAATGGGAGCCAGAGTGGGGAATTAAAGGGGGTGGGGAGAGATATTATTATTTTATTTAGAAATACAGAGCGGAACAGGCTTTTCCGGCCCAATGAGCCACGGCACTCAGTAACCCACTTATCTAACACTAGCCAAACCACAGAACAATTTACAATTACCAATTACAAGTGTCCCCCGCTATCCAAAAGCAGAGCGTTCCTATGAAAACTTTCGTAAGCCGAAATGGCATAACACAAAGAAGCAATTATCATTAAATTATATGGGAAAAATTTTTTGAGCGTTCCCAGACCCAAAAAATAACCTACCAAATCATACCAAATAACACATAAAACCTAAAATAACACTAACATATAGTAAAAGTAGGAATGATATGATAAATACACAGCCTACATAAAGTAGAAATAATGTATGTACAGTGTAGTTTCACTTACCAGAATTGAGAAGAGAGCGAGCACACTGGAAGGTTGAGAGGTGGTGGTGATGATGGTGGTGGTTACTGGATGTTGACTAAAAGAGACCACTTTGCTACCAGCAGAACCAATGGTAACATTGGCAGCTTTCAAGATTCTTTCTCTCTGCGTGTAAATAGTACGAACGGTGGATGCAGGCAAGTTCAACGCATGCACAATGTCTTTATTTCATTCACCACAATCGAAACGCTTAATTACATCCAGTTTTACGCTAAGCGTAACACCCTTACGAGCTCTGTTAGGTTTTTCTGATACCTTAGGACACATCTTGCTAACGGATGCACAAAATAAATCGAGATAAAGCACAGATGCTCACACATACAGTTCAAAACTATGGCGACTTGATGCTGAGTGTAGTTCCCGGGGAAGGAGCTTGGCGGCGCCACTCTCGCTGCTCGGGGTGCGCGCTGCCTCTATAACGGTTCGCTGCAAAACAAACGCTCAACGCTATTTTCGCTTTCACCTTTTTTCTTAAAAGTGAAAATCATCTTCAGATTTCTTTCGGTTAACGAAAACATGTAGGTCTTTTGTAAAAGCAAGTGGCATAAAGCGAACTTTCGAAAAGCGGGGGATACCTGTTACCTTCTAATCAGTACAACATTAAACCACAAGAGGAAAGAGGAGCTCCCGGAGGAAACCTACATGGTTCACAGGGAGAACATACAAACTCCTTACAGGTGGCGCTGGATCGGAATTCTGAGCCCCGAAATGCCCTGAACAGCAATAGCGTCGTACTATCCTGCTGCACTACAAAGTTAAAGAAATCGATGTTCATGCCATCAGGTTGGAGGATACCCAGAATCAAAATGATGAACTATAATGTAGTTGGTTATGATAAACCTACTCAGAGACAACTAGAAAATGTAAAAGACTATTTGGATTAAAGAGCTGACTTATCATATTCAAATACTCTGAGCCACAGCTCCAGACACAACATATTAAAAGACAAATGGCAGGCGACTTATCAATGTGACAGTCAATTCCTCGGTACACACTAAGTACCCTGTGCTCATTCAAGTTGTCTGCTGGAAATACTGAAATGGAATTGATTTCATCCTCAGGGGATCTGCAACTGCCTCATAAATAATGGCAGAGAAAGAGATCTCTCGTTACACGGAGAGCACACAGATGTGTATCATGCAGTTACTGGACTCATAATCCATAAGCTTGCATGATGATGATCCCGAAACAGAAGTTCAAATTGCCCTGTGGCAGCTGGGGAATTTAAGGTCAGTTAATTAAATTATCTGAGATAAAAGGCCAGTCTCAGAAATCACTAGGTTGTCATGAAAGTCCATCTGATTCATTGACGCCCTTTGGAGAGAGCATCCACAACAATTACATATTCTGTCCTAAACCCAGCTTGACTGAGCCTGACAGGAGATTCTGCAGATGCTGGAAATCCAGAGCAACACACACAAAATGCAGGAGGAACTCAGCAGGTTGGACAGCAGCTATGGAGAAGAAAAAAACAGGTGACATTTCGAGCTGAGACCCTTCATTGGGACTGGAAAGGAAGGGGAAGGATCCAGAACAAGAAAGCGGGGGTGGGGGTGGGGAGGAATACAAGTTGGCAGGTGATTGGGGAATGTGGAAAATGGAAGCCTCCGCCCGAAATGTTGACTGTTTATTTCTCCTGAGAAGCTGCTTGACCTGCTGAGTTCCTCCTGCATTTTGTGTACATTACTCTTGAGACTGACAGTGATGTGGTGAACACCTAACTGCCTTTGGCCAAACAAGTCCTATTTTCATAACACTGTAGCACAACCTTCACAATCACACAGAGCGAACCCTTCCTTCTCGAGAGCAAGCCGGAAATGGGCAGTAGCCACAAAAGGTGCCCATATCATAATATAACAGCTTCTGAATAATAAAACCCCTTCTGAACCAGAGGCCAACAGTCGCACAGGTGGAACAGCACTGTGCTGTTACCGAAACTCTGACAAATCAAAAGCCACCTTAACCTCAAGACAAGCCTCTGTGAGGAACTGAGCGAGGTTCTTTTAGACTGCCCAGAATTCAGCTTCAAGTCCAATGCCTATGTTGAAGATAACTAATACCTAAACTACATTGATAAGATCCCATGTGTCAGCCTACCAAAGCAGTAATTAACTGCTGCAAACTCTTTCAATGCCCCGAGCAAACAAGGAAGTGTGGGAGGGAGATGCAATATGACTAAAAGCCACAACTTCCACTCTGCTCTCATACCAGGGCCACTTAATAAGCCAAGCACATCATATGGGGCTGGCTGAGCTTGTTCCTGAAACTGCAATAGATAGACAGATAGATAGATAGATATACTTTATTGATCCCAAGGGAAACTGGGTTTCGTTACAGCCGCACCAACCAATAGAGCATAAATATAGCAATACAAAAGCCACAGACAATCAAACAATAAAATGCAAACTATGCCAGATGGAAAGTAAGTCCAGGACCAGTCTATTGGCTCAGGGTGTCTGACCCTCCACGGGAGGAGTTGCAAGTTCGATGGCCACAGGCAGGAACAACCTCCCGTGACGCCCAGTATTGTATCTTGGTGTAATATGGCTGAAGTCCAACAGTAAAAAGTTCAATATCCGGTCTACAAACACGTTCCTCGATCGTAATATGACCCGGATTGCACCATCTGTTGTTAACCAGAACAGTAAGCACTCAACTCCTTTACGCTTACCGCTCTCAGCGCACTTCCGGTCAGCCGGAATGGTCTGGAAGCTGTCCATGGAAAAGATTCGATCGGGTATGTCCTCGTGCAGCCCCGTTCCAGTAAAACACATCACACTGCACTCCCGAAGTGTTCTCTGACTCCTGGCTAGCACCGCCAACTCGTCCATTGACACTTGTCATCTCAACGTAGAATACCATAGTAAAGCACCGGCCCTTTGGCCCACAACGTTCTGCTGATCCTTTAACCTATTCCATGATGGCTAACCCTTCCCTCCTGAGTAGCCATCCATTTTTCTTTCATCCCTGTGCCTATCTAAGAGTCTCTGAAATGCCCTTAATATATCTGCCTCAAAATATCACTCCTGCCAGTACACTCACCGATCTTTATATAAAAAGGCACCGCTGACACCTTCCCCCTCCCTATACTTGCCTTGAATCACTTTAAAGTTATTATTGCTTTGAGAGGCACATCCTTTGAGATTAAGGGAAATCACTGGTGGCTTTCGCTTTGAGGTTTTTCCTCTGAGGTTCGGCAAAAGTACAGTGGTCTTCTACTTGTCTTCAGTGATTGTAGGCCCAAAGGCCTGTACTGTTCTGCACTCATTGGCCACTTTATTACCTGCTTGTTAATGCAAATATCTAATCAGCCAATCAAGTGGCAGCAATTTAATGTACAAAAGTATGCAGACATGGTCAAGAGGTTCAGTTGCTGTTCAGATCAAACATCAGAATGGGGAAGAAATGTGATCTAAGTGACTGTGACCACGGGATGATTTTTGGTGCCAGACAGGGTGGTTTGAGCATCTCAGTAACTGCTGATCCCCTGTAATTTTCATGCACAGTAGTCTCTAGATTTGACAGAGAATAATGCAAAAAACACCCAGTGAGTGGCAGTTCTGAGATTGAAAACGCCTTGTTAATGAGAAGAGGTCAGAGGAGAGTGGCTAGACTGGTTCAAGCTGACAGGAGGGTGATGGTAACTCAAATAACCACGTTACAGCAGTGGTGTGCAGAACAGCATCTCTGAATGCACAGCACATCGAACCTTGAAGTGGATGGGCTATAGCAGACGACCATGAACATGCATTCAGTGGCCACTTTATTAGGTACAGGAAGTAACTATAAAGGAGCCACTGAGTGTATGTTCTATGCAATTCTAATATGCCAATCATGTGCATTGAATTGGATTTCTCCTTCATCCTTCCTAGTCTTGCAGACACTTCGGAGGTTGAATGAAACTGCAACACTTCAACTGCAACTGGCAAAGCAGTTCATCACGGATAGTTAGGGTGTCCCAGTAAGTGCTCATGTTAAATGACTTTACTGGAACATTAAGTTCCTTCGACGCCATTTGCAAAATTTACTTTCAGCCCTGTACTCCGACGTGAAACTCCCATTATCCATGGACTGTGAGATACGTGATCATTAACAGCAATAATTTCTGCTAGTACAATACTATGAAAATGTCTCAGGCGCACTAGATTTATTATATGGTTTCAGATGGTATGACCTCCACAGAGCCCTGATCTTAACATTATCAAGGCTGCTAACGATTACATAGAAACATAGAAAACCTACAGCACAATACAGGCCCTTCGGCCCACGATGCTGTGCCAAACAGGTACTTACTTTAGAAATTACCTCAGGTTACCCATAGCCCTTACCTGGAGAGACAGAAGCAACCAGGACACCCAAAGTCTGCAGAAGAACTGTGGCAAGTTCTCCAAGATGCTTAGAACAACCTACCAGCTAATGTTATTACAAAACTGTACAACAGTGTACCTAAGAGAATTGAAGCAGTGTTAAAGGCAAAGGGTGATCACACCAAATATTGATTTACCTTTTCACTTTATAACTTTTTTTTTTGATATCTAGAAACTTTTCATTTCATTAACTTTTGAAAGCAGCTTTGCCTAAAACCTTGCACAGTACTGTATGCACTACTGTACTGTACACACCCTAAGCAGACAAAATCAGACAACACGTCAAGTTTAAATAACCAGCTTTAAACTGAAAACCTCCCCTGGTTAACTGCATGTGACTGTAGTAAACTGCAAAGTTGTGAACACAGCTCAGCACATCACAAGAACCAGCCTCCCCTCAATGCACTCTGCCTGAATTTCTCACTGCCTCAGTAAGCTCCCAGCATAAACAAGGCTCACCTACCCTGGACGTTCTCTCTTCTCCCCTCTCCCTCCTGTATGATAAGATGGACTCTTGCCTTACAATCTACCTCGTCATGATCTTGCACTTTATAGTTTACACTTGTTCAATAGTTCTGACACCTTATTCTGCACTGTTATTGTTTTACCTTATTCCAGCTCAGCACTGTGTAATAATTTGACCTGTATGAACAGCATGCAAGATGAGCATTTTATTGTATCTTGCTACATGTGACAAAAATAAGCCAATACCAATACTATCTCATTGTACCAGCCCACGTAAAATTCTATCTTCCCTCATTTTTTGATGCCTTAATCTTTTCTCTGGATGCAAGTGGTTCCAGAGTTTCTGGTACTCCACCCCAAAGGGCACTCTCCGGTAAAGCTGAAGAGTGCTGTGTTTAGCCCGAAGAAGCCCATGTCTCCGCATCAGATGTCCAGCAGGAATGGATACACACAGTGATGGGGAAGAAAGATCAAATATGGAAGCAACAGCAGACCCTTTCCACAGGTAGTTGGAAGAACTGTTCCAGCTATTACTTCAGTTAAGAATCCAGACAGTGTTTAAAAGTGACCCTATGCCTTCACATGATGAACTCCCCAGTCTCATAACAAGTGTACGCAGATATTAACTTTCACTGTCGATTTATCTACATTATATTACCTTCTTCAGCCTAATTCCAAACTTCTAATCACAGTATTGTACCCCAAATTCGTGCATGACAAGCCACACCATCATTAAACAACACTAATTTATAATCAATCTTGTTTCTTTCAACTATTTGGAATACTGTTTGCAATCACATCACTTGATGAACTGCAGATTATCAGCAACAGTATTCTGAATCACAATAAAGAGGAGAGAGAGAAGGAGAGAGACAGAGAGAGACACAGACAGAGAAGCACACAGAGACAGAGAGAGCGAGCAAGAGACACAAATGGATGAGTCAGGCAGAGAGAAAAATCACTGGGTTGTTACCATTTCCCAGTGACTAATCAATCCACAGCGCCACTAGAGATCCGGATGAGACAGAATTGTTTTGTTCAACAACTTAGGTGGGTCAATGTCAAGAAAGTGGCACAGAGCCAAGGAAGTTTGGAAAGGAGTAGATGCCCCAAGACTTCACTTGGACAAGTTTACAGCTCCAGGATAAAAACAGCATGCAGCTGCGTTCATATGCAAAACATTCCTACTGAACAGAAACTGTATCAATCTCTGAAAACCTTAGACATCCAGCTTGTGAGAATGTGACTCTTTTAATAGAAGTACGACTACTGAAAGCAAAAAGACTGCAACTTCAGCCCCAGGTAAATGGCAAACAGGAATGCAGCACTGAGAACTTCACATTTAAATTCAGTTAAAATCAATTCAGAAAAATAAATATAAGTTAGAATAGTCCGCATCTTTTTTATAAAATGACTTCTCAGCTTTCACAAGCCATGACTGAGAAATAACCTAAATCCACACCCTTCATACTGGACTTCTGTCTGCATTATCTGACCTTAAGCTCCAATCCGAATGGTGACCATTCTTTGGTGTAGAAGTGTTGGAAGCCTGCCTTTCACTGTACCTTTCCGATACCCAGTAGTCACAGTTTAGACTGTGGTAGCACTCTCTACTTAACCTTTGTACAGGATGAGCAGCTAAAATGTAAACTCTTCATTGGCTACCAATAAACAATTCCTGTGACTGCTTTCAAACATCCAAAAAGTGTGTAAATGAACATAGCTGTGATCAGTCATTAGAAAAAACTGGTCGCTTGAGTATTCAATTTTCCCGGCGATGCAAGCCAAAGCTCATTCGAAACCTTGCTGCTCAGATCAGAACTCCCAACACAGCAGCATTCACTAAGCAACATCCCAATTTGCTGCCAACAAAATTTTATGGTACTCACTTGTTTCTAAGTGGAACAATAGTCTCACTTCTCCCTGTAATTTACCTTACCGGCAGCTCGACAACCCCCTCAAGATCTCCAAACTCTGCCAACTCGGGGTTCAAGGACACCTCAGCTGCCTACGTTCTAGGATCTGCAGATAACTTCCTTGTCCTGAAGGCTCCCTCTACATTTAAAATCTAGCTGGTCTTGATGTCTGCGTGTACGGTTCAGCGTGAAGTTTTGCTTGACCGTGACCATTCTTCAGGTGAATATGTTCTAAATTTGCTTTTCATTGCACTCGGTGCTGACAGGCTGGACTGTGGTGGTACCCTCCATTTAGAGCCGTAAATCACAGGAACGTGCCCTTCAGCCCGTCACGCTTGTGCCATGGGTGACGGTAATCCTAACTAATCCCATCTGCCTGCACATCTTCAAAGTCCTTCAATTCTCTGCCGGTTCATGGATCCGTCTAAATGCCTCTAAAAGTGCTGCTGTCATGGCTGCTTCATCTCCTCCCCTGGCAGGGTGATGCAGACATCAACTATTCTGTATTTTTAAAAACTTGGCCTGCACATCTCCTTTAAACTTTTCCTATCCCATCTTAAACCTAGGCCCTCCAGTAATTGATATTTTCACACTGGGGAAAAAAATACACTAACCAGCTACCAAAGACACTTGACTACAATACCACAAAACATAGGAGCAAATTTAGGGTATCGAGCCTATCAAGTCTTCCCCGCCATTCAATCATGTATGACTGGTTATCCCTCTTAACCCCATCACCCTGCCTTCTCCCCATAACCTTTGACACTTTGACAAATCTACCAACCTCCATTTTAAATATACCCCAAACCTTGGCCTCCATAGCTGTCTGTGGCATGAATTCTACAGATTCATCATCCTCAGGCTAAAATTATTCCTCATCTCTCTTCTAAAGGGATAGTCTTTTATTCCAAAGCAGTGCCCTCTGGTTCTAGACTCTCCCACTATTGGAAACATTCTCTCCACGCCCACTCTATCCAGACATTTCAATATTTGATAGGTCTTAATGAGATCTCCCCCTCATTCTTCTAAACTCCTGAGAGTACAGGCTCAGTGCCATGAAATGCTCCTCATACATTAACTCTTTCATTCTTGTGAACCTCCTCTGGACAGTCTCCAATGCTATCATATCGCTTCTCAGATATAAAGCCCAAAACTGCTCATAATTCTACAAATTCCGTATGAACAAAGCTTTATAAAACCATGAAACTTTGTGTTATACTGTGTAAAGGATCCTTCGTTGTTGGGCTTGATTGCTTAGCTTACAAGGCAGAGGTAAGAAAAGAAATATCACCACCTACCTTCCACATTCCTTCCTGTTTGTTGAATCCTGTTGATCTTGTGTGATACCAGCAGCCTCGCTTCCTTTCTCCATACCCTGAATCCCCAGCAGCTGGGCTGAAAACGCACGACCATCGATGCTGTAATTACTTCGGGTCTGAGCGCCTTCCCCGGGCGCCTGGCTCCGGCCGTCTGACTGGGAATTCCGCTTCATCGCCTGGAGCCGCGCCAAAGGGACGACGTCACAGTTCTGCGGCCGATGCCAGACCGTCTGCTTAGTGAGGGCATTGTAGTAATAGAACCGGTTGTTGTTTTGATCGAAGAGCTCCCACCACTGGTTCTCACTAGACTGCCTGACACGCATGTGCTGTGGTGGATCCCAGCCACACTCACCCGTCACCAGGTTAACGTACATATGTTCTCGTGTCCTAGGCTCGATAATCTCCACCCAATCTGAGCTAGAAGTGCAAAGTAAAGAGAGATTAAAGATATTAGCTTTATTGCTCATATCCACATCAAAACATTGAAACAACAGTACCGTGCAGAAGTCTTAGGCACATACATATACAACGTGGAGCAAAGAGCGAGATCGTTATTCAGGCAGAAGCAAAGGATGTTGGTAATGGCAAAGGTGGAGAGCTGCGGGAAGGGTGCGGGTGGGAGTGCCAAGGGTGGGAGTGTAGGTGCCGCAGGTGCAGACACACCCAGCCCTGAGATGCCAGGCAAGGTAATTTGATTCCATTGGGAAATAAGATCTCTAATTACCTTAGATAGTGCCTGTACTAATAATTGAGGTGACCATGAGTGAAGTTGAGAGGGAATATTAAAAGTCCTAGATAGACTGGATATGGAGAGGACGTTTCCTATAGTTGGGGAGTCTAGGACCAGAGGGCACAGCCTCAGCATAGAAGAGTGACAGCGCATACATGAAGAGTTAAGCGGCCTAATTCTGCTCCTATGTTTCATGGTCTTAAGACACTCAAGGTATTGCAACTCCTATGCTGATGAATAATGTCAAGGACAGCAGGTAGTAGAAAAAGAGCCGGGCTTGATGCTAAGACTGCTCTAAGAGATCAAAATCCATATGGATGACATCTCACTGCTTGGCTGTAACAGTACAGGAAGCTAGAACTGTAAGAGTGACATGAGCAAAGACGAAACAGAGAGACCAGAGGAGGATCAAAAAAGCAGGTTGCAAACAAGGAGAAAAGCATAAACGAAGATTTAGAGGACAGAAGGAAAGGTGCGGTTTGTGAGGTCATCACTTAGGCAGTAGAAGTACAAGGAAATTCATGAGCTCACATTGAGTTTTATTGTCATGTGCACGACTACAGTGAGCTAAGGATTCAATGAAAACTTTTTTACAGGCATGTACAGTCACAACACACAAAGCATAAATTATACAAGACAGTGAAGTAGAGCACTGTACAAACCAGGACATTAATGCAAAAACAACATAATTAGAAATGGGTTTAAATTATCAAAAGAGGTGGCTATGAGGGAATGATTAAATTAGCCATGATGGAATGCCAAAGTAGATGTGACAGGATGAACGTTCTATTTCTGCTCCAATGTCTTATGGTCCATAGTGTTCCATAGCTGAGGTAGGGTGAATGTTGTGCAGGTTGGTTCAAGAACCTGTTGGCTGAGGAACAGAAGCAGCTCCTGAACTTGTGTGTGAAGTCTCAGGCTTCTGCAATGAGAACAAAGGCAATGAAGGAACATTGAAATAAAGGGCAAGTTGCTCTGCCTATCAATGGACAAGGGCTACACCCATAATGTAGCCACACAGACCCACGCTCATCCTCCAACCCTGAAATCACCTAGAAACAGAAATAACGCTACATGAGTTCCAAATGCTAATATTATGTGCAATCAGAATTCTTCACTCTGAGCTCAACAATATGAGCAATGCAAACCAAAATCTTACTGGCTTCCTCCATACCCGATGCAGGCTGCTTGTGGGATCTGTGATATGCGTGACTCTCAGTGCTCCCGTCCCTTGCTTGAACTGTTAACTCCTTACCACTACCCCAGCATAGTACGAATGGAAAAAGTTTACCAACCCCAGATGCACTAGTCTGCATCTGTCAACACTGAAAGGATATCAGATGTCAGCTCTATATTTTTATTGAGGGACCTGGCCCAGCGATCTTGTGCCACCCAATTACACCCATGTGACCAATTAACCTACTAACCCACACGTAGGTTATGTGGGAGGAAACTGGAACACCCGGAGTGGAAACCCACATGGTCACGGGAAGAATGGGCAAACTTACAGACAGTGGCAGAAATTGACCCTAAGTCGCTGGCATTGTGCTATCACACCGTCTCCTAAATCCCGGCCTGGTCATAAAAGCTATGAATTGTGACAATCCCGACTGGAGCTTTGGGTAAAGGTCAATCTTAATCAAGTTAATCTGGTAACAGCACTCTGCCCACAAAATTTCAAAGAATTACCTTTCCACCATGATATAGTCACATTCAACAACGCCGTCTGAACTTATCTTATCCAGCAACTTCCTGTGTGGTACACCATCAAATCCCTTCTGGAAACTCAGAGATATATCATCCCAGTCACTGCTTCAATTGACTTACTAAAATGGTGCCAATAATTTCCAAAAGGAATTCCCCACTAACTGCCAACCTTTCCATGTGCACATTAATCACATCTTGTATAAAATTTCCTGACAGTTTGTTTAAAATTGATGGCAAACTCTCAAAACTAGTAATTTCTAGAGTCTGATTTCTTCTCTCCTTGAATAACAGACCACATGAGGCTCTCTACTATCCTTGCAAACTCACACTACTGAAAGTGCACAAGAGGCCCCATAAACATGGTATTTACTTGTTGTAATGCACTGGGCATTTCAGTGGAACTAGCCACTCAACTGCATTGTGCACCACAACCTAAACCCAGACACTAATTGCACACATCAAACAACTTTTGCAGCATAACTACTGACTAGATAACACTGTCAGCCAATGAAAAATCTGTTTGGTTCCATTAACCTCCCCGAGAAGATAAATGCTCACTCTGCTTTCCAGCATCACAAATCAAAAACCTATCCATCAGTGCTGGCCCCTCTCTCAAATCACATCAGCAATGCAGCATTATTCGTTATTAATTTCACCCTTGTCTAATTCTATCGGATGGAACTTCCCAGTGGCCAAACACTTTAATTCCGATTCCCATTCTGACATGCAGATCTATGGCCTCTTGTGCCAGGATGAGCTACCCTCAGAGTGGAGGATGAACACTTTATATTCCATCTGGGTAGCCTCCAACCTAATGGCATGAATATCGATTTCTCATTTAGGTAAAACAAAATTCCCTCTCCGCTTCTTCTTTTCCTCATTCTTGCCTTTCACTTCTTCTCACCTGCCAATTGCTTCCCCCTGGGTCCCCTCCTCCTTCCCTTTCTCCAATAGTCCACTCTCCTCTCCTATCAGATTCTCTCTTCTTCAGCTCTTAACCTTTCCCACCCATCTGGCTTCACCTATCACCAACCAGCCATCCTCCTTCCCCACTCCGACCTTTTTATTCTGGCATCTTCCTCCTTCCTTTTCAGTCCTGCAGAAGGCTCTCGGCCCAAAATGTCAAACTGTTTATTCATTTCAATAGATGCTGCCCAACCTGCTGAGTTCCTCCAGCATTTTGTATGTGTTGGTAATAATTCTATCTGCTTGACAAGCATAATTTACAAAATGAAATCTGATTGTAATTAGACCTTTTCACTTCACTTCTCCGTGATCTTTTGTGTCACAGAGATGTTCCAGGCTCGTTTTTCTTGTAGTTTAACTTTCCTAAGCCTGTTTGTATTTTTATAAAATCACCCATATAAATGTAATTGTTCAGTGAATTTTCCAGTAATTACAGTACAGTTGCTTGTTTTTTTTTCTAGAAACTTCTTTGTTTCCAGTAGCAGGTGTCACACTACTTGAATTCTATTGGTTAACTGGTATCAATGGAATTTTGTCATCTCTAGTCTGAGAAGATCACGACTACTTTTTAGTCTGGTCTTTGCTCTCTCGGCGACTTTCCTTCTTGTTCTTCTTTGTTCTTGTAACATTTAATAAAATGGACAATTTAGGCCTCTTTTTTGACTTTTGAAGAACTTTTGGATCATAAAAGCTTCATGACCCATACCAATGTGGCTTAATTCTCCTTGCCAAAGGATTCCCTTATTCACAGAAGTCTTCTTCTCCAGGACTGAGTTCTAAACATTATTAGCACTGATGTGTTGCAAACTGGAACCTCATGTACAGGTACGTCATTACCAGGTATTCAGAGTGCACAGATATTCAGTCTTAATGCTCTCAGCTAGTATTTCTGTTCCACTAGAGTCTCAATCCAAAACCCAACAGAGTAACTGTTCTCTTTTACAAATTCATTAAATTCCTCCTTCAATGCATCTCCAACATTTGCCACAAATATACTCCACAGCAGGGGGTCCCAGCCTGGAGTAAATATGGTATAATCAGGGGAACCCTTGATATATAGTGACATTCTACATTCTCACCAGTCTCTTGGTATGAAAATCCTTCCCCAATCCCCATTTAATTTACGTAGAATATTACAGCACAGTAAGGCCCTGCAGCCCATGATATTGTGCCAACCTTTTAACCTATTCTAATATTAATGAAACCCTTCCCTCTCACATAACCTTCCTCTTTTTTATCATCCATGTACCTACCTAAGACTTTCTTAAATACCCCTAATGTATCTGCCTCTACCACCACCCTTGGCTGGTGTTCATTTCTTGCACCCACCATTTCATAGTAATCTTCTCATAATAACTTCTAGATTTCACTCTTTCCAAGTGTAAGTATATTCTTTCCAGCTTTAAAAACTCAGAAGACTGCTTCAATATGACGTCTTTCCCCAAGCTTAATGACTCTTCCCTGTCTGGTACAATTTTGCATTTCTGGTACTAACCTCATAAATGTTTCCAGCAACTTTTCAGATCCCTAGTTCCTCTAATATGGTAACCAGAATTATAAATTGCATTCCACTTTCAAGGACTCATATTCTCGATATTTATTACTTGCTTATTCATTATTATTATTACATTTTTCTTTTTGCATTTGCACATTTGGTGTCTTTTGCAGACTGGATGAACACCCAAGTTGGTGCACTCTTCCATTGATTCTGTTATGGTTATTACTCTATTACAGATTTATTGAGTATGCCCTCAAGAAAATGAATCTCAGGGTTGTATATGGTGACATACATGTACTTTAATACATTTCATTTGATCTTTGAAGTGTGAACTACTTAAAGAAGCTTAAGTTAAGATTGTAAGTGCAAATGATGTATTTCACCATATGCTTTGATGTACACGTGATAAATAAACCTGAATCTTGAAGTAGAATATACATTAACATTTACTTTCCAATACTATCCAACCTATGGACTCACTTTCAAGCACTCTGCAACTCACAGCCTCAGTATTATTAACTTCTTTAAAAATGTGCAGAGTTCGTCTTCTTTGCACATTGGTTTTTGTTTGTACTGTGTGTACTTTTTCGATGATCCGAGGTTTGGTCATTTTAAGCGCCGGTCCAGATAGAAATGGTCAGGGTGTTTGGGGTTGGAGGTAAGAGACAGGCCAGTTCGGCTCACTGCTCCGTGGGGTTTGCTCAACTCTCTGCTGAACTGAGACCAAGGCCTGCTACTAGTGGACTTCTGAATCAGCTGCAGTGATGCTGGCGTTGTGAACTTCAGTTCTCAATGCTGCTTGGACGATTTGTTTTATCTCTCTCTTTCTGCACACTATGCGTTGGACTGTCTTCTTTAGTTTTTAATGGGTTTTTTTTAGGGTTTTTTGTCTCATGCCTGCCTGTAAGGAGACAAATCTCAAGGTTGCTTTAAGCATACGTACTTTGATAATAAAATGTACTGCCTTCGATTCTTTGTGGGAATGGGACCCGCTGTCAGGGTCTCACGACCGGCCGTTATTTGATACACCAAGGACGTGGCCTAAAAGACTAGCTCGCCTTCGGAGTTCCAGGATTTCGTGGCTCTGGAGGTGGGCGGACTCGATGTTAGTACCTCTGCAGGAAATCAGTGTGTCGTGGGAGTCGGAAGATCTCTGGCTGTGTGTCCAGAGACCACAGCTCTTTGGGCACAGACCTCAGAAAAAGCAACACAATGGACTTTTAACATTGTAAATCAGTGAGTTGTTTGTTATGTCTGCCCTCTCACTGTGAAATGGAGACATCTCTTTTTCCCTTATGAGGGAGAGGGAGAGAGCCAGCCTGTGGTATGTCAAATTACCAGGTGAACGAGTACTCTTTGGAATACTGCAAGTCTGTGTCTTTATTGATGCTTTGCTGCACACTTGAGTGCTCGGTGGAGGATGCAGATGCTGTTTTTGCTGGTGGGGAGGAGGGATCATTGCTTTGCTGCTGCTAATGTGTAGGAGGGCATTGGGGTTCTAACATTTAACTGTTATCAATTCTTTGGGGCACTCCTCGGTTTTCATGGATGGTTGCGAAGAAAAAGAATTTCAGGATGTATATTGTATACCTTTCTGACATCAAATATACCTTTGAAACCTTTGAACTTTGAATTTCTCTGTTCAACTGTGAAAGCCTGCAAGAAACCAAATCTCAAGGTACCATATGTTGACAAAAAGGTAACTTGATACTAAATTTACTTTGAATTTTATCAAATATTTGCAGGATTATTACTGTAATTGCAAGACCAGTTCAATATCCTCTTACACAGACGACATGTTGAATGAGGAAGTAATTACAAGCATCAACAAATAATCAAGGCTTTCTTCCTCCAATCTCATGTACCCACTATCAAACCACACAACCTTCTAATTTTACACTTTCATTTACCCAAGAGTACCCTTGAAAATACTCTAGTTTCACAGAGCACAAACACATTCCAGTTGGCTTGAAAAATGACAGATCTGAAGCTGTAAAGTTCCGTGACCAACTCTCCCTAGTCTACCCATGAAGACCGAGAGGGGCACAGATTCGGCTGGGCATCAGTGAGTGTCATGGCGCAAGCAAACATGTGGCAAGGCAATTCGTAGAATCATGGTTTTACATGAACAATTCTGTATACAAACATGTAGACCTCGATCTTATTAATGAGCGGATGCGGCCAAAATTAAAGACAACACATGAAGGTCACTTCACAACCAATCCTCCCCACATCACAACTGAGTTTCCGAAATGACGTCCAATCAGCTGATCAATAAAGGCCAAGCACTTGGAGGACACACCACAATCAAAAGTGCACTGATGATGAAATACTTGCAAGTAAATTGCCAAGATCAGAGAACAACACAACCCAACTTGTCATGTTTTTAAATACAGGTCATCCGTCAGACTGAGAGAACAGAAACAAAGGAGACTCTTTGGATGCTGGAAGTCCAGAGTAACACAAACAAAATGCTAGAGGAACTCAGCAGGTCAAGCAGCATCTATGGAAAGGAACAAACAGTTGACGTTTCGGGCTCAGACCCTTCATCAGGACTGGACATGAATGAGAGAGCAGATGGGAGAGACAAATGCCAGAAGTGAAGGCAAGAAAGCGCGGCAATCACTTCAGAGACATCAGTGCCGTGGCAGGACAGAGAGAAACACAGAAGAACAGTGGAAAAGGTTAAGAAATGACCCCGGCTATAATATTTAATCAACTCTATGATGACTGTGATCAAGTGGGAGTTACCAATTTAACAGGCTAGTTATTTAGATCAACTTACTCAGGTATTTCCTGCAGTGTATTAGTGACATGTTTCTCTGTAAATATATAAATCATCAATACAGAAAATTATGTTTTTTACGCAATTAGCTTCAAGACGATACGTGAACCCAATAAGCAGTGCAATGTCAGAAGCAGACAAGTTACTACCAGTATGTTAGATTTCCAAATCGCTTAAACATGACACAGCCAAGACGAGTTCTTTTCCACTAGGAATGCTGAAGCATGTTAACACTCGATTAGAGAGTCAACCCCCTAGCCCCCAAGGGCTATCTCCATCACAGCTCAGTATTTGTCAAAAAACAGTTGTTCCAACTGAATGCAGGAAAGGCGAGTACAAACACAAAATGATTCCTCTGAAACTAAGATTCAGTTGAAAACCGGAAATGAAAGCACCCAGACCTGAACTACATAATCCATATTCACGTTATTAATATTACAAATATCTCAGAAGGCAAGAGCCATACCTCAGGGTCCTACAGCACAAACAGGCTCCACACCCCTCTATAATCAATGCTGACCTTTTCACCCACTTACAGGAATTCATTTCACTCATTCACACAAAATCTTTTTACACCCTTGCCTAGTTAAGCTACATCTTAAAAAATGCTTAAGTGAGTAATTGTCACACAAAATGCTGCAGGAACTGCTGAAGGACCTTGGCCCGAAGTGTCGACTGTACTCTTCTATAGATGCTGCTTGACCTGCTGAGTTAATCTAGCTTTTTATGTGTTGCTTGGATTTCCAGCATCTGCAGATTTTCTCTTGTTTTTGAAATTAATAATTTTATTTGATTCCAGCATAATTATCAACCACTGTGTAAATAAAATATTGAGATTTTCTTTTAATACTTCTTCCTCTCATTTTAAATCTATGCTTTCTTGTTTTTGATACCTCTATCATGAGAAAGAGAGATTTGGACTATCTATCCTATCTATACCACTTATAATCTTGTTTACTTCTATCAGGCCTTGCTTCAGTCTTCTTTGATCTAGTAAAAACAAGCCCAGCCTATGTGTTCTCTCCCTGTAACTAAACACCTCCAATTCAGCCTACATCTTGGTGAATCTCTTCTGCACTCTCTCCAGTGCAAACATTTCCAATAGCGTAGTGAATAAAGATACACACAGTACTGGTGGCATGGTTATGCATGACACTCTATAGTACCTGCGACCCAAGTTCAATTCCTGCCGCTGTGTGCAAGGAGCTGGTACATTCTCCTTGTGACCACGTGGATTTCCTCCAGGTGTTCCAGTTTCCTCCCACAGTCCAAAGATATACCGGTTGATAGGTTAATTGGTCATTGTAAATTGTCCTGTGATTAGGCTAGGATTAAATTCGAGGACTGCTGGGTGGCACGGCTTGAGGGAGAGGGGCAGGGGGTGAGAGAGGGCAGAGGGGGTCAGAGAGAGAGAGAGCAGGGGGAAGAGAGAGGAAAGGGGAGGGAGCAGAAGCCAGATTAACATAGACATAGACATAGAATAGTACAGCACAGTACAGGCCCTTTGGCCCACAATGTTGTGCTGAACCTCAAACCCCATCTGCCATAAGCCCCCACCTTAGATTCCTCCATGTACCTGTCTAGTAGTCTCTTAAACATCACTAGTGTATCTGCCTCCACCACTGACTCAGGCAGTGCATTCCACGCACCAACCACTCTCTGAGTAAAAAACCTTCCTCTAATATCCTCCTTAAACTTCCCACCCCTTACCTTAAAGCCATGTCCTCTTGTATTGAGCAGTGGTGCCCTGGGGAAGAGGCACTGGCTGTCCACTCTATCTATTCCTCTTATTATCTTGTACACCTCTATTATGTCTCCTCTCATCCTCCTTCTCTCCAAAGAGTAAAGCCCTAGCTCCCTTAATCTCTGATCATAATGCATACTCTCTAAACCAGGCAGCATCCTGGTAAATCTCCTCTGTACCCTTTCCAATGCTTCCACATCCTTCCTATAGTGAGGTGACCAGAACTGGACACAGTACTCCAAGTGTGGCCTAACCAGAGTTTTATAGAGCTGCATCATTACATCGCGACTCTTAAACTCTATCCCTCGACTTATGAAAGCTAACACCCCATAAGCTTTCTTAACTACCCAATCTATCTGTGAGGCAACTTTCAGGGATCTGTGGACATGTACCCCCCAGATCCCTCTGCTCCTCCACACTACCAAGTATCCTGCCATTTACTTTGTACTCTGCCTTGGAGTTTCTCCTTCCAAAGTGTACCACCTCACACTTCTCTGGGTTGAACTCCATCTGCCACTTCTCAGCCCACTTCTGCATCCTATCAATGTCTCTCTGCAATCTTTGACAATCCTCTACACTATCTACAACACCACCAACCTTTGTGTCGTCTGCAAACTTGCCAACCCACCCTTCTATCCCCACATCCAGGTCGTTAATAAAAATCACGAAAAGTAGAGGTCCCAGAACAGATCCTTGTGGGACACCACTAGTCACAATCCTCCAATCTGAATGTACTCCCTCCACCACCACCCTCTGCCTTCTGCAGGCAAGCCAATTCTGAATCCACCTGGCCAAACTTCTCTGGATCCCATGCCTTCTAACTTTCTGAATAAGCCTACCGTGTGGAACCTTGTCAAATGCCTTACTAAAATCCATATAGATCACATCCACTGCACTACCCTCATCTATATGCCTGGTCACCTACTCAAAGAACTCTATCAGACTTGTTAGACACAATCTGCCCTTCACAAAGCCATGCTGACTGTCCCTGATCAGACCATGATTCTCTTAAGGTGGTGGGGGAAGGAAGAGTACAAGTAGGCAGGTGGTAGGTGAGTCCAGGTGAGGGGAATTAGGTAAAATGTGGGGAGATGATAGGTGAAAGAGGAAAAGAAGTGAAGAAGGAATCTAAAGAGGAGTGGCAACGAACCCTGGAAGGAAGAGAAGTAGAGGTAGATGGTGGTCAGGTGAGGGGAAGGGGAGAAGTTGCAAGGTTAAAGAAATTATGCCATAAGGGTGGAGGCCATCTGGACAAAATATGAGATTTTAAAAACGCAAACACAAGGAATTCTGCAGATGCTGGAAATTCAAGCAACACACATCAAAGTTGCTGGTGAATGCAGCAGGCCAGGCAGCATCTCTAGTAAGAGGTACAGTCGACGTTTCAGGCCGAGACCCTTCATCAGGACTAACTGAAAGAAGAGCTAGTTGTCCGGATGGCCTCCACCCTGATGGCATGATTTCTTTAACCTCGCAACTTCTCCCCTTCTCCTCACCTGACCACCATCTACCTCTACTTCTCTTTCTTCCAGGGTTCATTGCCACTCCTCTTAGATTCCTCCTTCACTTCTTTTCCTCTTCCACCTATGATCTCCCCACATTTTACCTAATTCCCCTCACCTGGACTCACCTACCACCTGCCTGCTTGTACTCTTCCTTCCCCCACCACCCTAATCTGGCTTCTGCTCCCTTCCCCGTCCTCTCTCTGCCTCTGCCCCGCCTCCCCCCCGCTCTCTCTGCCCCCTGCTCTCTCTGCCCTGACGAAGGGTCTCGGCCTGAAACATCGACTGTACCTCTTCCTAGAGATGCTGCCTGGCCTGCTGCGTTCACCAGTACTTTGATGTGTGTTGCCCAAAATATGAGATATTGCTTTGTCAACCTGAGTTTGGCCTCATTTTGGAAGTAGAGGTGGTCATGGACAGACATGTCAAAATGGGAATGGGACATCCAGTTGAAATGGACAATCCTGCTTTTGTGGCAGACAGAGCAAAGGTTCTCTGCAAAGGACTTGCCTTTACACATGGAACTCCTATTTTTGACCCAAAGTATTTTATATCCAAGAATAGCAGTTTGCTAAAACTGAAGTCCCAGAAAGGGGAAAAGTAAAGCGTTTGCTATTTATTTACAGTTGAGCTGTTTTAATCTTTAGGGGGGTTATTTTTAAATAAACTTAATCACAATGACAAGTACCTTTATTGAACTCTCTTGACATTCAACTATAAATGTACACAAATTTTAGATAATATGTCTGATTGAGCAAAGTAAAAAATGTCTTTATTATATTGCACTCTCAAAGCCAGACAACAGAAAATCAGTGCGATGAAACAAATATCCCCAAAGAGGGAAGAACATTCACAAAAACAATTATTCACCGTCTAAACCAAAGAAAATGATAAATTCAGACAGCAGATTGAATTTCTGTATTCCCCCACTTCTGATACATTTCCAAGAAATTACAACCTCTGTCACCAATTTTTTTTAAATTTGCTGATCTTCAAATTTCATCCAGGCAACAAAACCAAGTACTAGAGGTTAGATTAGCTTGATGAATTGTGGCCAGTATCACTGTTACACCGTGGTATTTCACAGGACTCACTGCATAAGTTTGTAAAAGTTATGTGTTAGCACAGCACAGATAAACATTCAAGAGCAAAATGTCTAGACATGCCTCAAAACTAAAATCCAATCCTAGATCCAACCTCTATGCAACCACCTTGCTATTTAGAAATATATACTTTATTCCATGAAAAAAGCATACACAGTTCAGTATCGTAAATCCTAAGAAAGAGCACAACATGAGAAATACATTGCTGGTGGAACACATTAGAATTGTTTGGTTATGACTTAATATGTTGCCCAAGTCCTTCTGCAGTTTCTGCACAAACAAGTCAGGGATTGCAGGGCACGCACGCTAGGTTTTCCCCACAGGCTGTACTTTAGCGGACCGCACCTCTCAGTACCAGGCAAGAGAGGCAACACTCATTCATGCTTAGCTGGAAGGACAGTGGGTTTCCAGACAGCCAACAGGGCCCATTTTATCATACCAATGGTCCCTCAGCCCCATCACGTTCTACTTCACACCTCAGCCCAGGTGAACATTGCAATTTAGAGGTAATGATTTGGCCTTTCCCGGCACCCCCCAAGCCCACATCAATGGAAAATATCCCTCAAAAATCAGAAGCAGACAATATTTTGCCCTGGTGGCATTCCAGACCCAGGGAAATGGATAAAATCCAGCATTTCATTGGTAATGAACGCAAACATAATCAGTTCCATGGAAAATTGTAACCAAATATTGCCTAGTTCATGACTTTCCTTTACAAAGTAACGCTGGGGTACAAGTACATCACAGACACAATACCAGATCATAATTTTGTTTCTCCTTCTCCAGAGCACTCACTCTCCCCTACTGGATTTCATTACTGCAAGGAATTTCCTTATGCATCACAGAAGATAAATAAAGATAATCTATCAGTAGCTTGGTTTCCAGAGTCTGTGGTCACAATTACTTTGTCCAATTCCACGACATACTGCAGAAAAAAATAGCTTATAAAATATGAAGCAATTCCATCACTGTGGTCTGAAGTACAAAGTAAATTTATTATTAAAGTATATATACACTACTGTGCATATATATATATATATATATAGAGCTAGGATGCCTAAGAGTTTTGCACAGTACTGTAGTACTTCTATGTATTGCACTGTACTACTACAAAAAATAAAATCAAATTTCATGACATATGTGAGTGATGATAAACCTGATTCTGATATGGGTGGGAAAAGTGCACGGAGAGGGGAATCATGGTTGGGAAAAGGGGAAGAGAGAGGGGAGAGAGCAGGAAGCACCAGAGAGACAATCTGATCAATAAACCAATTGTTTGGAATAAAATCACCTTCACCTGGTGTCTCAGGGCTCCCATTTCAACCCCACCCCGGCACTCCTCTCTGCCACCCGACTCGCATCCGAATATTAGTCCTGGACAGCAAAGTTCACATAATAGGACTGGGGAATTAATAACAGACCTGCAGGCACAAACCACAACTCCTTCTGTGAAACACAGCCAATGGAAAATGCTGCAAATATGAAATAAAATAAAACTAAAAATATCATAAAATTCAGCAGGTCAGGTTGATCACCTTGTATTATCACCAACCTGACAGGATAATGCTCCTTCTGATGCTGCCCGACTTGCTGAGTATTTCCAGCATTTTTTTTTTATTTTCTCATTTTATTCTGATTGAGTTTCATTTATTTATTTATTTATTTATCTAGTGGTTCCCAAGGTTGTCATGGCTGGGGGTGGTAGTGGGGATAAGCTTGCACTACCTAAAAAGTACTCCAAATTGTATGCGTCCCTCACAGCCTCTGACAACCAAGTCCTACTCTTGGCCTTCACGTGTGGCTTAGCTACTAGGCCAGGCAGAACTATTTCTACTGACAAGAGAAGGGGGGACAATGGTGGACCACTGGCGCCTCAGAACCAGTTGCTTCGGGCAGGTGAGGCTCGTCAGCCTTGAGCGGCAGCCTGCTTAGGAGAAGGAAAACTCTGATTTTAAACCTCTTCTGCCTTGCAGCCGTACCCACCCATGGGAGAGGCTTCAGGAGTAAACCCTGAGGAAGAAATCGGGAGCTGGGGGTCCCTAAGACAGTTTGACGTTTACAACTTCACTCTGGCAACCTGTGCGACGACATTGGTGCCAAGCTGTATAGGCACTTGCCATTCCCTTAGACTACATCAGTGATGTGGAGAGGGAGGACCTGTTGCATGGGCAACAGCCGGTTCTTCAAATCTTCCTGCCCAGGCTTGTGCCCTGGAGAGGACACAGTCCACCAGAGGGCCAAACCCATAGTCCCCTGGGATCGAGGGCTGCTTACTACTCCTACAGTGCGGAATCAGCCCTTCTGGCCCTTCGAGCCATACCGCCCCAGCAATCCCACAACCTCGATTAACTCTAGCCTAATCATGGGACAATTTACAATCACCAATTAACCTACTAACCGGGACAACTTTGCACTGTGGGAGGAAACAACACACACTCAGAGAGAGGATATACAAAATTTTAGAGGTCACCAGAATTAAACTCCAAATTCCAACGCCCCAAGCTGAGAGAATTATTTTTAAGACCATTTTTCCCATATATTCAATGGTGTGAGCTTCGCAGGCTGAGCCAGCAGTTCCATCCCTAGTTTTCCCTGAGAAGATTGCGTATTTATTTATGGGATAGCCCTTTGAGCCATGTAGCCCAGCAACCCCTGATTTAAACCTAGCCTAAATCATGGTACAATTTACTATGACCAGTTAACTACCAACCTACCAGTTAACCTACCGACCGTACTGTGGGAGGAAACTGAAGCATCTGGAGGAAACCTGTGTGGCCTCGGGGAGAACGTACAAACTCCCTAAAGGTAGTGGTGGGAATTGAACCTGGGTCATTGGTACTGTACAGTGTTGTGCTGACCACTACACTACTCTCAAGGTAGAACAACGATACATTGGGATCGGGATGGTGAGGCTTGGAGGGCAACTTCCAACCGGCCATGTTCCCTATGCTCTTGCGGCCTTTATGACTTCCACTGGTCAGCAGGACATGTTGGGAAGGTGCTTTATAAGTCATGAAGAGCTCCCGCTGCACCCTGCAGATAGTGCACACGGCTATTACTGTGCGTCAGCAGAGTAAATGAACGAATTGCAGTGGGGACCCATGAAGCAGTCTGCTATGTTCTGTACCAGGGGTTCCCAACCTTTTTAATGCCATTGTCCGATACCATTAGGCATGGGGGTCCAAGGACCCAGGTTGGGAACCCCTGTCCTAGCTGATGTCGAGCTTCCTGAGCGCTGTTGAAGATGCGTTCACCCAGGTAAGTGGAAAGTGTTCCTTCACACTCTGGACTTGAGGCTTGCAGTTTATGGGCTGGCTTTAGGGAGTTAGGAGGTGAATTACTCATCAAAGGATTCCTAGCTTTTGACTGGGAAAGATAAATAGACTGCTCTACAAAGATCTTGCACAAACTTGATGGGCTGAATGGTCTCTTTTGCACCAAATACAATCCATGATTGTAGTTTGGGGGAAGAGAGTGCAGCAGAATCCCTTCGATTGTGACCAGACCAAAATCCAGTAATTCAGGTTCTACTCTTCAATGTACTTTAGCCATGTTCAAAGGCTATCTAAACGTGATTTGTATATAATATAAATGAGGCTATTTAGCCTTTCCACTCTTCCATTACCAGCTGCTCTTCACAAACAAGCCTCACAATATGACATCAGATGGAATATACTGGCCACAGTACTCCATCTCTAAACCACAACAGCATTATCAGTCAGGGCAGGCTGTTTATTCACCTGACACTTTATACTCCTTTTCAACTACTTCACGGCCCTGCCCACTTCTGTAGGGAAAACTGTACATGACAGAAGGAGAAACTTAATAACGGTACGACAGACAAAAACAATAGAAAAGGCTTATTCTGCTTACCACACGGTCACACATGCTGCTTAGTATCTCTACCTCTCTACTTCCTCAATCACCCTCAGAAACAAAATGGGTCAGAAAGACCGCCTGCAACCTGAATGTGGCCTGAAACGTCGACTGCATCTCTTCCTAGAGATGCTGCCTGGCCTGCTCTAGCCCTGACGAAGGGTCTCGGCCTGAAATGTCGACTGCACCTCTTCCTAGAGATGCTGCCTGGCCTGCTCTAGTCCTGACGAAGGGTCTCAGCCTGAAACGTCGACTGCACCTCTTCCTAGAGATGCTGCCTGGCCTGCTGCATTCACCAGCAACTTTTATGTGTGTTGCTTGAATTTCCAGCATCTGCAGAATTCCTGTTGTCTGCAACCTGAATTGTCCTGTTCTGATGACAAATAGTGTGTGTTTGAAGGAATGAGAGCAGACAGTCTGGGCCAGTCAGAGGGAATCTTGTCAGTTCTGAGGTTTGGCCCAACTTGTAAACCTCTTGCCAATTTGAGATTGACAAGGCAGGCTGCGCATAGCTAGGCAGACACATGGAAATTGCTAAAACTTGTATCAAACCTTTTCTTGAAGTGCACGCCTTCCAAAAAATGAGAAAGTCAAGGAGACAAATGTGATCGGGATAGGAGAATTTGGCGCAGTCTCTGTCTTTAAAAACACTGGAAACTTACTTATAGAGTTACATACCGAAATACCTTTTTAAGGCAAGTTTGTATGTATAATGCATTATATTTCGCACTTAATCTCAATTTTGGATAATGCCATGGCAGAGACCCGGGTTGGATTCCCACCTGACGAAGGGTCTCGGCCTGAAACGTCGACTGCATCTCTTCCTAGAGATGCTGCCTGGCCTGCTGCGTTCACCAGCAACTTTTATGTGTGTTGCTTGAATTTCCAGCATCTGCAGAATTCCTGTTGTTTGGATTCCCACCACTGTCTGTAAAGAGTTTGTACATTCTCTACACGATCGTGTGGATTTCCTCCAGGTGCTCCTGTTTCCTTCCACATTCCAATGATGAACGGGTCATATAGTAGGTCAATTGGTCATATAGGTGTAATTGAAGAAGAAGAAAGCCCTTAACTCTGAGTGGAGTCATCGGGACGCTGTCACGACGGCGTTTTTTTTTTAGCAGGCTTTCTTATGAGGCCGAGTTGCTAGCTCGACGCTCAACCCAGCATGGATGGAAAGTGTGCAAGGGAGCCGGCTGGATTCGAACTTGGGAGCTCCGAAGTCCAGCACTGATGCCACTACGCCACCAGCCGGCTATAGGTGTAATTGGATGCCGTGGTATTGTTGGGTCTGTTGCCATGCTGTATCCCTAAATGATAAAACACAGCAAACCCCCACTCTTGAACACATGAAACTCATGCAGGAGGAAGTCAAGCACAACATCCCCAAGACCTCCCCATTTACTTTTCCTTAGTTCCAAAGTCTTCATGTCTTCTCTATGTCACAAGTGTTCAATTGCCTGTCTTAGAAGGGGCAATCCTCATTTTAAACAAGGATGCAGAGTCCTAAATTTTGCCATGAGAGGAAACATCCTCTCCACATCTGTTTTGTCAAGGCACATGTTAGTTTCAAATCTCTTCACGATCTCATCCCTCTCCACCAACTATCTGACGCCTCCTCACTTCTCTAATTCAGTCCTCTTCACAGTCCCACTACCGATTTTCTGCTTTCTGCTGTATTGAGCCAAAGGCTGATTCCATACAAGCTCATGCTTGCTATATGGTCAGGCTTTTGATCTAAAGTGGACGGAGGTAGACAATTCAACTAGAAGAAACTGTTTAATCTTCTCAACGTGACAAGGAAGAGACAGCAAGTGTAGCTTCAATGCAGGGAGAACACAATTCTTGAAAAGCACGACAGACATCATTAGAAATGCATCAACAGCTCCATCATGGACACAACCCTCCCTCCCTCCTGCTGATGACAAAGTTCAAAGCAAATTCATTTCCAAAGTTCGTCAGTGTTACTATATATTGCCTTGAGATTCATTTACTTGCAGATGTTTACAGAAAACATACAATAAAATTTACAAAAAGCTATACATAAGCAAAGCCTGGAAAAGGACCAATGTGCAAAAGACAAACCGTGCAAATAAAAAATAATTCTGAGAATATGAGTTGGAAGTCTTCAAGAGGTGATGCCTCAAGAAGGCAGAATGAATTACTAAGGGTCCTCACCATCCAGAACATGCCCGCTTCTCATTACCACCATTGAGGAGATGGTACAGGAGCCTGAGGACTCACACTCAGTGATTCAGGAACAGCTTCATCCTCTCTGCCAATACATTTCTAAATGGTTCATGAACATTATCACGTTAATCCTTTATTCTGCACTATTTATTTAAGATTTGTAATTTATAGCATTAAATTGAATTGACTTTATTACTTACATCCTTCATATACATGAGTAAAGATCTTTACGTTATGTCTCCGTCTAAATGAGCAATGTGCAATTTATAGTAATATATAATAAATCTTATGTGCAACAGGATAGTTAATATAACAGAAATACAATTGTAACAGCATGAATTAAGCAGTCTGATGGCCTGGTGGAAGAAGCTGTCCGGGAGCCTGTTGATCCTGGCGTTTATGCTGCGGTACCATTTCCCAGATGGTAGCAGCTGGAACAATTTGTGGCTGGGGTGACTGGAGTCTCCAATGATCCTTTGGGCCCTTTTTACACACCTGTCTTTGTAAATGTCCTGAATAGCAGAAAGTTCACAACTACAGATGCACTGGGTTGTCCGCACCACTCTCTGCAGAATCCTGCGATTGAGAGAAATACAGTTCCCTTACCAGGCAGTGATGTAGTCAGTCAGGATGCTCTCACTTGTGCCCTGTAGAAAGTTCTTAGGATTTGGGGGCCCATATCAAACTTCTTCAACCGTCTGAGGCAAAAGAGGCGCTGTTGTGCTTTTTTCACCACATGGTCATCATATAGAGACCACGTGAGCTCCTCGGTGATGTTTATGCCAAGGAACTTAAAGCTGTTCACCCTCTCAACCCCAGATCCATTGATTTCAATAGGGGTTAGCCTGTCTCAATTCCTCCTGTAGTTCACAACCAGCTCCTTTGTTTTTGCAACATTGAGGGAGAGGTTGTTTTCTTGACACCACTGTGTCAGGATGATGACTTCTCTGTAGGCCACCTTGTTGTTGTTTGAGATTAGGCCAATCAGTGTAGTGTCGTCAGCAAATTTGATTAGCAGATTGGAGATGTGGGTGGCGACAGAGAAAAGGAGGGGGCTTAGAACTCAGCCCTGAGGGGCTCCTGCGTTGAGGGTCAGAAGTAAGGGAGCCCACTCTTACCACCTGCCAGTGATCTGACAGGAAGTCCAGAAGTCCAGGTAATTTATGTCTCTGCTCTGTACTGCAGCTGCAAAGCAACGAGTTTCAAGTAATTTTCAGAAGGCCTTTGACATGGTGCCACACATGAGGCTGCTTAACAAGATAAGAGTCCATGGAATTAAGGGAAAGTTATATATGTGGATAGAGCGCTGGCTGATTGGCAAGAAACAGAGAGTGGGAATAAAGGGATCCTATTCTGGTTGGCTGCCGGTTACCAGTGGTGTTCCACAGGGTCCGTGTTGGGGCCACTTCTTTTTACGTTGTACATCAACGATTTGGATTATGGAATAGATGGCTTTGTGGCTAAGTTTGCTGATGATACAAAGATAGGTGGAGGGGCCGGTAGTGCTGAGGAAACAGAGTCTGCAGAGAGACTTTGATAGATTGGGAGAATGGGCAAAGAAGTGGCAAATGAAATACAATGTTGGAAAGTGTATGGTTATGTACTTTGGCAAAAGAAATAAATGGGCAGACTATTATTTAAAGGGGGAGAGAATCTAAAGTTCTGAGATGCAGTGGGACTTGGGAGTCCTCATGCAGGATACCCTTAAGGTGAATCTCCAGGTTGAGTCAGTAGTGAAGAAGGCGAATGCAATGTTGGCATTCATTTCTAGAGGAATAGAATAAAGGAGCAGGGATGTGATGTTGAGGCTCTATAAGACACTGGTAAGACCTCACTTGGAGAACTGTAGAAAGGATGTGCTGACGTTGAAGAGGGTTCAGAGAAGATTCACTAGAATGATTCCGGAAATGAGAGGGTTAACATATGAGGATCATTTGTCCGCTCTTGGACTGTATTCCTTGGAGTTGAGGGGGAAGAATGAGGGGGGTCCTCATAGAAACATTTCAAATATTGAAAGGCATGGACAGAGTGGATGTGGCAAAGTTGTTTAGTCTAGTACGAGAGGGCATGACTTAAGAGTTGAAGGGCGCCCATTTAGAACAGAGATGCGAAGAAATTTTTTTAGCCAGAGGGTGGTGAATCTATGGAATTTGTTGCCACGGGCGGCAGTGGAGGCCTAGTTACCGGGTGTATTTAAGGCAGAGATTGATAGGTATCTGAGTAGCCAGGGCATCAAGGGTTATGGTGAGAAGGCAGGGGAGTGGGACTGAATGGGAGAAAGGATCAGCTCACGATAAAATGGCGGAGCAGACTTCTGCTCCTTTATCTTATGGTCTTAAGTCAATGTTAGGGCATGCTCTCTTCTCACTGTTGCCATCAGGAAGAAGGTACAGGATCTTCGGGACAGTTACTACCCCTCAACCATCAGGCTCTTGAACCAGAGCAGGTAACTTCACTCAACTTCCCCCTGCAATGTTCCCATAACCTATGGACTCACTTTCAAGGACTCTTCATCTCATATTCTCGATATTTATTGCTTATTTATTATTATTATTGCTCCTTGCTTTTGCATTCACATAGTTTGATATCTTTTGCACTCTGGTTGAAAGTCTTAATTGAGCAGTCTTCCATTGATTCTGATATAATTATTATTCTGGAGATTTGTTGAGTATGCCCATATAAGAAAATGAAACTCAGGGTCGTATATAGTGACATGCATGAACTTGGATAATAAATTCACGTTGAACTTTGATAATCAATCTGGCTCTGCGACTCAATCAATATGATGACAGTTGCCTCAAATCCCACGTTCACATCCCAGAAACAATTTATTCCCACTTTTAAGTAGAATGCCATGATTTTGGTATCAAGTTCTCAGCTCCAGATGGCTAATCAAATTGTGCATCATCTGTTATCACCACTGAAGATTGCAATTGGTATCCTGGAGTTTATTGCGTAAAAATGCATTCATGTTTGCTTGTACCCTTTTATTGTACATGTGCTATCCTCTTGGTGATACCACAACCTGCTCCTCTATCCAAGCAGCAATTACAACCTGCACCTTGTACAATGCGTTTTATGGCAGTTTGATTTTATCGGCCAGCTTTTAAAAATCCTGAACACAAGAAAGACTACAGATACTGGAATTCCAAAGGAACACATGAAAAATGCTGGAGGAACTCAGCAGGTCAGACGGCAGCTATTGAAATGAGTGTAGAGTCGACATTTCAGGCTGACTCTTCTTCAGGACTAAGGAGGAAGGGAGAAGACGCCAGAATAAAAAGGAGGGGAATAAGGATAGCTAGAAGGTGAATGGTGAAGCCAGGTGAGTGGGAAAGGAAAAGAAGCAGCAAAGGCAAGATCCCAGGAAGGATACATGGCTGTGGTAGCGGCTCTGGGTGAGCACGCAGTAGGAGAGTCGGAGGGCAGCAGAGATCACAGCGGGAGCAGCAGTGAGAGGGGGCTTCACTGAACTCTTGTCGAAGAGAAGATTTAAATCTTTTCAGGGCAGGCATCCCTCTAAGAGACTTCACAGCGGAGCAGCAAATCATCAACATGAAAAAAGTCCGCAGATGCTGGAAATCCAGAGCAACACACACAAAATGCTGGAGGAACTCAGCAGGCCAGGCAGCGCCTATGGAAATGAGTATACAGTCGACGGTTTAGGCCGAGACCCTTCATCAGGACTGAAACCCTGTCTCATTACAGACCCACTCTGAGGATCATTCACTTTCAATGTAAAACTTCTTTTTCTGGGGGGGGGGGGGAGAGAGAGGGGGCTGAAGAGGCTGAACTGACAGTAGGCCAGAAGGCTTCTCTTAAAACGTAATTCACATATAGTTGTTTTCTTGTATAGCCAACAGGCAATCATGTTCCAAGTACCCTTGGCTCGTCGTTATAACCATTTCTTTAACCTTAATCACAGAGAGGAATTGAGCACCAGCTCTCCGAATTCAGCATTGTATAGACCATCTCCGAACCGATTCCACAGGCAACAGACTCACTTTCAAGGACTCTACAACTCATGTTCTCAGTGTTATCTATTACGTATTTATTATTATTGCATCTTCTGCACAGTGATAGCTTGTCAGGTCTTGGTGTGTAGTTTTTCATTGATTCTATTGTGTTTCTTTGGTCTACTGTGAATGCCTCCAAAAGTGAATCTCAGCATAGTATATAGTGAATATATACTTAAATAAATTTACTTTGATCTTTGAACTACCCAAGACAGGGTGGCACTGGCCTTTGAAGACCTATCATCTAAAACTTCACATTTCAAAGCACAGGTCTAATTAACAACTGGCTCTCAGTTTGGACTTGGGCAGCAACTCCACCCAAAGGAACTGCTGCTGGGGCACTCAGCAACTGGCTCTCCATCACCCTTGCCCTGGTCCGGCTGGTCATCAGCCAAGATAGCACAGAAGAAAAATGGGTGAATTATTATTATTTTTCAAAAATACATGCTTATTTAAATTTTTTTTCAAGACTTAACATCCATGCAATGTTCAAAGTAAATTTATTATCAAAGTACGTAATATGGTAATATACTATTGAGATTCATTTTCTTCAAATACTATAGAAGATGATAGAATGTATGCCAAGCTATATTTTAACAAAGACTGATAAACAATCTATGTGCAAAAGATGAACTAAGCTAATAAACATTATATTGAGGACATGAGTTGTAAAGAGTCCTTGAAAGTGAGCCTGCAGGTCGTAGAATCAGTTCAGAGTAGTGATGACTGAAGTTATCCACACTAGTTCAGGTGCCTGATGGCTGTAGGGTAATAAACTGTTCCTGAATCTGGTGGTGTGGGACCCAATGCTTCTCCATCTCCTGCCTCTAGTAGCAAGAAGAGAGCATGGCCTAGATGGTGGATGTCTTTGATGATGGATGCTACTTTTTGTGGCAGTGCTCCTTGTAAACGTACTCAATTATGGAGAAGGCTTGGCTTGTGATGGACTGGAACTATGATTGACAAAGAACTACAAATGGCCTACAAAACTTATTACAGTCTCCCCAGGCCTGATGTGATTGGTATGGGATCAGTCTGCTGCTACATTTAGCCAATAGTCACATCATTATTAATCACAAAGCCCCCTATAGTTGTCTGAAATGGAAAACATCAATGAATGTCCATCCTATTAGAGCAGGGGTTCCCAGACTTTTTTTATGCCGTGGATCGATACCATTAAGCAAGGGGTCTGTGGATCCTTAGTTGGGAACCCTTGAATTATTGGAACCACACTTCATGGAATACCAAGCCAGTCCACAACCGGGCAGTATGTACACTGAATTCTCAAACCTCCGGCAACTATATCCCCTTTGTCCTTTTTCTCTCTCTCCTCTTCATCCACCAAGTACCCATCACCTTAATCCTTTCCCTTCCTCCACTCTCCGCGTCTGCCCATAACCCACACACTCCTCCCTCTGGTTATGTTCTCCACCCCTCTCCCTTTATTCCATGCTCTGCCTTCTTCTCCCATCATGATTCCATCATCTTCAGACCTACCTACTTCTACCTATCATGTTCCAGCTTCTGACATCATTCTCCTTCTCTCCCTCTTATACCCGTAACTAGACCCACCTACCACCCTCCCACTCTTCCTCCGCTTCACTTTAGCTTTCAGTCGAGACGATGAAAGACCACAACCCAAAACATCAACTGTTCACTTCTCTCCACAGATGCAAGGGATGGTTTGGTTCCGATCACTGCTCCACAGGATTTGATCATCTCCCCGTGGCTTGCTACGAGTGGACTTCTGGATTGGCTGCAGTGATGTCTGGCATTGTGAACTTCAGCTCTGAATGCTGTTTGCTTGCTTTTATTGCTTCCACGTTTAGGTTTTTTTTCCCTCTCTGCACATTGCCTTCTTTTGTTTTTAATTGGTTCTATTGGGTTTCTTTCCTTCGTGGCTGCCTGTAAGGAAATGAATCTCAAAGATGTATATACCTACTTTGATAATAAATGTGCTTTGAACTTTGACACTGCCTGGCATGCTGAGTTCCTCCAGCATCTGGTATATTCTTCCAGATTCCAGCATCTGTGATCTCTTGATCACCCCTAATCAACCCAACCTGAAGGCACAATACTACTGCAAGGATGCCTTTTTTGGATATGAACAGATGAAACAATGGGAAACGTATGGCCCTTAAACATACGTGTTCAGCAGAGCCTTCACCCGTACAGTGCTCACAGAGTTACAAGTCTTATTTGAAGTTCTCAGACCTTTACTATCTTACATAACTACTGGTAAATACACAAGTAAGGATACAATGGTGTTCAGCCTTGCTCAAGGCTAATGTATCCTGTTAAATGCCAAAGCTACGTTGACATAAGCAAGCTCTTTCAACTTCCTTCAATTGACTGTTATTGTCACTTCACTTCTCCTCTCACTATTAAGCCTTCACATCAAAAGTCAAAAATAAGAGTTTTGAGATTGGGATGGTTTCAATTGAAACATAAGGCATTTAGATCTGAAGATTAACTTGTTCACACAAGTCGAAATTCAATGGTCACTCAGCCATACACATGAAGACAGCCAAACAAATCAGCGTTCCTCTGGAGGGCAAAGGTGCAAAACACAGAACCAACTGGCGTGCACAGCACATAGAATTATGATAGCAGACAGGTATACAGTTAAAAAAATTTTAAAAATATACCCAAGCTCATGAGTTTCCTGACCTGTAGATTACTGGTGCAAGGATGTTGTCTTGGAACCAAGTGTCTGCAAGAACAAGCTTGCAGCAGTTCCTCATCTAGCACAAGTACAGTCGTAGACGACCGCAAATTAGCTGCACCACTGTGCTCAGTCTGTTGGGCTGGGTGCAACATGGGACTAAAGTGGTGAGCTCTTGGTGGGATGGGAACAGAATTCTCTTTTTTGCCATCAGGTAAATCTGGAGAATTAACTGCCTTTTTCATGGTTCAATGATAAACAGACATTTATGATGGCGCTGGTAGATGGATGTCCCTTTAGAAATGAGAAGAGGAGAAATTTCCTTAGCCGGAAGGTGGTGAATCTGTGGAATTCGTTGCCATAGATGGCTGTGGAGCTGTGGAGGCCAAGTCATTGGGTATATTTAAAAGGGAGGTTGATAGGTTCCTGATTAGTAAAGGTATCAGAGGTTACAGGGAGAAGGCAGGAGAATGAGGTTGAGAGGGAAAATAAATCAGCTGTGATGGAATGGCAGAGCAGACTCGATGGACCAAATGGCCTGATTGTGCTCCTATGTCTGACGGATAAGGGGCCAGCCACTTGGGGATGATGTGTGAAGAAAGGTAATTCATCAGATAACAATGAATCATCTGCATTTTCTACCCTATAAACTATCAACATTCAAACAGTTAGTGTTTGAGACTAATAAACGTTCCAATACAAGAAGTTAGAGAACAAGAGAGGTGGGAATCAGGCAGAAAACAGTTGTTCAGTCAGGTCAGAGCATCCAACAATCCCCACCGCTATTCCTTATGTTCATCTCAACATCTCCTGGAACCAGGAGTTCTCTGTGACTGTACAATGCACAACGCCCAGAGTCAAGCCCTTTAATACTTTCACACAGTACTCATAACCTCCATTTTAATTTCATCTCTCTTGTAAGCACTACCTGTGCAAGACAGATGGTGTCTTCAATTGTTTCTCAATAGTTATCGCTGAGATATTGAGTACAGGAATTGGGATATCAGGTTTATACGATGATAAGAGGCACACAGAGTGAATAGCCAGCACTTCTTTCCCAGGGTGGAAGTGGCTAATACGAGGGGCCCTCATTTTTAAGGTGATTGGAGGAAAGAACAAGAGGATGTCAGAGGTGAGTGTGTAGAACGCACTGCTAAGAGAGGTGATAGAGACAGAAACATTAAACTTATTTACAAGTCTTTTAGGCACATGGATGAAACAAAAAATGGAGGGCTATGCGGGAGGGAAGGGTTAGATTGACCTTGGAGTAGGTTAAAGGATCAGCACAACGCCTGGGCTGAAAAGCCTGCACTGTGCTACGTTCATTAGTGGGTGAGGGAGAGAGATGAAATAAGAAACTGGAATATGATAGGTGGAAAAGGTAAAAGACTGAAGGAGGAGGAATCTGATTGGAGAGTAGAGTGGACCATGGGAGAAAGAAGGGGCACCGGAGGGAGGTGATGGACAGGAAGGGGTGGAGAAGAGGTAAGAGGGCAGCCAGAATGGGGAATGGAAGAAAGAAGGTGTGTATGCATTACTCTGAACCAATTGAATCTTTCCAGAGCACCTGTCACCTGCAAGTAAGTGATCGACCAGCTGAGGTGTTTTCAGCTGAGAAAACACTTTTAGGAAATGTAACAAGCCTGTGTGTTGCTGCCAGGACGGGTAAGGGAGACAAGGGTCAGAGGTCGATTGTCGACATGCTCCACAGATGGGAGTTATTATGGCTTTCAAATGGCCTCATTTGGCCTTTATCGCATTTACAGGTCATAGAAACTTTTCCTCCTTTATGTGAATGTCAGGTTTCGTGTTGGACTCCAAACCTGTGGAAAAACATGAAGGTTTATAGAAGCCCGAACGAAACAGTGAGGCCAGCCTCCTTCCTGCTGACAAGCTGACTCAGACCCTGTGAACTTGAATTCTCTTCATGGACACGAGAGTGTGGTGGTGGTGGTGGTAGTGGTAGTGGGTGGGGGGTTGGAAACTTGAATTACTCAGACCTGTCCCGTGAATACACTCGATCGATGTCTGGCAGGATCCCAATTCCATTTCAATCTTTCATCCTTTCCACAATGCTTTCAAAATACATTCACTCAACAGAACACATTATACAACTTGAGAAGGCTACTTCTATAAAGGATCAAACATTTTCATTACAAATGCAGCAACCTTTCATTAGCCTCACACGTTACTCCGCAAGTTAATCACGTTAACAGACAGCCCTGACTATTAATGCCGCTGAACTGATACTGGTATTACTGTGGACACCTTGTAATAGATTTTACTTCCAAAAATAGTTCAGTAGTTCTGAAACCCTTATCAAATCACAAAAGGCCCGTGTGTCTGTGGGAGACAGAGCGTGCACCAGCGGGAGAGGCGGAGAGAGCAAGAGAGAGAAAGAGCACGCCACCAGCGAAGGGGAGAGAAAAGAGCACATGCTCCAGCAGAAGAAAGCGTGCCAGTGATAGACAGGGCGCTAGCAGTGTCATTTCTTAAGGACAGGTTGGTCTTTGACATTTTGAACAAAAGGACATAAAGATTCTAAATGGAAGAAGAGACCAGGGAAACAGTTTGTAGATAAAGGATATTAATGATAGCAAGATATGCAATTAAAAGGCATAAAACATCAAAATCAAAAGGCACAAAGCATTACCCAGCAGGGTTCATTACTACCACGTACATTATTTACTCTTGGTGAACCAGGAATTTCATTGCACCTCATGGATATGAGAATGAACGAGGCATGTAGAAAACATATAAGTGGACCTTAAATTGGTGGAAGATGCCTTTGGAGCCTTTTGGACTATTCTGAATATAATGTGAGAGTCAGGGTGGAAATGGTGGGCCGTTCCCACACTGATAAGGAGGACGAGTTCAACCAAATTAAAAAAGAACAATGGAAACAGCTAAGAGAGAAAAAACGTTCGAACACGGGAGAAAACTGGGACATGGAACTTTGAGCGACGAATCATTCACAACACAGAATCCATAAAGTACTCTTTATAAATGGTACGTGAGCTGCTAGAAAGAGTACAGACCAAAATGACCAGCAGGGTGACAGTGGAGTGGATGGAGGGAACACAGAATACAAACATGCACTTGATCAGATGGCTGGCTTCTCAGCCCCTGTACTCGCACTTTTAAACAGTTGCCATCACAAGTCTGTGGGGGTAGCAAACGGCTGAGCAGCCTGCTAACCAAGCAGAAACAACCAGTGCCTGCTCCATTCATCGACTGTCTTTGGAATCACAGCGTGAATCTGTGTCTTACAACTTCACAGTGTCACTCGCCACACACTTCTACACAGTGCATCACCACTCACTCCGAGACCCTCAGGTGACAAGCAAAGCTATGACAAGAATTAGAATTTGCCACCTTTTGGACATCAATTTTACATCTGTCACACGCCCATGATTCAATTTTATTTGTCATGTGTACACTGGTCTCCCTCTCTGGTGCAGGAGTCTGGGGTCTTGGTCAAGGTTTGATCAGCACGGTTTGTGGATTGGACTCGTTTTTAGATGGCTCAGCAATTCACGCTGTGTGCTTCTGGTCCCTTTTTTTTTACTGCTACTTAGTGCAATTTTGATTGAAGTGGACTGGCTCCGCAGTCAACAGACAACACAGCAGTAAACTGAATTGAACTGGACTTAAACTGAACATTTCTAGGTTGGTTCAAGATGCTACAGTTTGATGTTTAATATTCTGCATGCTATTCCCCCATTTTTTGATATGTGCCCGATTCTTTTTGCATGTTCGGTGTTTGATGTTTTCTTTGAACGGGTTCCATGGTGTTTCTTTGTTTACCGGCTGTCTGTGGGGAAGACGAATCTCAGGGTTGTATACTGCGTACCTACTTTGATAATAGCCGTACTGACGTTGAAACATACAGTGAAATGTGCCGCGTGCATTAACCAACAGCGCAGTGTGCGCTGGGGGCAGCCCGCAAGTGCCGCCACACATTCCAGCGCTAACGTAGCATGCCCACAATGCTCTGCACCACAACAACAAAATATACCCCGTTCTTCCCTCCCACCCACACACACCTACACAGGCCTTAACCCCTGAGCAGACTTCCAGCCTACAGCGGACTTGGGCCTTGTAACATGCAAACAGGTTCACAGGTTTGGTGAGTGACATGGAATACACTGATTACAAATAACCACATTAGTCATTTATCCACAAACAGTAAAAGATTCAACAAAACATCTTTAAGTCCCACCCCCTCCAAGTTACACAAACTACAGAACTAAATATTCAACAGACAGACACTTAGCTAAGAGTGTGCACGGGCTTTCTAAGTCTGGAGTATACTCCCCCAATGGTTCTTCAACACTGGTTGTGACCTCAGTATGAAGCGCCCCCAGTGACACAAGGAAAGAGACCGAGTCTTCCATACGTGCTTTTCTGATACCCCTGAGGTCCCTGAAACCAGACACCAGTGCTGTGGCACACAAGGCAACCGATGGGAAAGAGCTGCTGCAGACTTCAAATGGGCCAATCGATGACTAGCACGATGGAAGCGGCTTTCAACCAACAAGTAAACTAACCCTCCACATGACAGGCCTGCAGACTTGCCCAACAGACAAACCTCCGGCCAACAGGCTCAACCTCCGGATTTCCGATTTGACCCTTCAGCCTCGATCCACAATCCGCGGCGCAGAACCCACTAAACGCTCATTGTTGAATACTAGGCTTCAAACTCCATACTTACTAATGACAGGACCCTGAACACTAAGCCTCAAACCGTGGTCTCATCAATTCCCAAACTGAAGGGTCATCAGGACTCGTTCCTCCTGCCCCAAAACATTTTGTCTCACTCAACTCTTATCCATGCTCCTGAGGCGAAAATAAACCATTCTACTTCCTCCTGTTAAGGGTTTCAAACACCTTCAAGTTTCTCCATGGACTTGAAGTCAAGCACTAAACCCGATTTAATCACGGAAAGGAGGAAGAGTTCCTAAGGGCTGTTGGGTACAAGACTGTTTCAGTTGTCCCTCTGTTCCTAAGAAAATCTAACTGCACAGAGGTTATCAGTCTAATCCTATCTACTTCCAGCATCCAACCGAAGGAAATGGGTGAAGTGACCACAGGAGTGGAAATAGTTAAGGGAATATTGGACATCTGTCCCTCCCATTCATAGATGGGAGATGCAATAAAAGAGAGCACTTGGAATGCTCTTGGTACACAGTCAGGCGATTCCACCCATCAGGCATCACCATAGGAGCCTCTCATCTCAATGAAGCCGAGATGGAGAGCATACTTCCCAGCTATTTGAACTGAGAATGATCTTGGCTTAAGTACACAAAACATTAAAATGAAGTCAAATTGACTGCCAAAAGATTCGTAGAAGCAGCAGGGTATTTTGTAAGCCTGCTTAATGGAGACCCACATGCGTTTGTTTCTACATTGAATTGATGGTGGTTAATTAAAGCAGGCAGTGGGACAAGATTTACAGACACAGAACTGTAAAGCACATCAGGGTAAAATTCCCCCCCCCCCCCCCCCCGTGGCAAAGCTCTTGGCAACCTTTTTCATAGGATGCCTGAGATGAACTAACTTTCTTTTCCCTGAGGTCATAATGAATCAGAAATAGAACCAAACAGGCATTCCCAGCAGATTTCTTCCTTTTGGTGAAGAAATTAAGAAGACCTTCATCACCTGCCAACCTCACTATTCAGGTGAACTGAAGAGATCACAAATACGAGAAAATCTGCAGATGCAGAGCATCACAGACAAAATGCTGGAGGAACTCAGCAGGTCAGGCATCATCTATCGAAAAAAAGTAGTTGACATTTTGGGCCGAGACTCTCCTTCATGACTGAAGTGGGGGGGGGGGGCAGGCAGTGGTGGATGCTTGAGGTGGCCTCGCCCTTGGTACAAGAAGAGGCCATGAATGACACGCTGGAATGGTATAGGAATCAGAATTAAAATGTTTGGCCACCGGGAAGTTCTACTTCTGGCGGATGGTGCGGTGCTGCTCAACAAAGCAGTCCCCCAATTTACAAAAGGTCTCACCAATGTAGAGAAGGCCGCATCGGTAGCACTGTACACAACAGACAACCCTTGGCTCTCAGTCCTGAAGAAGGGTCTTGGCAAGAAACTCCGACTGTTTACTCTTTTCTAAAGCTGTTGCCTGATCAGCTGAGGTCCTCCAGCATTTTGTGTGTGTTGAACTGAAGAGATTTCCTGGAACTACATTGAACTGTTCCCACAACCAATGGACTCACTTTCAAAGACTCTTAATCTCATGTTCTCAATATTTATTGTTTATTTATTTCTTTTCATATTTGTCACAGTTTACTGTCTTCTGCACTCTATTTGAACATCCAGATTGAGCAATCTTTCACTGAATCTGTTATGGTTATTTTTCTACAGATTTAAATGAATCGCAGGGTTGTATATGATGACATACATGTACTTTGACAAAATTACTTTGAACTTTGGCAAGGGAATTAAACCTCAACCAATGCAATGTAACCCATTAACCTTTCAAATATTGAAAGGCTTAGATGGAGTGGATGTTTCCTATAGTAAGGGAGTCGAGAGCCAGGCCACACAGCCACAGAATAGAAGGGTGTCCCTTGTAATGAATTTATAATGGCTGTAGAGGCCAGGTCATTGGGTATATTTAAAGTGGATGTTGATAGGCTCTTGATTAGGAAAGACATCAAAAGTTATGGGGAGAAGGCCGAGGAATGGGGTTGAGAGGAATAATAAATCAGCCATGATGGAATGACAGAGTAGACTCAATGGGCTGAATGGCCTAGATTTGCTCCTATATCTTACGGCTTAATGGAAAGCAAATTATCTGATCGTTAGCACATTGCCGCTTGTGGGAGCTTGCTGTGCAATCAGGGACTGCATTTCCTGTTGCCATAGTATCATATTTCAAATTTAGCTCACTGCTAAAAGGCGCTCTGAAACATACCATCAACTTCCTGTCAGTGAAATCCAGGCATATGGCAGCCTCAGCAGTTCAAAACGTCCAAATACCCAATCACCCTGAATTGATGCAAATAGATTTCACCCGACAGGTTAACAAGTCCGTGCAGAATCCTCTCCACAGATGGCCCAGTGTTGAAAGTGTTTAGGGAATCTTCATTGGAGTTAGCGACTCTGAGCATCGGCAGGAAGCCTCCTTAATGCGCATCAAGGAAGTGGCAGCATTGAGGGATCTGTTTTGTGGAGGAAAGAGTACCCTTGGCCTGTGGGCACGGAAAGAATTTCATTGGGCAGGGCACGTGACTGCTTAGATGACCACATGAGATGTCCTGACACAGGCCTTGGAAAAGTAAGAAGCTTTACTAACAACTGCGCGGTACTGGAAACAAGATTAAAATGGAACTCAGAGACAAGGTGGTTCCAATGCAGATGCGATTGTGTTTTGACAGACTGCAAGACTAGGAGCCATAGCAAGTTCTTGGCATTGCAACAAGTACACCTTTCCTTTCCAGTACCACGCAGCAAGCATTGTAAAAACATTCCAGAGATACAACAAAGAATATCTAACCGAACAGCCTCAGCTAGAGGAAGAGAGGCCAATAGTGGGGTCACCCAGATGACTGAAACCACCCAACCAGCTCCCCTTCACAGCCATTGTTGCACCATGACCTCTGTGTCATGTCACCAATAAACTACTCCCATTCTATTTTTTGACTGTGAAGTTCACAGCGCTTGCTGCTCTGCCAATTTGAGATGAGTCCAACCAGGCTTTTGGGAATGGTGAAACTAAGCTGCCTTTCACTTAGGACATGACAAGACAAGACATCTTAATGACCCCTCCTTGAGATAGATAGATAGATGTATATATATATACACACACACACATACATATACATACATACACACATATATACATATATATTATACACACACACACACACACACACACACACACAGAGCATAGGAACTATGTATCTATTTTCTGCCTGTATTGTATTTTGTGGTGCATTTATTATGATAATCTGTCACATAGGTTGGGGCGGGGTAGAAGCAAATGAGTATACTTACGTATTCACGCTTGCGGTTAGTTAGTTGTTTAGTCTGGTTGAGAGGGGGTAAGCCACAGAGTGATTTCTTTTTTGTTGACCGCTAATTAGGACATTATTGGAATGCTAACAAGATCGTAACTTCACTGAAATACATATTGAATGTCAATTCTGATATCGCTGTTAGAATTCTAGTTTAGCATCCCTAGTTACGGTAAGGTTGAGTTTGACTGCTTAGCTACACTAATTGGGATCGCTAATTGGGAAGCTATTGGAATGTTACCCAGATCACTAGTTCACTTAAATTCGTTAGTTTGACTGCTATCATTACTTCACTAATTTGAATGCTATTTAACTAATTTAGTTTTGTTAGTATTTTTTAAAAAATCACTACAAGATTGTTCATCTTTGCTGGTTTCATAATGAAGGATCGAACTCATCTTTCTCGAATTTGGAACTTCATTACTTTGAAAGCGTGTCAGTGTCGATCTCCTGGCTTCGTCTCTCAGCTAACCCAATGGCCAAATGGCCCAGTTCTGCTCCTGTGTCTTTGGTCTTCAAATTTTCCAAATTCACCGAAAAGACAGGATCAGAAGTGCCTGTGTCCTCTCCAAGGTTTACATGTCCATCACAGAGCCCTATTACATTCACCTGACTATGCTGTCAGGCCATTGTCATTGGACCACACTCTCAAAACTGAGTACTGTCACGGGCAGAAGAAATGGTTCAAAGATGTGCATTTGGACTATGGTATTAATGGATTTGTGGCTAAATTTGCCGTTGATACAAAGATAGGTGGAGGTGTGGGTAGTGTTGAGGAAACAGACAGCCTGCAAAGAAACTTAGGTAGTTTAGAGCAGGGATCCCCAACCTTTTTTGCAGTGCGGACCGGTTTTATATTGACAATATTCTTGTGGATCGGCCGACCGGGTGGTGGGGGGGGGGGGGGGGGAATGATTGCCAACGGACAAGAGTACAGTAGCAGTCAAATACATTGTGTTTACCCCGAAAAGACTACAATGACAATGAAGCCTTGCGCGGGCACCAGTGCATATGTGTGACTTGCGTATGCGTGCACGTGCCGTCTTTTGCTACAAATCGTTTTTGGCGATTCTGTTCGGGAGAGGGGCGCTGTTAATCACGACCGGAATATTGGTAATAAGTGGCTAATACACTCAATTTCATTTCTAAAAGGGTTTATCTAACAAATTTAATATGAAACACACAGCGCATATTTTCCTCGCATGAATATAGCGATAAGTCAATTATCAGGGGAGGACAGGGGAGCTTGAAATACATGTTGAACGAACTCCCAGTAGAAGTGGCAGAAGCAGATTCGATATCATCATTTAAAGTTAAATTGGATAGGTATATAGACAGGAAAGGAATGGGGGGTTATGGGCTGAGTGCAGGTCAGTGGGTCTTGGTGAGGGTAGCGTTCGGCACGGACTAGAAGGGCAGAGATGGCCTGTTTCCATGCTGTAATTGTTATATGGTTCTATAGTAAGTCAGTAGCATCATAACATTTTAAGTAACGTTTGGATATTAAACACACAGCGCATATTTTCCCCGTATGAACATATAAAATCATTGCAACGCACCAATATCACTGACTCAGTGGGAGCCCTGGGCTTGTTTTCCTGCAACAAGATGGTCCTATCGAGGGGTGATGGGAGATAGCGATACTCGAATGGGTTCCTTATGTCCAGTCTATTCCGCAATCTAGTTTTTGTTACATTCATCCAGAGATAAGTTGGAAATGGAAGCAATGTTTTCAGTGCTTCCGTGGCTATCTCAGGATATTCGCCCTTGACTTTGATCCAGAATGCCGGCAGCGATGTTATGGCAAACATAATTTTCAGCCCACCATCATTTGCAAACTCGAGGAGTTGATCTCCTTCCCGCGCTGACATGGACGACGCGCGGGTAATGACCTTACATGCATTCAAGCTCAACAGTGCGCGTGACAGGGAATGAGGAAAGGTGTAGCTGACTCATATCACCAAATCATATTGTTTCCTTGCGGCCCGGTAGCGCTTGCCTTGCGGCCCGGTGGTTGGGGACCGCTGGTTTAGAGGAATGGGCAAAGAAGTGACAAATGAAATACAATGTTGGAAAGTATATGGTCATGCACTTTGGTGGAAGAAATAAACAGGCAGACTATTATTTAGATGGAGAGAGAATTCAAAACGCAGAGATGCAAATGGACTTGGGAGTCCTTGTGCAGGATACCCTAAAGGTTAACCACCAGGTTGAGTTGGTTGTGAAGAAGACAAATGCAATGTTGGCATTCATTTCTAGAGGTATAGAATATAACAGCAGGGATGTGATGTTAAGGCTCTATAAGGCACTCATGAGACCACACTTGGAGTATTGTGTACAATTTTGGGCTCCTTATTTTAGAAAAGATATACTGACATTGGAAAGGGTTCAGAGAAGATTCACAAGAATGATTCCAGGAATGAAAGGGTTACCATATAAGGAACATCTGGCAGCTCTTGGGCTGTATTCCCTGGAGTTCAGGAGAATGAGGGGGATCTCATAGAAACATTCCGAATGTTAAAAGGCTTGAACAGATTAGATATGGCAAAGTTATTTCCCATGGTAGGGGATTCTAGGACAAAAGGATACAACTTACAGGATTGAAGGACGTCCATTTAGAACTGCGATGAGGAGAAATTACTTTAGTCAAAGGGTGGTAAGTCTGTGGAATTTGTTGCCACGAGCAGCTGTGGAGGCCAAGCCACTGGGTGTATTTAAGGCAGAGATAGACAGGTTCTTGATGTGCCAGGGCATCAAACAGTATGGGGGGAACGGCAGGGGAGTTGGGTTGACTGGAAGAATTGGATCAGCCATGATTGAATGGCTGAGCAGACGATGGGCTGAATGGCCTACTTCTGCTCCTATATCACATGGTCTTAAGAAGCCTGCACCACCACCTGCTGGGAACCTGGCTCATAATCAGTCAAAGTGAGAAGAATTTAGGAAAATATTGAACACCACGAGACCATGTGTCAGGAAGAAGATGAAAGACTGGACATTCTCCCAAAAAGATTGTGACCACTTTATTGATGCCCCTCATGATTTTATAAGCCACTACAAGGTCACCCTTGAGCTGCCTTTGCTCCTGTGAAAACAATCCCAGCCTATCCAGTCTCTCCTTACAACTCCATGTGTACACTGACCATTCCTAGCATTAGATACATATAGTGCCTTGTAAAAGTATTCAGCCCACAACCCATTGTTAACATAAAAGAGTATTACAAACAGAGATTTTGACCAATCCAACTGAGTTTTTATTTCTTACTAGCTCTTCCTTCAGTTAGTCCTGACGAAGGGTCTCGGCCTGAAACGTTGACTGTACCTCTTCCTAGAGATGCCGCCTGGCCTGCTGCATTCACCAGCAACTTTGATGTGTGTTGCTTGAATTTTTACTTGTTAATCACATGCTCTGTTTTTCACAGTAGAGCCCAAAACAACCCAAGAAAAATTGTAAAGCATAAAAAACTAAAAATTCAAAAACTGGAATGTCAGCAGTTCAAAAGTATTTATCCCCCTTTACTCAGTACTTAGTTGAACAACCTCTTGCAGCTTTGGCATCCAGTAGTCTTTTTGGGTAAGTCTCTTTTAGCTTTGCACAGCTTGATGGAGTAAGACTGCATACCCACAACTTACTATCCCCAACCTGTCATACTTAGGAATGCAGGAGGGAGTCAGGGCACCCGGAGTAAACCCACACGGTCACGGGGAGAGTGTACGGACTCATTATAGGCAGTGGCAAGAATCCAACATGATTGGTGATCAGCGGTGCTGTAAAGCAACTGAACTGCTGCTGTGTTGCCCAAAGTTGCACCAAGTAAATCAGCACACTTGTGACAGTTGCTATAGATTACTTCATGGGAAACTCCACTATGCAATGTTTACAGAATTGCAGTGTACAAAACTGCACTTCGACAATGTACATTTACTGCAGTATACTTACCATACAGGCTTTTAAAAAAGAGAAACTCACCAAATTATTTAGCACGAGAACTTTAATGATCTGATCTGATTCTTCGTGTATAATCCCCACTTCAATGACAACCCCTCCAGAAAGCCCTCTGCTTTCACTGGAAGGGCGAGGGCTCAAAGCTCGATACCAGGCAGCTGCTTGTCACCCCCGTTGGGATGTTTGGCATCAAAGAGATCGAACATGCTCCAGTACAGACTGCTCTCTGACAAAGGAATAAAGGTACAGCGATGGGTAGCAGTAGAAATGCCAACTTTTTTTTAAAACAAGTGGCCTCCTTACTGAAATATGAGAAGGCGGGGGGGGGGGGGGGGAAGCAGCTGTACTTGACCAGAGCACATCACCATTTCTTCCCGTTTGGGAGCCAGTCAAGAGAATGACGTACAATTAGCACAAGCTGCAGCCCATTGATGCTGATGAGGATCAGCAGACAGGCAGCACGGCAGCAGTTAGCAAAATGCTCTGACAGCACCAGTGAAGCAGGTTCAGTTCCACCGCTGTCTGAAAGGAGTTTGTACATTCTCCCCGTGACCTCATGGGTTCCTCCAAATATTCCGATTTCCTTCCAGATTCCAAAGATGTGTGAGTTGGGGGTTAGTAAGTTGTGGGCATGCCGTGTTGGCACTGGTACCATGTCAACACATTGGGGGGTGCCCCCAGCACATCTTTGACCTGCATTGGTTGTTGATGTAAATAATGCATTTTACTGTCGGTTTCAATGTTTCCATATACATGTAATAACATAAGTGGGCTTTATTTTTATAAAATTAAGTGCAAGCACGAAAAGGAAGGAAACGCAAATGAGGATGTCGCAAATGAGGATGTCACAAATGAGGATGTCACAAATGAGGATGTCACAAATGAGGATGGTATTCATTCCCGTGAAAAGTTTATATTCACTGATCCTTCAGGGCACTGTTCCCTCTGAGCTGCGCAGGTACGCAACCATGCAGTAACCAAAATGCTCCTGCGCACATAGACTTCATTGCCACACAGCTGACGAGAAAAACAAGAAAGATTTTCTTTGTTGTACAACATTTCATTATACCTTTCAATTAGTAAATAGAATCACAAGCATGTGGTTTTTCAATTTTCATTTTCAATATTCATAGTATGCATATGACAAAACAAAGCACTTAAAGAGCCACAGAGTTTTCAGGCCGTGTAAAGATTTCTTGCTCAGTGCAATAGTTGGTCCACGAGACGGAACACTGGTACAGAGTACAGAGATAGCTGTTCTGTAGAGAATTGTTGCCACTCTAAAATTAAACACACACCCAAGCTTAAATATAACAATAAAACCAGCAGATATTTATTAATCTAACAGATTATCAACCGGGCAAGAAAATATGTATATCATGCATATTTTTGAGCCTTTCAAAAAGTGCCAATCATTTTGAAGTTTCTAATGCTCTCTGCAAAACAACTTTCCAGTAACAATGTAAGCAGCTGACAGCAGTTGTGAAGAGAATTGATTTGGAAAATTTAATTCTTGATGCCATGCAAGGGAAAAAGAATTGAGAATAAAACAGATCTGCCTGAGCTCCGATGCCAGATTTTATATTGTACCTACAGCATTTTCCAACACAAGATTGCTGTGGCTAAGAAATCCTACAGAAGGAAGTTCGATCCAAAATAGTGAAGCCCTTCCTTAATTTTGTTTGTTGGCTGACTTACGTAATTCCTATTCTTGTACTTTCTTTAAACTAGAGATTTATGATTTCCCTTTGGATAACTAACCGTGCTTTGGAAATTCTTGAGTTGTCAGTCAGACAAATACTATAATCCACTTGTCCAGTTTATACTGACAGAAAACTGAACCAAAAGCAACCAAAATTACAAGGCTGTAGGTCTCCACGTTTAGAATGAAAGACTTGCAAAAATAAAATTCCTGCAAATCCTCAAATATAAAGATAAATTCCAAAGAATTGATGTCCTTGAAACTGTGGAGAGATTAAGTTATAATGACTTTCTAAACCAAACCACGAAGAAGGCACGCCTGCACCTCTGCTTTATTTGGAGTTTGAGATCTGGTGCATCACCATCTGCTATGGAGGCTACAACGCACAGGATTCCAATGTGCTCAGCCAGCTCCACTATGGGCACAATCCCCCTGCGACGGAGCCCCCACGGGCTGTGCCTCAACAAGCACTAAAGACCTCCACCATCTAGGGCATGTCCTCTTCTCGTTTCTACCAGGAGCCTGAAGACCCACACTCAACGATTCAGAGACAGCTTCTTCCCTCTGTCATACGATTTCTGAACAGTCCGGGAACACTAACTCATTATTCCTTTTTTTTTTGCTCTATTTAATCAGTAATTTACAGCAACTTTATGGCTTCGCACCATACTGTTGCCCTTACAGCAACTTTATGGCTTCGCACCATACTGTTGCCCTAAAACAACAAATTTAACATCATACAAGACTGTGGTAGTAAACCACAGATCACTTTCTTATAACATATTCCAGAATTAAGTCCTTTGAGAAAGTCAAAATGTTGAACAGCTACCAATACTTAGTTTACTGTGGCAAAATGTGCAGATTCTTCAGTTTCTAGCTATTTTTGGAGGCAAAAGCAACTTGGACCAGAAGAAAATTAAGTATATTGGCAAACTGTACCTCGATCCTCAGCTCAAGCATCCAACCATCGAACTACAGTTCGACCTTCACTAATCCGGCACCATTGGGACCTGAGGAGTACCGGATTTACAGAAGGATCACATTAAGCAATAGCTAACCACCTGATCATACCTTTAAAATACCAAAGGATTCAAAGGTTCATTTAATGTAAGAGAAATGTATACAATATACATCCTGAAATGCTTTTTCTTCACAACCATCTACGAAAACAGAGGAGTACCCCAAAGAATGAACGACAGTTAAATGTTAGAACCCCTAAGTTCCCCCACCCGCTCCCCTCCCTCCCGCGTGTAAAGCAGCAGCAAGCAACAATCCCCCCTCCCAACCGGCAAAAACTAAAGCGCACCCACTACCAACATGAGCTAAGCGATAGCAAAGACACAGACTTGCAGTTAACCCCAACCCCGCCCGGGGATTCGGCACTGGGCTCTTCCCTCTTCACTCGCAGTTACTGAGAGCATCCTTGTTAGTTTCTTTTCCTCTGCTTAGTAATATGCTTAAATTCAGCGGGTGACCATGTCTGATCTGAGGTCGTAGGCAGAAGATAACGGAGTGCTGGCCGGCCACTGGCAGGTGAGATGGGTGGGTGTGCCTCACGCAAATGATATTGATAAATGCAGGAAATTGCCTGTCTGTGCTTACAAGAGCACGCCAACACGTGAACCAATCTAGCGCAACCAAAACAATGCACAGCAGATTAGTACGATAGCCTGGAAAATTTGAAATTACAGTTGCGCGGAAAATTTGAAAATCAGTGCGGATTATCGAAGGAACCGGATTACAGGTAGTCGGATTAGAGAAGGTCGACCTGTACTACCAATCTGCAATCATCCATTCAGCTGCCTCTCACTTTCCCAGCCCTGGCCTTGCTCCTTGCCGACAAATGGGAGAGTCTAGGACTGGAAGGCACTGCTTCAGAATAGGACGTCTCTTTAGAACAGAGATGAGAAGGAATTTCTTTAGCCAGAGGGTGTCAAATCTGTGGAAATCATTGCCACAGACATCCGCGGAGGCCCGAAGACCGTTTGGGTATGTTTCATGCAGAGGTTGATGGTAAGGGGCATCAAAGGTTACGGGTAGAAGGCAGGAGAATGGGGTTGAGGGGATAGTAAATCAGCCACAATCAAGTGGCGGAGCAGAAATGACTGAATGGCCTAACTCTGCCCCTGCTTCTTACAGTCTAAATCAACCACTGTACTGGCTTCCTATCTCCTTGAGTTTTCTTTCACGCTTCCCACTGCTGAATGTCCTTTCTGGCCAGATCCTAGCTAACCTTCAATGATTCTCTCCAATAATTGTGGGGATACATCTCCACAGAAAAAATTCCTCACTCGTTCTGGTGATGTCTTCAAGACCTCAAGGGTGCTGCTATCTCAGTGAGATCAGTCAAGATCTGTTCCTTCATTGCCACAGCTCAGCTCCTTTTTCAGTTGATCTGGGAGATGAACATCGCATCCCACAAATACACTTATAGAGATCATCAACAGTGTTGCTGATGGTCTAATGTTCAGAGTTTATGACACTCAAACTCAAATTTAATCACTTGTCTGCCCTGGCATTGCTGAACTTAGATGAAATTACGCTGCTCTGTGACGTCCAGAGAGCGGCAGTTCTGTGGGCAGAAACGCCTTGTTAATGACAGAAGTCGGAAGAGAATGGCCAGTTCAAGCTGACAGGAACTCATAACCAGGCGTTATAACAATGGTGCAGAGAAGAGCACCTCTGAGGGCAAGGGTGAAGGAAAAACAAACCAGTGATAATCACTTTCCTGATAAACTTCCAATGATTGTTACAAGGAAATGCAGGTACATAGATCTGACGTGGATACAGTCTGATTTGATCTCAGTCCACACACACACAAACAGCTCATCAACATATGCTCCAGACTCAAAAGAGATTTGTTAACAGAGAACTGTTCTTACTGAGGGAACTGTTTCCAGTATGAACAGTCAATCCTTAAGAGTGAAGGACATCTTACTGCCTATCTGGACATGACTCGAAAAATACCACATTCTCTGTGGCTTTTTCCATTGTGTTTCTGATTTACTGCTTGAGGGGAATTACTAAAATACCAACCTTCCAAAACAATGTAATTTGTACATCACATTCATAACTAAACAAAGGCAGCGGCTTCCATCATTAATGACCTACACTACCCGAGACATGCCCTCTTCTCGTTATTACCATCAGGGAGGAGGTACCAGAGCCTAAAGACTCTCACTCAGCATTTTAGGACCAGGTTCTTCCCCTCCACCATCAGATTTCTGATTGGTGCATGAATCCATGAACACCGTTTGCTCTCTTTTTGCACTATTTATTTTTTATATATTTCTTACTGTAACTGAATAATTTTATGCATTGTATTGTACCGCTGCCACACAGCAACTAAATTCATGACATACGCCAGCGATAATAAACCTGATTCTGAAGCACAAATTCCCTCAATGCAAGTGTATATTTCCTTAATTCTTACAGAGATGATGACAGAATTTACCGGGGATGATGAAAGCAAATGCTTTTGAAAAGTTTTGACGAAAACAAAATGATTTGTTATGCTGAGACAAGAGGTGTGTTCCTCATAATTGCAGTCTGCTTCTTACTTATTAAATTTTTTTCCATTTTTCACTATTTCCCTCTCTATAATATACTGAAAATATTGAAGAAATCAGTGACTCCAGCCTCCAATATGTCTTTACCAGAGTTACTGCACACTCTGCAGAACCATCAGTCTCCCCAGTAGCTACATTCACTCAAGGTGCATCCTCAACTTCCATAAAATAGATCCACCAACATCTCCTGCTGCTGTCGCCCATCCACTTCAAGTTTCAGCGTGTTGTGTTTTCAGAGACGCTCTCCTGCACACCACTGTTGTAATGCCTAGTCGCTTGATTTACCATCGCCCTCCTGTCAGCTGAAACCACGCTGGCCATTCTCCTCTGACCTCTCTCACTAACAAGGCATTTTTGCCTACCGAAATGCCATTCACCGGATTTTTTTTTTGTTTTTCCACACTATTCCCTATAAACTCTTGTGTGTGAAAATCCCAGGAGATCAGCTGTTTTTGATACTCAAAAACCATTGAAAGTTTATCAGGAAAGTCATTCTACTAGTTTGCTTTTCCCTTGCCATCAGAGATGCTCTGTTGTACACCACTGTTGGAACACACGGTTATTTGAGTTCATGTCAGCTTGAACCAGATTGGCCATTCTCCTCTGACCTCTTAACAAGGCATTTTCACCCACAGAACTGTCGCTCACATGAGCTCACAGGGAAGCCCAAATCTATTTAAAATTATGCCCAATTAAGTGTAATCCAAGAACAATGTAAAACAACAGTGAATAAATTAATTGAATGCACACCTTGAAAGACAAATGGGGGGAGAAAACAAAATTGGCTCTTGTGGAGCACAAACACCAGCATTGAGCTGTCGGACAGAATGGCGTGTTTTTCTAGGTAAATACCACATAGGATGCAAAGGTGCGTTCGTTAAAATAATCAACAAACGATGAGTAAAAGCTGTGCTGGTTGCTGGTCTCTGCAGGTTGTCCAGGGCGTGCCATTTTATAACAGAGAGCTGCAAGATATATTATTAAAGCCCAGCCCAAGCCCAACCAATCCGATCCATAATGGAAACAACAGGAATTCTGCAGATGCTGGAAATTCAAGCAACACACATCAAAGTTGCTGGTGAACGCAGCAGGCCAAGCAGCATCTGTAGGAAGAAGTGCAGTCCACGTTTCAGGCCGAGACCCTTCGTCAGGACTAACTTTAGACACACCCAACGATCGTCTTAGCATTTACCTTAAGCATCTCCTGGGCTTCTAATCATCTGGGACAACAAAGCTATCAGCTGTTGTAGCTTGAGGATCACTTTGTACTTTCTGAATTGTCAGTGTTTTAGAATTGGCAGAATATCTCACTTCCTTGGACATGACCTCATTGCAAAGCCAATTCATGAGATGGACATTCCCTGCAAGAGCAGGACTATGCTTTTCTCTTCCACCTTTCTCTTGCCATTGCTCAAAGTTCAAAGTAAATGTATTCTCAAAGTACATACATGTCAACAGATACACCGCTGAGATTTTTTTGTGGGCATACTCTTATAAATCCACAGAATAATAACCATAACAGACCAATGAAAGACCACGTCAACTTGAGCATTCAATCTGTGTGCAAAAGACAACAAACTGTAAAAAAAAACAAAAAGGAAATAATATTAATAATAAATAAGCAATAAATATTGAGAACATGAGATGAAGAGTCCTTGAAAGTGAGCCCATAGATTGTGGGAACATTTCAATGATGGGCATGTGAGTGAAGTTATCCTCTTTGGTTCAAGACCCTGATGTTTGAGGGGAAGTGACTGCTTTTGAACCTGGTAGTGAGAGCCCTGAGACTCCTGTACCTTCTTCCTGAGGGCAGCAGCAAGGAGAGAGAACGTCCCAGGTGGTGGGTGGTCCCTGATGATTGATGATGCTTTCCTGTAGAAGTGCACAGTGGTGGGGAGGGCATTACCCATAATGAAATAGGCCATATCCACTACTTTTTGTAGAATTTTCTGTTCAAGGTTATTGGTGTTTCCATACCAGACTGAGTTTTTGAGCCAGGCTCAAGCTTTTCTTGTGCATTTACCCAAAACAGTAAACCGGAAGATAGTTTAACACTATCCTTTGTGCACAAAGAACGTGGAGACGAGAACCTAGTGAGAATTTGAGACTGGGTTCATCAGTGGGTTAGCATAATATCCTTTCATATATTGGGCAAGAGATCAAATCCAACCAGGAGGCTGAAGAAAGCTGGATTATGACAGACTCATGATTTTCTACAGATGCACAGTTGAGAGCATCCTAACATTTTACATCACTGTGTGGTATGGAAACTGCACTCCAGTGGACAGGAGGGCTCTACAACAGGCGGTTAAAACTGCTCAATATATGACCACCATCAGCCTATCCGTCATCAAGGGCACATATACAGAAAGGCACTGGAAAAGGGTAGAAATTTCATGAAGGATCCTATCCACCCTGCTCATCCCTAAAATTGCAAGTAGTAAATTTTTAAGTATCCTTTCAAAGAACTACATGAATGAGGTTTTTTTTAAAAAAAACATTCTCTCCCACCAGGATTCCTCTTGTGATTCAGATTAAGTCACAATCGTTTTCAGTCGCCTGCAAGGAATTGCTGTACTGAGGAGGTTAATAGGCATGGACTACCACATACATTTAAAAACTGAGCCTATCAGATGAACAATAAGCTATTGACTTTACATACAGCTTCCAGTGAGTAACTCCAGCACCTTGGGCTGTCAGCCTACCCGCCATCAAGGACATATATACAGGAAGGAGTCGGAAAAATGTCAGTAACATTATGAAGAATCACACCCACCCTGCTCATGGATTGTTTGTCCTACTCCCATCAGGCACTATATGAGATATAATCCCTGAGAAACCACAATGAAGCTGAGATGACCTGCAATAATTTGGGGTTGAAACTAAACACACCTGTTACTTTAAAACAGAATTAATATGATTGCCTTAAAAATGTGTGAGATGATTGGAAAATTGGATTTGGCTGCTCTTCAGTCTAACAAGTACCCCTGCAAACGTGAACCAAATAAAACCACAAGACAAGAGCAGAATTAGGCCAATCAGCTCATCAAGTCTGCTCCACCATTCCATCAATAGCTGATTTATTATCCCTCTCCAGCCTTCTCCCCCAAACCTTCGACACCCTGATTAATCAAGAACCTATCAACCTCCGCCTTAAATATACGCAATGATTTGGCTTTCATAGCTGTCTGCGGCAATGAATTCCACAGATTCACCACCATCTGGCTAAAGAAATTCCTCGTCCCTCTTTTAAATGGATGTCCTTCTATTCTGAGTCTGTGCCCCCTGGCCGTAGGTACCCCCACTATCTGTAATATCCTCTCCATATCCACTCTATCTAGGGCATACACCTGGATTTGAAAGATTGCAGTGGAGTCAAGGGGACAAAATGCGACCGGCGAACACTGGGGGGAGCATTAAACAAAAGAGGAAGGAAAAATGCCTTTTGAATCTTAAGCACAGCCAAACCTCACCCATGACGATTCAGGAAGGAAGGAGACTGAAGTAGCAAAAAGTGAAATCCAACAGGGAAATCTATTCAGCTCATTACAAAGAATACACAAAGCCCTGGCCCACTGATTCATCCTACTTGGCCCAGAATCTCCTCCCCTTCTGCTGGAGCAGGACTTTAAAATAATAAGATTAATAAGATAAGCAAATCTTAAACAAGAGATTCTGAAGATGCTGGAAATTTGGAGCAACAAACCCAAAATGCTGGAGGAATTCAGCATGTCAGGCAGCATCGATGGAGTGGAATAAATAGTTGACGTCAGGCCTCGGCCCGAAACATCTACTATTCATTCCTCAAATAGATGCTGCCTGACCTGCTGAGTTGCTCCAGCATTTTGTTTTTTTCAAATAAGATAAGATAGCTTCATGTACTGTGTGCGACAAATCAGAAAGGATTGAACTGGGTGCCAACAACACACTAATCCTAACCCATACATCTTTGGAATGTGGGATGAAACAACAGCACCCAGAGGAAACCCTTACGTTCATGGGGACAGCGTACAACTCCTTACAGGCAGTGGCAGGAAACCGAGCCCCAGCCTAACAGCCAATGCTGTAAAACAATAGTGCCGACCACTACACTACCATACCACCCTACTGAGGACCAAAACACGAAAGGAAAACATCTTCCCTCCCTGCAAATATGAGCAGATCAAGTTAAGTAATTGATGCGTAGATGCACGCCTATTCCATTAAGCCAGGGTTTCCCAAACTGGAGTCCGTAGAGTGCTTGCTTCATGGTATTGGTCCATGGTCCAAGTTTGGAACCCCTGCTCTTTTCTGGTTTAGTTTGATGTAATAACGTCAGAAAAATATGGGTGCAGGACAGAGATTCAGGCAACGGTATGTACAATGCAGACTGATTACTGAGGTTACACATTCATGAGTCCATCCACTGTACAGCTGTCTCAGCAGCTCCAATTACAGGCAGCACAAAAGCATCCATTTCACACAGCTGTCACCACAGTAAAATATGGCTTGATTAAATTCAAACAACGTGGTCACTATAGCAGTCACTGTGTGGAAAAGATCTGTGCCACATTCCCTGGAATAGATAGAGAATTGCATTTCTCCTCTCTCTCATGCTCCGTTTTTTTTTCCGTGAAATAACTTCACCTCACCCATTTCTCATGATGGGTGAATTTGATGGACTGCTCAACAATGAGGGCTGTACCGTCTTGCAGTGTACTTTCCAGCAGAGGGATTCGGGCTTGACTGTATCATCACTGGAAGCAGTAAGTCAGGCAAACTCCACACCTCATTAACCATCACCACCTGCTCCCTCTAAACCTTGTGGCCACACACTAACTGAAATGCTCCCTTGCACATAGCCATTGTTGCCATGCAGCTAGAACAAGGTTACAAAACATGAACATTTTTCTTTGTTGTACTGTATTTCATTACACCCTTCGATTAATAAATAAAAGCAATAGTATGTGATTTTTCAATTTTCATCCTATTCATAGTATGCATATTGTGAAAAAAAAACATTTAAAGTGCAGTGCAGTTTTCAGACCGTGTGAAGATTTCCTGCTCAGAGCAACGGTTCATCTGCGCAGCTGTAAAAACACATTAGAGGGATTGTTGCCAATAACCCATTTCGATGTCACTTAGAAAGACAAACTTCAGTCACTTCTGCGGCCAGTTTGAGATCATCCCATTCCCCAAACCTATGGATCAAGCCTTTTAAGTATTGGCTGGAGAAACTCAGCAGATCAAGCAGCTTGTGTGTTTGTGCTAATCCATTCATCCCTACCAGAGCACAGGCCACCAACAATACTGTAGCTTGCTTGAGTCCTCTGTCTAGGCCAGTCTTTCAAGTTGTCCTCAGGTGCAGCCCATCTTCTTGGTGTATCCTTCCTCTCCTAGGGATGAGGTCTTTGGAGCTTCTGTTGCCATGTTTCTGCAGCTCTGGGATTTTACAGGATGGGCGTGCTAGCCCCGTGTCCAACCCTCTTCCTCTTGCAGCCGGGCCTGGGACCATCCACGACAAAACTTCAGTGTTGTTCACCCTAAGTGTGTATGTCCTCTGGAGAGAAACCTGAACCCATAGTCTCTTAACCAGAGAAGAAAGCAGTCCCCTGTGAGCCATGGAGCTCCCTGAACCTCAGATCAATTTACATTTATAGAGGTGGTCACAAAGTGCTTAATGCACAAGCCAGAAAATGAGTTGAGCAAAAATTTCATTTAGAGATTTTATGTGGTAATAGCTTCTCCCAGCCCAATGAGCCTGTGCCACCCAATTGCACCCAGCTGACCAATTAACCTATTATCTCGTACCTCTTTGGAATATGGGAGCAAACCAGTGCACCCAGAGGAAACCGACATGGTCACGGGGAGAACGTACAAACTCCTTACGGACAATGGCAGTGGAATTATTCATGCTGTAACTGTTACAGTGTTACACTAATTGCTATGCCATCGGCTTACGGCAATAAACCAGATCAGTGAGGCAACTTGCAGTTGAGATCACTTAGGAAGGCATGAAGTCAGGGGTAGACCACCCACCCAGTCCCTCACTCCTGTCTGCCAGTCATTAATTTCAGATTGGTCTTTCATCCCCGTTGCTACTTTCCTGTACTCACCCAGATACCTTGTTGCTCTCTGCATCCATCTACGTCACTGTTCAACAACCGCGCCTACGTGTAGCGATTTAAACTACAGCAGATGCTGGAATCTGGGGTGACACTCTACTGGAAGAACCCATGAGGTCAAGTGGCAACTGTGGGAGGAAAGGAATTGCCGGCTGTTTTGCAGTCAATGACCCTAAACATTGACAGTTACCGCCCCCCCACCCCTTCCCTCCCACAGGTAGCTCCGCCATGGACGGTCCCAAGTGAGAACAACACTGAACTGAAGCTGCGATCTACCTGTCAAACCAATGCAGCCTGAAGATGGAGGACACTCTGCGAGGTGGAGAAGAAAAGCAGAGAGTGCAAACATCCAGCAACTTCTGGCAGGATGTCTAGCTCTTAAAACATAGAAATCTACAGCACATTACAGGCCGTTTGGCCCACAATGTTGTGCCGACCACGTAGCCTACTCTAGAAAACAACTAGAATTATCCTACCACAAAGCCTTCTATTTTTCTAAGCTCCATTTACTTACCTATGACTCTCTTAAAAGACCCTATTGTATCAGCCTCTACCACCATCGTCAATAATGCATTGCACGCACCCAACACTCTCTGTGAAAAACTTACCCCTGACATACCCTCTGTACCTACTTCCAAGCACCTTACGACAGTGCCCTCTTGTGCTAGCCATTTCAGCCCTGGAAAAAAGCCTCTGACTATCCACACAATCAATGCCTCTCATCATCTTATACACCTCTATCAGGTCACCTCTCATCCTCTGTCGCTCCAAGGAGAAAAGGCCAAGTTCACTCAACATATTCTCATAAGGCATGCTCTCCAATACAGGCAATATCCTTGTGAATCTCCTCTGCACTCTCTCCATGGTATCCACATCCTTCCTGTAGTGATCTGACCAGAATTGCACACAGTACTCAAAGTGGGGTCCAACTAAGGACTTGCATAGCTGTAACATTCCCTCACAGCTCTTGAACTCAAACTTTTGAACCAATTATCTTTGCTCCAATGCTGTACTCTGTACTGTCTCTAACACTTCAACCTACACTGTTATTGTTTTACCTTGTACTACCTCAATACATTGTAATTAATTGATCTAAAGCTGGGGTTTCCAACCTGCGGTGTATGGACCCCTACAGAAAAAAGATTGGGAGCCCCTGACCAATATGAACAGTAGGCAAGACAAGTGCTCCCACTGTATCTTGATAAATGTTACAGTAATAAACCAATTTACCTCAACTGCTCTTCTAAAATGTATGGTATGAGGGTTTGATGAAGGAACCAATTCTCATATTTCAGACACATTCAGATGAGAACCTGTTCGAGTTGAAAAAGTTCTAAGTATTAAACTTATTTTAATCAGGACTTGGCCCAAATCATTGCCTGGTCTCTAGTTTGGACTTCTTCCCCTCTCCCTACCACCTTATTCTGGCTCCTTCCCCCTTCCTTGCCAGTCTTGAAGAAGGTTCTCAGCCAGAAATGTCAACTGGTTATTTCCCTCCACAGATGCTGCCTGACCTGCTGAGTTCTTCCAGCACTTTATGCGTGTTGCTAAGACATCCAGCATATGCAGAATCCCTCATGTTTATGCTATACCAAGTTCTTCACTGCAATGACTGAGGCACCGATCAAAAACCATTGCCAAGGGATAAAGACATGCGCAAATTCCATTCGACAGCAATTCTTGTTCAAACCTACCAACTTGGCAGCTGCTGTGAAGTCAGACTGTCACTTCAGCACACAGCCATTACCCAAAACCAGTGAGCAAGATGGGGCTCGTTTCCCTTGAAAACAGACAACAGAGACCTCACAGAGCTCTTTAAAACCATAAAGGCAGTCCTGGAGGCAGGGGGTAAAATATTTTTTAAAAGGCCTGAAATGTTGAATGTTGCCTGGACTTTTGAGTTCCTCCAGCATTTTGTGTGTGTTGCTCCAGATTTCCAGCATTTGCAGAATCTCTTATGTGTACGTATTATTAATATAGTCTCTAGTTTTGGCCTGTAGCCAAATAACCTTCTAAATTTCATAGTTGTGCGGTACAGAGCATTCTGACCGTTTAAGTCACAACCTTGCACAGAATCACAAGAGGCAACATAAGGTTGTAGACTCAACCAGCTCCACCTGGGACACAATGCTCCCCCCCCCCGCCCCCCCATCCAGGACATCTCCAAGAGGCAGTATCTCTAGTGGCATCCATCAATAAGGATCTCAGACATGCCCTCTTCTCAATACTCCTATTGGGGAGGCACAGGAACAGAAAGATTCAATAATTCAGTAATATTTCTTTCACTCAGTCAACAGAACTCTGAACGTTTCATGAATGCCCTAGTTGAGTGGTCTTTCATTGATTTCTGTTATGGTTATTATCAGAATCAGAATCCTTTATTATCACCAAGTACGTGGACACATACAGGGAATTTGATGCCGGTTTCCCTGAGCTCTCACTGTACAGAATCAAAAAGCAAACAAAACAATAGTGCAACTGATCGTGAACTATATACAATGAGGTAAACCTGTGTATGTACAGGTGGACTTGGTTTATAATAGACTAAAATTCAAGTGTTCATAAGACTGATGGCATACGGAAAGAAACTGTTCTTGTACCTATTTGTGCTGGCATACAGTGATCTAAAGCGCCTACCAGAAGGAAGGAGTTGGAACAGGTGATGTCCAGGGTGTGATGGGTCTACAATGATGCTGCTTGCTCGCTTCCTGACTCTGGATGCATATAAATCCTGGATCGAGGGCAGCTTCACACCAATAATCCTTTCCGCAGCCCTGACAGTTCTTTGGAGTCTATTCTTGTCTTGTTTGGTAGCTGATCCAAACCAGATAGTGATGGACGAACAGAGAACAGACTGGATTATTCCTGAATAGAATTGAATCAGCAGCTCCTGAGGCAGGTTGTACTTCCTGAGTTGATGTAGGAAATACAACCTCTGCTGAGCCTTTTTGATAAGAGTGTCCACGATGGGTGCCCACTTCTGGTCCTGGGAGATTGTGACACCCAGAAACCTTAAGGCCTCCACAGCAGACACAATACTGTTGAGTACAGTGAGTGGGGGGAGTATTGGGGGGCTCCTCCTGAAGTCCACTGTCATCTCCACAGTCTTGAGCGTATTTAGCTCCAGATTGTTCTGACCACGCCTGAGGGCCAGCCGTTCCACCACCCGTCTGTATGCAGACTCATCACCGTCTCAGATAAGGCCAATGACAGTTGTGTCCTCTGCAAACTTCAGGAGTTTAACAGATGGATCCTGTGAGGTGCAGTCATTAGTGTAAAGGGAGAAGAGCAGTGGGGAGAGCACACATCCCTGGGGGGTTCCAGTACTGATTGTCCGGGTGCTAGAAATGATGCTCCCCAGCCTCACTTGCTGCACCCTGTCAGTCAGGAAGCTTGTGATCCACCGACAGATGGCAGGGGCAACAGTGAGCTGGGTGAGTTTGGAGTGGAGGATTTCTGGGACGATGGTGTTGAATGTCGAGCTGAAGTCAACAAACAGGACCCTCGCAGAAGTTCCTGGGTTGTCGAGGTGTTGTAGTATGTAATGCAGTCCCATGTTGACTACAGCATCCACTGACCTATTTGTCCGATAAGCAAACAGCAGGGGGTCCAGCAGGGGGCCTTCAGGTGAGCCAACGCTAGTCTCTCAAAGGACTTCATGACCACAGATGTCAAGGCAACAGGCCTGTAGTCATTTAGTCCCTTGATAGTGGGGTTCTTAGGGACTGGAATGATAATGGAGCACTTGAAGCAATGAGGGACTTCACACAGCTCCAGTGATCTATTGAAAATCCGTGTACGACCAAAAGAAAATGAATCTCAGGCTTGTACATGGTGACATGCATGTACTTTGCAAATAAAATTTACTTTGAACTTTGAACCCATGAACACTACCTCATTATTCTTTTTTTTTCACCATTATGTAATTTATAGAAGTGTTATGCCCTCACAACGTACTAGTGCCACAAAACAACAAAGCTCATAAGGCAGTGATAAACTTGATTTGGATTCTGAAGCACGTCTTAAATGTTTGTGCTTTTTTGTCAATTATCTATTTACTTATTGGGATGCTGTGTGGAATAGGCCCTCACAACCCCTCGAGCTGCGCCACCCAGCAATCCTCCGATTTTAACCCTAGCCTAATCACAGGACAATTTACAATGACCAATTAACCGACCAACCAGTACGTCTTTGGACTGTAGGAAGAAACCAGAGCACCTGGAGGAAACCCACATGGTCATGGGGAGAGCATACAAATTCCTTTCAAGCAACAGCCAGAATTGAATCCAGGTCGCTGTTGTGTGTTGTGCTAACCACAATGCTACAGTGCTGTGTTGTAAGAACAACTTCCACCACCCCGTGAAGCTGATTGCAGGATTCAAACCCCTTCTGAGTGGGAAAAAAATCTTCAAAACCTCTTTATAAGTATTCTACCCCCTTGCCTTCCACCTCCGACCATGGACAGTGTTACTGCAAAGGGAAATGTTCCTCACTTTCTACATGACATATGCCCCTCACATTATGGTATACTTTCATCAGGAGAGCACAACCCAGCCTCTCTTCAGGTTGTCCTCATAGCGGAAAAAATACTGCCCCAGGCAACACACAGCTTCCCATTCCTCCCACCCGCAAATCCAGACAGGCTTCCATGCCCAGGGCAGGCTGCCTCCACTCCAACACAAGCACAAAGGACCAAGTTTGAGATGCATACACAAGAGGGAAAGAAAAGAGAGGGATTAAGCACAGGGCAGGAGGCTCAAGGGATGCATAAACATAGACATGAAGCAGTTGAGTTGAAGTGGCTAGTGGAGTCTATGTAATGTAAAAATATGTATTCTGTAAACAAACCTCTACTGAGTGACAATTACCACAAAATAGTTTGCTTAAAGGTCGGGAGGGGAGCAAGAATGAAGGGAGGAAGTATGATTGCAACAGGCTCACACTTGTGTTTTAAGAGAGAATTCAGATTCAGATTTATTTTCTGCACATGATAACATACAGTGAAATGTGTTGTTTGCATTAACAACCAGTACACTCGTGAATGTGCTGGGGGGCAGCCTTCAAGTGCTCACTAATGTTCCACAAAACAACATCACCAGCAGCAAAACAATCCTCTTTCCCATTCCTCCCAGACAGGCCTGCAATCCCAGGACAGGCTGTCTCAAGGCCCCTAGTCTTAATCCCCAGATTCTCAGACTTCACCCCAAAGACACTGTTCATGGGCTTGACCGTCAGGCCTCAGCAGCTGGGCTCACACAAACCTCCAACCCCGATGATCTGGGGTCTTGTTACTCCTTTCGGCCTCTACTTTTGACCTTTAACCTTCAGGATTCTACCTCTGCACTTGCCGTGCTCTGGGCATCGACTTTCGGCTTTGCCCTCCAGATTTCGCTTGAAGTGACGTTGAGGCCTTCACTTCTGGACTTGCACCGACCTCAACTTCCAGATTCACGCGGACTTCTGACCCCGTCACCAGTCTTCGCGACTCCTTCCCAGACCTGGGACTTAGCGCCTGTACAGACTTTCAACTCAGGACCAGTCTCCAACCTGGAGATCACTGGTCTCCCTAGTGCCAGCTGACAGATTTCTGGGACTGTGGTGCACTTTGACCTGGACTTGAACTCATGCACAGACTCTTCACTTACTTGCCCATACCTTGAACTCCCCATCACCAGTCTCTAAACCCTAACCTGATTCCTATCTCCCAAAATCACCCCCACAACCCCAATAACACAACTAAATCTGAGCCACAGAGTCAGACATTGTCAGAAAGGAAAGGATTTTCCTATGAACTAGAAAAAAAAGATTCATTCAGAGGTTTTGGGGGAACATTTCGTTTTATAGAAAAAAACCTATTAAATTGTATTTAGTTTCCAAAGTGGATTGTTTTTTATCTGAAAAAGCTCTCTCACCCCTCTCCCCTTCTTGTTGATGGCAGACCAGCCAGGATTGTTGGATATTTATGTTAAATACAGCAATTATTCCACTTCAAATTACGGGTGATTTGGCTCAACTAAGAACAGTGATTAAAATAACTCTTGAATCAATAGCTATGAGAAATCCTCTCGCCATTTTGAACACAGCTATTCTGGTGCTATAAAAGGAAAGGGTAACACGAAAAATCTTATTTAAACAACACTGCAAATAAAAATATAACTGATCAGATACACAAGAGATTCTGCAGATGCCAGAAATCCACACACAAAATGCTGGAGGAACTCAGCAGGTCGGGCAGCATCTATGGAGAGGAATAAAGAGTCGCTATTTTTGCCTGAGATCCTTCATCAGGGTTAGAAAGGAAGGGGGAAAAAGCCAGAATAAGGCGGCGGGGCGGAGGGGAAGTTGTACAAGCTGGAAGGTGATAGGTAAAGACAGGTGAGGGGGAAGGATGGGAATGAAGTGACAAGCTGGCAGCTGATAGGTGGAAGAGATGAAGGGCTGAAGGAGGAGGAATCTGATAGGAGGGGAGAATGAGCCATGGGAGAAAGGGAAAGAGGAGGGAAACCAGAGATGACAGGCTGGTGAGGAGAAAAGAAGAGATGAGGGAGGCCAGAATAATTAACCAGTTAATCCATTCATGGTTAGTCAATCCACTAAAAACTCTCTTGGGAATAGAAAGCCTTCAAACTAGTTCTTCTAATCAATGCTGCTCAGTATTACAAGACCTTTTACTGCCTCTGCAGACACAAGAGATTACAGATGCTGGAATCCAGAGCAAAATCAAATACAAACTGGAGGAGGAACTCAGTGAATTAGCCATCGTCTGTTGTGAGGAAATGAACAATCAACATTTTCAGTTGAAATCCTTTCTCTGGACTGAGACCACCAAGTTCCTCCAGTGTCTTGTTTGCAGCCTGCTTTTGTTCTCCATCTAACTCATCTAACAAAAAAAAACTTGGATAAGCAGTGCATTTTCAGGAAAATTTTTGAGCATTTTTCCAAATACCATAAGACACAGGAGCAGATTTAGTCCATTCAGTCCATTGATAATAATAATTTGATAGTTTAAGTAGTGCAAAAAAGGTGGTGGTTATGGGTTCAATGTCCACTCAGAAATTGGTTGGCAGAGGGGAAGAAGCTGTTCCTGAATCATTTTGAGTATGTGGCTTCAAGCTTCTGTACCTCCACCCTGATGGTAGCAATGAGAAGACTTCTGCTTTAAATGTACTCAATGACTTGACCTCCACAGCTATCTATGGCAAGGAATTCCACAGATTCACCACCCCCTGGTTCACAAAATTTGATGTTACACTTTGGTGCTACCCTCAGTGTGAAGAAATACTTCCCAATTTCTCTCCAGATTTTATGATACCCTTTTGATCCCTCCCACCCTGCCACAGCAAATTCTTTCTCCATAACTAACTGATTAAATTCTGCTATTTTGTTGAATACTTGAAGTCTATCAGCTCCCTCCAGCTTGAACCGGATTAAAATATTTTCCTTTTGCTTTCCCCAGGGAGACCACTGGATTCCTGTCAAAGTTACAATGGGAGATCCAGAGAACTTCTCAGGAATTTCAAGGCAGAATGAGGCTGATTTTGAAAAAGATGTACCCCCCACAAGAAAGCTTGGCCTTTGGGTACTGTGGAGAGTCAAATTATGAGAACACACTTTAAATTTCCCTATTCATTAACTTTGAAGCATTAAAACTATGAGAAAAGCAGAGTTGTGCTGAATAAATCACAGTGCTATAAGGTCAGGTATTACAACAAACTGACATGCATACCACTCAAACCCCAAGCCCTGGCTACACATCTACCTCTGGTACTGATACTGATTTAGTATTGTCACACGTACCAAGATACATGGTTACGAAACGGTTTGTGGATTGGACTCTGTCGTTCACCTTATGATGTGTTTCTGGCTTCTGGTTGCATCTTTTCCTTGATGCTGTGTTGTGTGATCTTGTGTGGACTGGCACTGCAGCCTGCAGAGAGTGGAGCTGGACTGAACTGAACCGAATGTGCCTGTACTCTTTCGACGTCTTTGTGATTTGGTGTTTTTTATCCTGGGTTTTTGGCTCTTTTTATTTTTGCCTTTTTGTTCCCCCTGCGCATTGGAGGTTTGATGTTTTTCTAAGTGGATTCCATGGCGCTTCTTTGTTTTGTGGCTGTCTACGGCAGGGTGTCCCCAACCTTTTTTTTTGGAAGGTGGGTGTTCGAGTAGGGTTGCCAACTTTCTCACTCCCAAATAAGGGCCAAAAGTAGCAGCCAAATCCCGGGAGACTTGTGTTTACCCCAGGAAAGACTACCATGACCATGAAGCCTTGCGCGGGCACCTGTGTGCGCATGCGTGACGTGCGTGTACATGACATGCACATGCGCATACGTGCCTGTTTTTTTTTCTACAAATCGGTTTTGGCTTAATCTTCCCGATTCTGCTAAGTGAAACTACACTGTACATACATTATTTCTACTTTATATAGGCTGTGTATTTATCATATCATTCCTGCTTTTACTATATGTTAGTGTTATTTGGTATGATTTGGTAGGTTATTTTTTGGGTCTGGGAATGCTCAAAAATTTTTCCCGTATAAATTAATGGTAATTGCTTCTTCGCTTTACGCCATTTCCGCTTATGAATGGTTGCATAGGAACGCTCTACCTTAGCTGGGGAAATACAGGACAAACCAATTTAGCCCAACATACGGGATGTCCTGGCTAATATGGGACAGTTGGCAACCCTATGTTCAAGTTCAACAGTGCGTGACAGGGAATGAGGAAAGGTGCAGCTGACTCATATCATTTCATATCGCCAAATCATATCGTTTCCTTGCGGCCCGGTAGCACATGCTTTGCAGTGGTTGGGGACCACTGGTCTATGGGAAGTCGACTCTCAGGGTTGTATACTGCATACATACTCTGATAATAAATATACTCTGTATCTTATACAGTCTCTGAGCTAAAATAAGGTACGGGAAGGGTGGCACAGTACCATGACGCTATTACTGCGCCAATGACCTAGGTTCAATTCTGCCACTGTCTTAAAGGGGTCTTACCTTCTTCCCCATGACCATGTGGGCTTCCTCCGGGTGCTCCGCTTTCCACCCATGGTCCAAAGACTAGTGTTAGGGTTAGGAAGATGAGGGCATCGGAAGTGGGGCCACCCCAAGCACATTCTTGGACTGCGTTGGGCATTTACGCAAACCACACGTTCCACTGTATGTTTTGATGGTTTGATATACATGTGACAAATCAAACTAATCTTTCAAATCTTTCACAATAACAATGCAGAATAAAGTGTCAAAGCTACCGAAAAAATGCAGTGCAGGTAAGTGATAAAGTGCAAAACCATAACAAGGAAGATAGTGAGACCAACAGCCCATCTTATCGTACAAGAGGCCTGTTCAAGAGCCTGATAACACCGAGATAGAAGTTGTCCTGAGCCTAATGGTACAGGCTTTCAGGCTTTTGTGTCTTCTGCCGGACGAGAGAGGGGAGAAGAGAGAATGCCCAAGGTGTGTGAGTTTGTCGTTATGCTGGCTGCTTTATTGGTCAGAATAAAAGCAGGACATCTCCCTGCAGGTAGGTTAACTAATCCCTGCAAGTTGCCCCTAGTGTGGAAGTGAATAGTGAAATGCCCTGAAGATTGATGGTGCATGGGATGTTGTCCTGGAGCCACATTTCTGTAAAACCAAATGTGCAGCAGTTCATCATCTCACACTGGGTCAGCCACAGATGAAGGCAATCTGACTTGTCTTCCAGGAAACGAACACTTAAGAACAGCACCAATGGGAGAACCAGCCTGCAGGGGCCAGCTCCCAACTCAGCACAGATTCCTTGATGGGCTGAATGGCCCACTTCCACTCTGTGTCACTGAGAATAATGAACACATCCAGACATACAAATGCAATAAATTAAAAACAAGAATAAAATTCTAAAATTAGATTCCACTTCCTTTCAATTTAAACAAATACAGGCTCTTAGATGTGTACTTTAAAATAATAATCTTCCATTTGTAGGACCTAAGGACATGGAATAATTATGCATAATTTTTATCCAAACATCAGAGCCCCACGCAGTCATTGCTTGACTTACTAATGACAGGAAGGAAGAAGGGTCTTTTTAAATCTACACACTTGGGGCTCAGACTGGTTTCTCATCTATTTAGTTAGTTTCCTGTGGTTATCTTTGTGTGTTTTAACTCACCCCTTCAAAATCAAGGAGTAAGAAACATTAATTTATAACTTCGCTCCTCTACAGTTAGATTGTTATTTTTTAAATAATGTTTTGATCATCTCCCCAAAATATCGAACAACCTTCCCTCCCCACCCCCCCCATTGCTCTTTCTTCCTATCGTTCACCTTGGGAGTTCAGCTCATCCAAAGTTGTTTTCAAAGTGCATTGACTTTAATGGTCAGAGGAAAGGAAATGCCAGAAAGGTTCCAACTTAAAAAGAAAGGCTGGCATGGTAATAAAGCAGTAAACATAATCACCTTACAGCGCTGGAGATCACTGGATTCCTGCCATTGCCTATAAGGAGTTTGTATGTTCTCCCTGTGACCAGGTGGGTCTCCTCTGTGTGCTCCAGTTTCCCCTCAATGTCCAAATATGTATAGGTTAGGGTTAATCAGTTGTGGGCACGCTTCTTGGCACTGCCAGCCTGGCGACAATTGCGAGCTGTCCCAGCACGATCCTCAGGCGTAAAACAACACATTTTACTGTGGTCAATGACTGGTGCCTGAGGATTAGTGCCAATGAGCCTCCAGGTCAGTGGACTCCGAAGACGAGGGCCAATGACTTCCCAGCTTGGTGAGTCCCGCTGGTCGGAGGTCCACGTGAATCCGGAGGTCGAAGCCCCTGGGTTAGCATACCTGGAGGTCAGAGGCGTGATGTTTGTGAGTTGAAGAGTCCAGGCCCAAGGACTAGAGGTCCAACAACCAGAGGTGGCCTGTCCTGGGGATAGAGGCCTGTCTGTCTGTGTGGGTAAGAAAAGGGGCTTGTTTTGCACCTGTGTTGTTTCACTGAACCTTGTGGGCATGCTAGATTGATGCCAGAATGCGTGCCAACACTTGTGGGCTGCCCCCAGCACATCCTTACGTTGTGTTGGTTGTTAAAGTAAATAACACATTTCGATGCACGTGTGAAAAGGTTCCTTGAAGTTGTCATGGCCAAGGGTGTCGTGGGGATAAGCTTCCACTACCTGTTAAATGCTCCAATGGCGTGCATCTCAAATAGCTTCTGACAACCAAGTCCAGCTCCTGGCCTTCAAGTGTGGCTTAGCCACAAAGCATGGCAGAACTGTTTCTACTGACAGGAAACAGGGTAAAGGCGGGTTACTGGCGCATTAAAACCAGTCGCTTCGGGCAGATGGGGCTCATCAGCCCTGGTTGGCATCTTGTCCAGGAGAAGGAAAACTGATCTCAAACCTCCGCTGCCTTGTGCCTGTACCCACTCATGGGGAAGGCTTCGGAAGTAAACCCCGAGGAAAAATCTGGGGCTGGAGTCCCTAAGGAAGGCCTACGTTGAGCTCAACACTGACTGGCAACTCCTGTGATGCCACTGCTGCCAAATTGCATTAGTCCCTGCTATTCCTTGGGTTCATCAGCTGCATGGGCAATAGCTTGCCATGCTTCCGCACCATACCGCCCCGGCTTGCGTAGACATCTAGGATCCCAACATCCATCATCAACCCCAATCAAGAGACGGCCTACTAAGTGTGATAAATAAACTGATCCAACATCAAAAATGCCACAGACCAGTTGGCCAACAGCCAAACTACTACACAAAGTATTCAATCTCTCTACCCCTTGTCTGCAGCGTGTACCACCTAGAAAATGCATAGAGCCATAGAACACTAAGGCACAGAAAACAGGCCATTCGGCCCTTCTAGTCTGTGCCGAAACATTATTCTGCTAGTCCCATTGACCTGCATCGTCCATAACTCTCCAGAACTCTCCCATCCATGTACCTATCCAATTTCTTAAAACTTAAGCGAGAGCCCGCATTTACGTCAGATAGCAGCTCGTTCCACACTCCCACCACTCTGAGTGAAGAAGTTCCCCCTGATGTTCCCCCAAAACCTTTCCCCTTTCATCTTAAAACCATGTCCTCTTGTATTTATCTCTTCTAATCTAAGTAGAAAGAGCCTACTCGCATTTACTCTGTCTATACCCTTCATAATTTTGTAAACCTCTATCAAATTTCCCTTCATTCTTCTACGCTCCAACGAATAAAGTCCTAACTTGTTCAATCTTTCCCTGTATCTCAACTCTTGAAGACCCGGCAACGTCCTAGTAAATCTTCTCTGCACTCTTTCGATCTTACTGATATCCTTCCGATAGTTAGGTGACCAGAACTGCACACAATACTCCAAATTTGGCCTTACCAATATCTTATACAACCTCCCCATAACATCCCAACTCCTATACTCAATACTTTGATTTATGAATGCCAGGAGGCCAAAAGCCTTCTTGACAACCCTGTCTATCTGTGACATCACTTTCAGGGAATTATGTATCTGAACTCCCAGATGTCTTTGTTCCTCCGTACTCCTCAGTGCCCTACCATTTACTGTGTATGTCCTACCTTGAATTGTCCTTTCAAACTGCAATACCTCACACTTGTCTGCATTAAATTCCATCTGCCATTTTCTGGCCTACTCTTCCAGTTGGTCCAGATCCCTCTGCAGATTTGAAAGCCTTCCTCGCTGTCTACAACCCCTCCAATCTTAGTGTCATCAGCAAACTTGCTGATCCAATTTACCACATTATTATCTAGATCATTGATATAGACAACAAACAACAATGGTCCCAGCACAGATCCTTGAAGCACACACTGGTCACAGGCCTCCAGTCTGATAAGCAATCATCCACTACCACTCTCCGTCTTCTCCCACACAGCCAATTTCAAATCCAGTTTACAACCTCTCCACAGGTACCTAGTATCTGAACCTTCTACACTAACCTCCCATGTGGGACCTTGTCAAAGGCCTTACTAAAGTTCACGTAGACAAACACCTACAGCCTTTTCTTCCTCTACTTTCTTGGTAACCTCCTCAAAAAATTCTACAAGATTCGTTAAACGCAATCTACCACGCACAAAGCCATGTTGACTATCCTTAATCAGACCTTGGCTGTCCGAATACTTGCATACCCGATCTCTCAGAACACTTTCTAATGATTTACCTACTACTGATGTCAGGCTTACTGGCCTGTAATTACCTGGTTTACTTTTGGAGCCTTTTTTAAACAACGGAACAACATGAGCTACCCTCCAATCCTCTAGCACCGCACACGTGGCTAAGGACATTTTAAGTATTTCTGCCAGGGCCCCTGCAATTTCTACACTAGTCTCTCTCAAGGTCCAAGGAAATATCATGTCAGGCCCTTTATTTGCTGTAAGGCAGCAAGCACCTTTAATCTCTGTATGTTCCATGACACTACTGCTTGCTTCCCTTCCTTCCATATATGCTATACCAATTTCCTGAGTAAATACTGATTCAAAAAAACTGTTTAAGATCTCCCCCATCTCGTGAGGCTCCACACATAGACGACCACTTTGATCTTCTAGGGGACCAATTTTGTCCCTTACTATCCTTTTACTCTTAATATACTTGTAGAAACCCTTAGGGTTTACCTTCACATTATCTGTCAAAGCAACCTCATGTCTTTTTTTTTGCCTTCCTGATTTCCTTCTTTAGCATTTTCTTACATTTTCTATACTCTTCAAGTACCTCATTTGTTCTTTGTTGCCTATACCTGCTATACACCTCTCTCTTTTTCTTAACCAAATCGCCAATATCCTTTGAAAACCAAGGTTCCCTATGCCTGTTAACTTTGCGTTTAATCCTGGCAGGAACATGCAAACTCTGCACTCTCAAAATTTCGCCTTTAAATGCCTTCCACATACTGAACCCATCCTTGCCAGAAAACAACTTATCCCAACCCACTCTTCCTAGATCCTTTCTTATTTCCTCAAAATTAGCCCTTCTCTAATTTAGAACCTTAACTCGAGGACCAGACCTATCCTTATCCATAATTAACTTGAAACTAATGACATTATGGTCACTGGGCCCAAAATGTTCACCTACACATACTTCTGCCACCTAACCTGTGTGGTTCCCTAATAGGAGATCAAATATTGTATTCCTTCTCATTAGTACCTCTAAATATTGATTTAGAAAACTTTCCTGAACACATTTGACAAACTCCATGCCATCTAACCCTTTCACAGGGTGGTAGTCCCAGTCAATATGTGTAAAATTAAAATCCCCTACTATTACAACTTTCTGTTTCTTACATCAGTTTGCTATCTCTCTACAGACTTGCTCCTCCAATTCTCTCTGACTATTGGGCGGTCTATAATACAATCCTATTAGTGTGGTTACCCCTTTCCCGTTCCTCAGCTCCACCCATATGGCCTCTGTAGACAAGCCCTCCGGGCTGTCCTGTCTACACATAGCTGTGATATTTTCCCTGACTAGTAATGCCACTCCTCCCCCTTTCATCCCTCCCCCCTATCACATCTGAAACAACGGAAGCCTGGAACATTAAGCTGCCAGTCCTGCCCCTCCTGCAACCAAGTCTCACTAATAGCAATAATGTCATAATCCCACGTGTCAATCCACACCCTAAACTCATCTGCCTTACATACAATGCTCCTTGCATTGAAATAGATGCACCTGAGAACATTTCTATCACGTAGAAACCTTTGACTACTGTCTATACATGCAGTCCTCACATGACCTTTATCCTCCTCCACCTCACTATCTGCTCTAACACTCTGGTTCCCCTCCCCCCCGAGCAGAACTAGCAAATCTATCTGCAAGGATGTTAGTCCTCCTCCAGTTCAGGTGCAGACCGTCCCGTCGGAACAGGTCCCACCTTCCCTGGAACAAAGCCCAATTGTCTAAGCATTGTTGTTAATTGTCTATGACACTCCAACAGCACCTCCCATACGCTTAAGTCTCTACCCCCAAGAGGCACCCCATCCCAGCTTGGAAATACATTGCTGTTCCTTCACTGTCAATGTGCCCAAATTTTGGAACTCCCTCTCGTACACAACGGGATTACCTTCACCGGAAAGGCTGCAGTAGTTCACGGGGGTGGTTTACCTCAACCACCAAGGATGGTTAAGGTTAGCCATTAAATTCTCGTGTCTGTGGAGCTCCGATTTCCCCGCCCAAAAGAAACACTGCTCGAACGCGAATATGATAACAAACACAAACTAAACTAATTGTGGGGTAAATAACAGGACTCTTTTGGTGTCAGGGCAATAGGAGCCTCTGTTTAATGTCTCAACTGAAAGGCTGCTCCTCTGACATTGCTGCTCAAAGGACTCGAACTCAATGTTCCTCACAGGTCCCTGGGGTAGGGTTTAACCCACAATCATCAGATCCAAGGGACAAAAGAACATGCAGCTCACGTTTAACCGACAGGAGTACACATCAGGTCCATGGCGGGGGGGTGGGGGGGGCCAAAAAAATTCCAACAGATCCTCCCCTCCCATATTCCAAAGACATATGGGTTAGCATTACTGAGCTGCAGGCATGCTATGCTGGCCAGAAATGTTGCGGCACTTGCGGGCTGCCCAGCACAATCCTCACTGACTTGATTTAACGCAAACAGCGCATTTCACTGTATGCTTCGACATACAAATGGAATCATTGCTGGCCTTGGAGAGCGACAGCAGTGCTGACATTTGCAGTTTACCCCTCAGCAAAGAGTCAACCACACTCATGGATCCAGGGTCACTCAGGCCACGATGGGACAGATTTTCTTCCCTGAAAGCCACTAGTGAAGCAGATGGGTTTTTAAGCCACAGTCTGACAGTTTCATGGCTGCCATTAATAATATTAGATTATTTATTTTTACACCAACCAGCTCTGTATTTAATTACTTGAACTTAAACCTCCCCACCTGTTGTCACGAGATTCAAGTTTATATCTCTGCATTGTTCAGGAGCTTACCCAACTCAGTGACCCCATCCAGGGCTGAATCCTTCTAAAACTTCTGATCACATGTGAGGCCTCCATTGGTCAGGGCTGACCAAGGACGGTGCGTCCCGCTACCTACACGGTCGATAAACAAGCCCGTATGCTAGCCAGGGCAGTATGGTATGGAGAGCAAGCTGTCATCCAAGCAGCAAGCTCCCCCTCTCCACGCAGCTGATGAATCCAAAGGATCGGCACAGGCCGATACAGTTTGGCACCAGTGGTGGTGTAGGAGTCGCCAGTCAACGTTGAACTTAACATAGGTCTGCCTTAGGGACCCCAGCTCCAGATTTCTCCTTCCCTCGGTGTTTACTCCCGAAGCCTTCCCCATGAGTGGGTACAGCCGCAAGGCAGCGAAGGTTTGAGATTAGTTTTCCTTCTCCTAGATGAGCTGCCAACCACGGCTGACAGGCCCCATCTGCCCGACTGATCATATGACATGATGCCTATATGAAAAAAAGTTCTTGGATTCATCTAATAATTCATTCTAATACGCTTTCATGCTGAAAGGAATCGTTAGCAGTAATCTACCGCATGTAGATTAGTCAGATGAACTGGAGTATTCGAAATTTCCATAAAACATCCCAAATACTCTTTTCAAGCAGCTATCAAATTGCTTTTATTTGAAAGCTTGGCTATAATACACATCAAATGAGGAGTTATTCATGGCTGGCTAATGCAGAAACAAGCAGAATAAAAAAAAGTGCCAAGTGTTTTAAAACTGGAGCAGAATTTCCTCAAACGTCTCTCCAAAAGATGTGGGAAATTTTGGGAGAAGATCCTCAGTAGATAAATCGTGTGCATTTCCTTCTCTTAGTCTGGTTCCATTTAGTCAGCGGATTGGGAATTACAGCTGCTCTTCATCAACATGGAATGGGTCAGAGGATCGACCGGTGACCCAGTTATAAATTACCTGCAGGTGGTCTGAGTCAAGTTCATCTGCAACATCCACAGCATTTCACCCACATTCACAGCCAAAACCCTGGGTCAGAGAAGATCAATTTGGGTTCAGTCACAAGGGAACAACTGGCACCAAGGAGCCTATAACTTTGGGAGGGGGTTAATAACAAAAATAATCAAATCCAGATAGTTCAGACTGCATGCCAAAAAATGCACAAGTTGTTGATGGAATTTACAGAGATTTTTGGATTTTAAAAATGAATTCTTGGCTTCATTAAGTGGTTGATTAGAATTCCCAAGGGCTTAGTGGGCATTGCATAATATGCAAGATAGTCAGAAGGGTGGCACAGTTAGCATAATGCTTATAAGGACAGCTGTAAGATAGGGGTTCAATTCCAGCACCTGCCTGAAAGGAGTTTGTATGTTCTCTCTGCATTCCCATGGTTACCTCCAGGTGCTCTGGTTTCCTCCTATATTCCAAAAGACATACATAATTTGTAGGTATGCTATGTTGCCGCTGAAAACATGGCGACACTTGCACGCTGCCTCAAGTATATTTTCAGACTGATGCAAATGATACATTCCCCTGCACGCTTCAATGTTTCGATGTACATGTGACAAATAATCTTGAATCTTTCTTCAGATCAGGGGTTCCCAACCTGGGGTCCATGAACCCCTTGGATAATTGTCCATGGCATAAATAGGTTAAGAATCCCTGCTCCAGATAAACACATGCCGGTCCATGATCTGTCTAAAACTAACTATCTCCACTGATCACCAAAGTGATCGGCCCTGGCACCACTGCCTGTGGGGCCCTGTATTACAGCCATCACTTGATTGTCAATCAGCAGACCAACTATTAACAGCAAATTCAGTTGTGGTCTGCGGCTTGTGCAAATGAACAGTCTGATAGAGAGGAAGCAATGGTGGCCTGCTCTCCAAATGAGAAAATTATTTTAAGGGGAACATGAGGGGAAACTTCACTCAGAGGGTCATGAGAGTGTGGAACGAACTGCCCGAACAAGTGGTGCATGTGAGCTCAATTTCAACATTTAAGAGAAGCTTGGATAGGTAAATGGATGGTAGGGTTGTGGGGGGCTATGGTCCTGGTGCAGGTCAATGGGAATAGGCAGTTTAAATGGCTCAACATAGACTTGATGGGTCGAAGAGCCTGTTGCTGTGCTGCACTTTTCTATGACTCTACAGAGTGCAAAAAGAGAGAAAAATAGTTGGGGAGTGCTCATGGAATGCTCAGAAATTGGATGGAGGAGGAGAAAAAAAGCTGTCCCTAAAACTTCGAGTGTGCACCTTCAGGCTCCTGTACCAGCTCCCTGATGGTAGTAATGCTCAGAATGGTGAAGGTCTTTAACGACAGATGCCAACTTTTTGAGGCATAGCCATTTAAAAATATGTTCTCAATAGTGGAGAAGCTTGTGCCCATGAGGAAGCTGGTTGTGTCTACAATCCTCTGCAAGTTCTGCCTGAATGCCTATTAAGGTGATGGGAATGTTGAAAAGAATAAGAAAAATTGGATTAGTGTAGAATTGGGATGTGATAAATGTTCAAAATGGGAGAGCCCAACACCAGAGGACACAGCCTCAGAATAGAGGGGCCTCCATTTACAGTGGAGATAAGGAGGAATTTCTTTAGCCAGCGTGGTGAATCTGTGGAATTCTTTGCCATGGGTAGCTATGGAGGCCAAGTCCTTGGGTATATTTAAAGCAGAGTTTGATAGGTTCTTGATCAGTCAGAGCATGAAGGGATACGGGGAGAAGACAAGAGATTGGGGCTGGGGGGAAATGGATCAGACATGATAAAATGGCAGAGCAGACTTGGTGGCCTAATTCTACTCCTACATCTCATGGTCTAAAATTGTACAGGGATCAATGCAATAAACAGGGAGAACCTGTTTCTCATGGCTAAAGATTTGATAACCAAATGGCACATTGAAACCCAAAATGGAGGTCACAGGTGAAGGTTGAAGGGCAATTCACCCAGAGGGTGGAACGAGCTGACAGCAGAAGTGGTGGATGCAGGTTCGATTTCAGCATTTAATAGAAATTCGGTGAGTACATGAATGGGAGGGGTAGGGAGGGACATACAGTATGGGCTGAAGGACTCCTTTCTGTGCTACAGTTATGTACAAAACCATGTAGATCCTAGGAGAATCTGCGTGACCAGAACCACGCAGATCCCAGACGAATCTGATGGTACAGAACCGTGTGGAGTTCACTTTGAACGCATCAAGATAACAATTAACACAACTGCAACATAATCCAACAACCCCAATAAAGATCTTTACTGTTTCTAGTGCACCACAACCTCTCCGTTTTTTTAAAAAAAAGGACACTTCCTTTCAATTATCTCATTTGTTAGTTCCAGGTCAGACTATGAATTTCAACAACAGTCACCTCAGGCTTCCAGTGACTGAGTGAAACCAGATGGAACCAGTAAACACACTGAGGTATTGAAGTACTTCCTTCTGCTTGCCCTTTAATTCAGTTATCTACAGCAGTGAGTGAGGGCAAGATGGACTAGTGGAAATGTGATGGGGTGGAAGTGTGGGTGGGAAGGGTGGGGAGCTGGAAGGAAGAGGATTTCACGGACAGCGCTGTAGAGTATCGCTTTCGAATGCTGTAATGATTTTGTATCCCCCCCCCCTTGGCTGGGTGGGTTTCCTCTGGCTACTCTCCTTCCTCCCACATTCCAAAAAGATGCTGAGCTGTTGACATGCTATGTTGGCGCTGGAAGTCACTTACGGGCTGCCCCTTGCACAATCTTTAGACTGTGGCTGTGACGCAGACAGTAAATTTCACCGTGTATTCCGATGCACATGTGATAACTAAAGCTAATCTGAATCCTCCAAGAATTAACTTCAACTGTAACAGTTTAAAGAAGAAAAGATAAAAAGGCACTTTCTTGTGTTCAAATCTGGACTGTAGCGATAATGACAGGGCAACCTCAACATCAGCGTCTCCACAACACTGTGCCTATTGCGCCCCCCCGCCCCGCCCAGTCACATACAGATCCAGTGGTTACTCCGTTATCATCACTGGGTCAACGGTATCAGAGCTGTGAACATGACATTACTGCAGCTCAGGGCATTCCAGAGTTCTGAGTTCAATTCCAGCCCCATTCTGTAAGGACTCTGCACATCCTCTCTGTGGAATGCGTGGGTTTTCCCTGGGTCCTCTGGGTTCCTCCCACAGTCAGTTAATTGGTCATTGTATAATGTCCAGTAATTAGGTTAGGGTTAATCAACTTTGTTGGGGGGGGGGGGCCAGAAGGGCCTATCACTAATTAAGTAAATAAATAAATTACTCGATTTCTGACCCAACCCTATGCTAATTTGAAAGAACCAAAGGGAAGCAACAACTTTCTCTGGAGAAGCAAGGAAGAGTGATAAACGTGGCCTGGTTGCAATCACACAAATCCCAAGCAATTAAAGAAAGAGTCGATGGGTTAGGGAGGAGGAAGGAAACAAAGAGGAAATGTCACTGGAAATTATTTCAGTTATAACCTCCAACACGGTTCAGCATTCCTTTAAACAATATCTCTTTCTGTCTGCTTCTCTCTCCTTTCCAATCTAAGCTTCTCGCCCTACGGATCTGAACAGCTGGGTGGTGTCAGCCTGCTGAACATCTGCACTCAGGCTCTTCCCCTACAGAGGTTAATAAATGGCTCCCACACCAGCAAGCACACCCCGAACGCAGGGCTGCTGAAGCCAAAAGACCGATGTTAACTCCCAGCTATTGACGCAGCACTAAACCAGGTGGTCTTCTCAGAACCAGTTTACACCACGGTGCCACAGTAACTTAGCGGTTAGCACGACTCTATTACAGCTTGGGGCGTCGGAGTTCGGTGTTCAATCCTCACATCGTCTGTAAGGAGTTGTCTACGTTTATAAATGCGTCTATAAATAAGTTGTCTATAAATGCATGGGTTTCCTCCGGGTACTCAGGTTTCATTCCACATTCCAAAGACATTGCAGTCAGTAGGTTAGTTAGTTATTGTAAATTTTTCTGTGATTAGGCTAGGGTTAAACAGGTGGGTTGCTGGGTGCTGTGTCTCCTGTTCTGCACTGTACCTCTAAATAAAATAATTAAAATAAAAATTTAACAAGCTGGGGAACCATTGCTGATATTTTACATAAACTTAGAGCAAGGTTCACACTATGTGTCAAGAAACCTGCTTCGTCAGAAAAGCCATCACCAATGCTAGAAGCGAGATGAGGCAGCCCCACTCCTTCAGAATCAGTTTTATTTTCATGGAACAGTACAGCACGGTAGAGGCCATTTGACCCACAACATTGTGCTGACCTATCACAGGAGCTTGAGGTGATGTTTTGGCAACTTGCCCTGTGCTTGTTTTTAGCTCAATCATAGTCTCTAGTGTTTGGTTCCTTAAGGTTGTCATAGTCAGATGTGATAGTGGGGATAACCTCCCACTACCTGTTAGATCCTCCCAATGGTGTGCACTTCAAATAGCCTCTGACAACCAAGTCCAGCTCCTGGCCTTCAAAATGTGGCTTATTTACTAAGACTGGCATACAGTATCTACTGACAAAAGGGGCAAAGGTAGGTTAAAGGCACCTTAAAACCAGTCACTTCGGGCAGATGGGGCCTGTCAGCCATGGTTGGCAACTCAGCTGGGAGAAGAAAAATTCTGAACTCAAACGTCCGCTGCCTTGCATTATATCCACTCATGGTGAAAGTCTCGGAAATAAACCCTGAGGAAAAATCCAGAGCTGGAGTCCCAAAGGCAGTCCTACGTTGAGTTCAACGCTGACTGGCAACTCCTGCGATGCTGCTGGTACCAAAATGCATCTGTCTCTGCCGTTCCTTTGGATTCATCAGCTGATGGAGAGAGGAAGCTTGCTAGATGGGCAGCAGCTTGTTCTCCATATTGTACTGCCCTATCTAGACAGCTAGGACGTAAAATCCATGGTCAAACCTGAGATGAGAGGCCTCACTCACGAGTGTCTGACGACTGGATTATGCATTCCATATGCACTTTACCCTCTAACTTTATTTTTTATATAATTCTTTATAATCGTTGAATGCTGTTGCTCCCTGTTGCTTGTCGCACTGTGACCAACCCAGCACAGCAAACTTTTCATGTATGTGGCAGATAAAATTGACCTTCCTCCTGACAAGTGACATGAAATGTATCGTTTCAGATATCAGGGGAGCAAATGGATTGAAGTGTAAATAAAGATACAGCAGAAAATAGTCCCTCGAGCAGAACAAAGGAAGTCAGAGCTAAAACCACAGGAGATTCGGCAGATCATAAACACACTAGGTTCTATAGAGGCTGGAATTCCAGAGTAACACACACAAAATGCTGGAGGAACTCAGCAGGTCAGACAGGGTCTATTTTCTCGCTTCGTAGGGGATTAAATAAACACCAATATGCAAGAAGAGCATGGGAAAATACATCAAATTCTCTAGATCAAATGTTAGAAAATAACTTTTCATAGAATAATCAGTGCCAGTTTTCAAAGCAGCATGGGCCTGGGCCAGTTGCAAAGATTATTTTGGATCTATTGCAACAGCTGGCCTTGAGGTTCACATGTGCTACTGTAACCGAACCACGTTTCAAATCTGACAGACTGAGGCATTCCACACTGGAAAATGACAAGAGACAGGCGGAAGTGGGAAGCTTGCAATCGTCTTTCAGAATCAATGTGTGGCACTGCTAAATTATCGCAGGTGGTTTCCCAGAGGAGTGGCATCAGATGCACATGACCTCCGAACATCCTTTCACCTTATTTATCTTCATTCACTCCTGCGGTCATTTCAAATCCAGCTCCAATGGTGCTTGTAGCCCACAAATGCTAGAGGGCACAGAGATCCAGTCTGAACTTATGCAATTGTTAAAAATTGCTGGTGATCCTTCATCAGGGTCTCAGACTGAAATGTCGACTGTACCTCTTCCTATAGATGCTGCCTGGCCTGCTGCGTTCACCAGTAATTTTTATGTGTGTTTCTTGAAATTTCATCATCTGCAGATTTCCTCGTGTTTGCGCTATCCAATTGTTATAATTTTACACACACATATACAACACACACACTCTCACATGCGCACACACACACGCGCCTTACATTGCCTAACACACCCTCTGAATGAAAAATGACGGGAGCTCAATTCTCAGACTACAAAGCTTTGGATGGGGGGATAGAAATTAAAGGCATCCGAGTTATTCTAATCAGCAGTCTTCCAGCCTGGCAGTCCAATGTCTTAATGCAGGCTCTCATTCCAAACTGCTCCCCGGTTCAGTAACTATTTCTATTGCCTGGCTATGTTGCTGGGTTACAGTGGCTAAGGCACTGGCAATCCTCCCAGAGACTCCTCATTAAACTATCAGCAGAAATGCTCTCCCTGTCTTTGAAGCAGAATAATCTCCAGCAGATACTATTTGTAATGGTAAAGAGCTAGATTCCTCCGAAGCACATCTGTTTCACAGCACCCCACACATTCAATTCTCGAGGCAGTACGCAGGAGAGTGAGTCCTCAATTCCTCCATCTTCATTCAAAACATTTCCCAAGGAGCCTTCTTATGCAAAGGTATTTTCAGTCAAGTCCTCGCTTGCCCCTTATCCAAGGAAAGATGTGCTGGCATTGGAGAGTCCAGAGGAGGTTCATAAGAAATATCCCGGGAATGAAAGGGTTATTGCCAGGTAATGGAAGCAGTTACTGAACTGGGGAGCAGTATAATGAGTTCTTTGGTGGCTTTGGGCTTATATTCCCTGGAGGTTCAAAGAATGAGGAGGGATCTCATTGAAACCTAACGAATATTGAAAGGCCTATATAGAGTGGATGGAAATAGGATGTTTCCAATGATGGCGAAGTCTAGGACCAGGGGCCCGGGGGGGGACTGCCTCAGAATAGAAGAATGCCCCTTTAGAATGGAGATAAGGAGGAACTTCTTCAGCCAGAGGGTGGTGAATCTGTGGAATTCTTTGCCACAGGCAGCTGTGGAGGCCAAGTCAATGGGTATATTTAAAGTGAAGGTTGTTATGTTCTTGATTAGTAAGGGCCTCAAATGTTACAGGGAGAAGGAAGGAGGATGAGATGAGAGAGAATAAATCAGCCATGATGGAATGCAGAGATGACTCAATGGGCTGAATAGCCTAATTCTGCTCCCATGTCTTTCTGGCTTTACGTTCCTTCCACTACAGCTTGGCTAATGTCCAAAGGCAAGAAGTGGAAAGCCCCTCAAGGTGTCATTCAGCAGAACCATGGCTGACTGGTGACATGGCTCCACCATTACCTTTGTCTGATATCCCCTCAGAACCTTGACTTATCAAAAAAGGTTAATATGCATCACTTAATGTTAACAATTAAACCTGTATCAGCTGGCGTTTTGTTAAAGATAGCTTAACTTTCTGCCACCCTTTGTATAAAATCAGAAGCACAGTGAGGATGAATTCTCCCAGTCTTCTTCCCAGGGTTGGAGAATCAAGAAGCTGGCGTAGCAGTTAGCTTGACGCCACTACAGCACACGGTGACTGAGTCTGGAGTTCAATACGGTCAGGAGTTTGCACGCACCCTCCCTGTCACTGTGTGGGTTGCTTCCGGGTGCTCCAGTTTTCCACCCACACTCCAAAGACATAACGATTGGTAGGTTAATTGGTTGCTGTAAATTGTCCTGTGATTAGGCTAGGGTTAAATAGGTGGGTTGCTGGGGAGTGTGGCTCGTTGAGCGGGAAGGGCTAGTTCCGCACTGTATCTCTAAATACATAAATAAATAGAGGCCGTAGATTACGGCTGAAAGGGGAAAGATACAAGAGGAACTTGAGCACCTTTTCATTTTACACAAAGGTTGGTATCTGTGGAATGACCTGCCAGAGGAAGTAGTTGAGGCAGGTACAATTACAGCTCTTAAAAGGACAGGTATTTGTATAACAAAAGTTTGGGGACAGCCTCCTCGTGTCAGCACTCTTCCAGTGCTAACATAGCATGCCCTTAATTTACCAATTCTAACTTGCATGTCTTTGGACTGTGGGAGGAAACTGGAGCACCCGGAGGAAACCAAAACAGTCACGTGGAGAACGTGCAAACTCCTTACTGACAGCAGCAGGAATTGAACCCTGATCTTACAGCTATGCTGCTGTGCCAAGGTTTAAAAGGTTATGCGCCAAAAGCCGGAAAATGGAACCAGCTGAAATGGGCATCAGGATGAGAAGGGCCAAAGGGTCAATTTGCATGCCACATGACTCAATCATTCTTTATGATCTCCAAGGCTCTAACCTTCTAGACTGTGCTCCAGGTCCTGCATTCCCAAACACAAAAAGCGTTCCTCTCCACCTCCCCTATCAGTTTCCACAAAAAAGCACCTTCTACCATCTCCCATTGCTCATAGCACTTTCTGATAATCATTTCAACCTCATCTCCAAGAGCCCAGTGCCTGCACTTTCCTCTCCTCTTGATCCAAGTGAAACACCTAGGGGTATTCTGCCATGTCAAAGGTCACTGCAGCACTCTGTTAGCGCATTACGTTGGAAAAGGCTAGAACACTTTACGTGGCTTTTCACTTGGGAAAGTTGGCTAAAGGAAAATAAAACCTCCACATGCTATTGAGAACAACTAAATATCTTCTCCACAGAATATAAAACAGAACAGTACAGCACATGAACAGGCCCACAATGCTGTGCTGAACCAAATAAATTAATCAAATAGCCAAATAAACTAATCTCTTCTGCCTACACAATGTCCAGATCCTTCCGTTGTCCTCACATTCATGTACCCATCTAAACGCCTGTTAAAAATCCCTAATGTTTCTGCCTCAACCACCACCCCAGGCAGTGCATACCAGGCTCCCACCAGTCTGTGTAAAAAAACTTGCCCTTCGCATCTCCTTTGAAATTACCCCCTCACTTTAAATACATGCCCTCTGGTATTGGACATTTCAACTCTGGGAAACAGATACTGTCTGTCTACTCTATCTATGCCTCTGATAATTTTATACAGGTGTCCCCCGCTTTTCGAACATTCGCTTTACAAAACCTCGCTGTTACGAAAGACCTATATTAGTTACCTGTTTTCGCTAACAGAAGGTGTTTTCACTGTTACGAAAAAAGGCAGCGCGCGCCCCGAGCAGCCAAGCTCCTCCCCCAGAACTGCATTCTAGCTGGCATTGCTTAAACATGTGCCTGTAAGCAGCCGTTAGCAAGATGAGTTCTAAGGTATCGGAAAGGCCTAAAAGAGCTCGTAAGAGTGTTATACTTCGCGTAAAACTAGACATAATTAAGCGTTTTGATCGTGGTGAACGAACTAAGAACAAAGTGAGTTTGGCTTGTGGAAGTTGACGAAGATGATGTTGAAGAGGTTTTGGCATCCCATGACCAAGAAGTGATAGATGAAGAGCTGATGCAATTGGAAGAGGAAAGGATAACAATCGAAACTGAATGCAGTAGCGAACGGACCAAAAGCGAAGTCATCCAGGAACTGAACATGAAGCAAATGCGTGAGATTTTCACTGCAATTGACAACAATGATTGCAGAAAAGTACGACTTTAATTTTGAAAGGGTACGTCGGTTTAGGGCATATTTGCAAGATGGTTTGAGCGCTTACAAAGAACTGTATGATAGAAAAATACACGAGGCTAAGCAGTCAAGCATACTGTCATTTTTCAAGCCTTCCACATCAGCCACAGCAGACGACGAACCTCGACCTTCGACATCAAGGCAGGCAGACATAGGAGATGACCTGCCAGCCCTGATGGAAACAGACGATGATGAGATGACACCCCGGTGTCCCGACACCCAGTGTCCCACCACCCCAACCCCCGGGCCGCGGACCAATACATTGCCGCGGAGAATGCAGTGGTAGCCGGGACGCACCCAGCACATCTTTAAGAAAAAAAGCCAAACTAAACAAGCTAATTAATTAGGTGCCACCCGGCACATAAATGTCAGCCCAGATCAGAGGCGATTGCTGATTGTGTCACCTTTGATTTGGGCTGACATTTACGTGCCGGATGGCACCTAATTAATTAGCTTGTTTATTTCGGCTTTTTTCTGAAAGATGTGCTGGGTGCGTCCCGGCTACCGCTGAATTCTTCGTGGATCGGTATCGGTCCGCGGCCTGGAGGTTGGGGTCCACTGCACCACCCCAACCTCTGACGACTCAGCCTAACACACCATCATCAGTGTGCTTGGCACGATCTTCCCAATTCCGGTAAGTGATACTACACTGTACATACATTATTTCTACTTTATATAGGCTGTGTATTTTTATGTGTTATTTGGTATGATTTGGCAGCTTCATTGCTTAAAGGTTACTGGAGAGGGTGTTTCTGCTGAGAGCGCTTGCGCCGTGTTTCTGCCGAGAGCACTTGCGTGAGATTTTCGCTACGGAGAACAGTGCGGCAATGATTGTAGAAAAGTATTTCTACTTTATATAGGCTGTGTATTTATCATATCATTCCTGCTTTTACTATATGTTACTGTTATCTTAGGTTTTATCTGTTATTTGACATGATTTGGTAGGTTATTTTTTGGGTCTGCGAACGCTCACAAATTTTTCCCATATAAATAAATGGTAATTGCTTCTTCGCTTTACGACATTCCAGCTTACGAACGGTTTCATAGGGACGCTCTACCTTCGGATGGCGGGGGAAACCTGTAAACCCCTATCAGATCTTCCCTCAGCCTCTGACACTCCAGAGAAAACAACCCAAATTTATCCTACCTCGCGTGATAGACATGCCCTCTAATCCAGTCAGATTCCTAATAAACCTCTTCTCCAAAATACGAGGCAACCAGAACTGTAGGCAATGCACCAGATACGCCCCAGAGTTTTATAACCCATAATTTCCTGATTTTTGGCCTCAATGCCTCAAATAACTTTACGTTATTTTATTGTCGCCAAACAATTGATACTAGCGCGTACAATCATCACTGCGATATTTGATACTGCGCTTCGCGCTCTCTGGAGTTCAAATCGATAATAAATAGTGAAAATTTAAACTATAAATCATAAATAGAAAATTTCTCCGAAGGGAGAGGCCCCGAATCTTCCGCTTTGCCTGTTGCTTGGCGGCCAGGGCCAGGGTCGAAGCACTCGGCAGAGATGGTGCTCGGTGTCACAGAGAGCTGGTTGGAGGCTCGAAGTTTTTGGACAGGCTCAGAGTCAGACTGTGGTCGGGTACTTCCAGGATGCTGCATCAGCAAGCTTGCGGCGCTGGAAGCTCATGGCAGGAGAGTTTCTTCCTTCTACCCTCTGCGTGAGATGTTGGGGCTATCGGGACTTTTTTTTACCGTGCCCAAGGTCTACTCTTATCAAATTATGGTATTGCTTTGCACTGTTGTAATTATATGTCATAATAATGTGGTTTTTGTCAGTTTTAGTCTTGGTCTGTCTTGCGTTTTTGTGATATCATACCGGAGGAACATTGTATCACTTTTTAATGCATGCATTTCTAAATGACAATAAACGAGGACTGAGTGTCCTCATAATCTAATTTAATCTAAATAGAAAAGGGAAAGTAAGGTAGTGCGAAAGGTTCGGGAATTTGGAGGGTACAGCCCAGACTCAGGTCAGGATCCGTTCAGTAGTCTTATCACAGTTGGAAAGAAGCTGTTCCCAAATCTGGCTGTACGAAACTTCAAACTCCTGAGCCTTCTCCCGGAGGGAAGAGGGACAAAAAGTGTGTTGGCTGGGTGAGTCGTCTCCTAATAACAAAGGCAAGCTTGCCACATCTCTTCTTAACCACTCTATCAATTTGTGCAGCCACTTTCAGGGAGCTATAAACTTGGACCCCAAGATGTCTCTGCTCACCGTTAAGGATCTTGCCTTAACAATTTTCTGTTGCTTTGCATTTGACCTACCATGGTGCAACACTTCAAATCTGGCTGAATTAAACTCCATCTGCCATTTCTCTACCCATATCAATATCATGCTGTATTCTTTGCTAGTATTCTACACAATGCACAACACCACCAATCTTCCAATCATCTGCAAACTTATCAACCCACTCATCTGCATTTTCATCCAGGTTATTTATATACATAACAGCAGAAATCCCCAGTACAGATCCCAGCAGAACAACAATAATCAGTAGACTGACACCAGCCAACCCATCAGCAAGTCCAGTCAACTGCCTTGGCTGATCAAGACGACAAAGTTGTATCTAACTTGCACTTCCTGTCAGATAAATAAAACACAAATTCACTTTGAACAAAGCTTCAAAATTTTGCATAAATTCAGAAATAGCTGTAAACAGCAACAGCTGAAAGAAGTGCCAAGTGAACTGACATTCAGCTGAAGGAATTTGGAGCTTTGTGTACAAAATAAACAGCAACTCAAGGAGGATTTGTACACAAAACTCGCTAACCTTGACCAGCTCACATTTCAACTGATTGTTGCCAACTATATAGACAAAAAGGACACCCACATGCAGTGAAATGTGTTGGAATTTAGTTGTTCAAATGTGGAGCAGAAGGTGCTTCCTTTAGGTTGTTATAGCCAGGGGTGGCGAAGCTCTTCTCCGAAATAGAACAGTATGCAATGCAACCTCCCATTAGCTATTAAATGCTCCCAATAGCGTGCATGTCAGTTAGCTTCCGACAACCAAGTCCAGCGCCTTCACGTGTGGCTTAGCTACTAATTGCGGCAAAACCATTTCTACTGACAGAAGAAGGGGCAAAGGCGGGTTACTGGTGCCTCCAAGCCAGTCACGGGGCAAATGGGGCTTGTCAGCTCATCTAGGAGAAGGAAAACTCTGATCCCAAATCTCTGCAGCCTTGCAGCTATTCCCAAATAATGGGGAAGACTTTGAGAAAAACCTGGAGCTGGAGTCTCTACAACAGTTTTACACCGAGTTCAACACGGACTGGCACCTCCTGTGGCGCTGCTGGTGCCAAACTCCATCGGTCTCTACATTCATCAGATGTGTGGAGAGAGGGAGCTTGCTGCATGGGTAACGGCTTGCTGCCCTATCTAGACAGCTAGGATGCAATATTGTGCTGCCCTATCTAGACCGCTAGGATGCAATATCCGTGGGCGACCCTAACCAACGGAAACTTTAGGAACAGAAAGCAGAAGCCTTTCAACTTAGGAGTTCCTCAAGGATCTCGCTGTGCTGGGTCAAAGTAAATTTATTTACTTATTTATTTATTACAAACAGCGTGAAATAGGTCCTACCGGCTCTTTGAACTGCGCTGCCCAGCAACCCCCAATTTAACCCTTGCCTAATCACATGGTCACAGGAAGAATGAACAAACTCCTTACAGACAACCGCAGGAATTGAACCCAGGTTGCCAGTATTGTAAAGCGCTGTGCAAAGCACTAGGTTACTGTGCTGCCCAAACCATTGACAGGCTCAGAGAGAGGCAAAGGGAAATGTAAAGCGAAGCTTATGGTATTTTCAGGTGGCTACGTGAGCTATGAACTTTGTGCAAAGTCTGACCAGAAGGACACTTCAACTATCATCTCCCACGTGAACGTGCTGTAAAGTTCTATCCTCAGAGCTAGCAGTGACAGGGCAAACCCAGAGCATTATACTATGGACAGGCAAACATTCTGTTTTAAACTTTATTTGTGATGGGTCTGTTCCCATCACTAATCCTTTTAGGAACAGCCTCTTCCCTATTAGAATTCTGAATGGACAATGAAGCAACTCATGAACGCTAGCTCACTTATTTTTGCATTACTTATGTAGGTTTATTGATATATGTATTTCTTATGGTAACTTACAGTATTTTTTTATGCATCGCATTGTACTGCTGCTGCATAACAACAAATTTCATGACATATGCCAGCGATATTAAACCTGATTCTGATCTCCACTATATATGACTCCCAGCAACAGGCTGTACGACAGTCTTAAGCTACTTTTAGAGCAGAAGAGATGGGAGCAAAATTAGGCTATTGAGCCCATCTAGTCTGCTGTACCAATGGATCGTGGCTGATTTGTTATCCCTCTTTGTCCAAAACTGCAATGTTTCTAGTTAGCATCTATAGAACATCTCCTTGCATCAATGCTGGCTCCTTCTGTTCTGCTGGAGCTACAGCTCAGGAAGAACCAAGGTTTGGACTCACAGCCATAGGAACCAAATAGATGACTAGAGATTCGGTTGTTCAGTAAAAAAACACTTCAGTTACAACTTCCCCATAATATCAATTTATAGAGTTAACTGAACTTGTTTTCCTCATTAAATCAGAGGGGGATTTTTAACGTGCCAATAAACCTTCAGTCCAGATCCCTGGGACTTGTCCAACATCATAACCACTGTTTTGTACCTTCAGAAGGGGTAAGGTGAGGGAACACACACTAGTCCTCAGAAAGGGATCAGAAGTGGATACAGTGAGTAATTTCAAGTACTGTACCTGGGTGTCAACATCTCTGAGGATCTACCCTGAGCCCAACATATCAACACAGCTAAAGCAGCACAAAAGCATCTATATTTCATTAGGAGTTTGAGATTTGGTATGTCACCAAAGCCACTCACAAATTACTACAGGAAGTTTGTACTATAGAGAGCATTCTAACTGGCTATATTGTCATCTGGTACGGGGCTGAGGGGTGGAGGTCCACTGAACAGAATCAAAAAAAGCTGCAGAAAGTTGTAAACTCCATCGTGGACACGAGCCTCCCCAGCATCCAGGACATCTTCAAGGAGTGATGTCTCTAAAAGGCAGCATCCATCAATAAGGAATCCCATCACCCAGGACATGCCCTTTTCTCATTGTTAGCATCAGGGAGGAGGTACAAAATCCTGAAGGGACACACCCAACAATTCAGAAGCAGCTTCTTCCCCTCTGTCATATGGTCTGAATGGACACTGAACCCATGACACTATCTCATCATTTCTTTTTCCCTCTTTTTCACTACTTATTTAATTTTATACTTATATGCAATATGTATATACACATATACACACACACTCTTACACTTCATACTGTAATTCAGTTTTTACCATGCAACAAATTTCACAACATATGCCAGTGATATTAAACCTGAGTCTGATACTCTTGGAGACTTCTTCTGATTTGGAACTAGCCCAATCAGCAGCTAACACTTCCAATTCCTGAAAAACTGCCCATCATCGTAGTCCTATCTGCAAAAGATTTCAACTTCTCACAAAACCATAGATGCTTCCTGACCTGCTGAATTCCTCCAGCATTTTGTGTGCATTACCTTAAAATTAATCACATCAAAACTTAATTACTCCTAAAAGAGAACAACTTCTGGATGAGATTACTAATCAAATAGTCTTGCTACATCAAGAGGACTATCAATGTGAAGGAGAACAGCTCAGCCCAAAATTTCCACTGTACTTTTTTCCATAGATGCTGCCTGGCCTGTTGAGTTCCCGTAGCATTTTGTGTGTGTTGCTCTGTGCTGGTTTAAGATTCGGGTGACATTTGCTTGAGCGACTCCCTTACTATACAAGCTGTTACCTGAAACCCTCCATTTGGCAACATAATTTTAGCTCACTAGCAGGTATCCATTATTCTATATTTAGTTCCTGCTTTCGAGTTGAACAGTTCACCACCCACAGGAAAACATTATTCTCATTGCTGTTTTTTTTCCTATTGTCTTCCAAGTTTACAATATTGTGTTGGTTCCGGGAGCTACCATTACATGTGCTTATAATGGTACACTCTAGGTTGCTCACAACTCCCCCCTCCTTTTCTGACTAGTAAAAAAAAGTCAGTAAAAAAAAACACTTCAGTTACAACATGATATCAATTTATGGAGTTCACTGAACTTGTTTTCCTTACTAAATCAGAGGGGGATTTTTAACTCATGTCAACAAACCTTCAGTCTAGATCCCTGGGACTTGTCCAACATCATAACCACTGTTTTGTACCTTCAGAAAGGGTAAGATGACGGAACACACACCAGTCCTCAGAAAGGGATCAGAAGTGGAAAGAGTGAGTAATTTCAAGTATAGCTGCTGTCTTGCCTTATTTATAGTTGCATCAATATGTTGGGACCAGATTAGATCCTCAGAGATCTTGACATTCAGGAACTTGAAATTGCTCACTTCCTCCACGAGGATTGGTTTGTAATCCCTCATCCTACTCTTTCTGAAGTCCAAAATTAGCTCTGTGGTCTTCCTGACGTTGAGTGCAAGGTTGTTGCTGTGACACCCCTCCTCTAGTTGGCATATCTTGCTCCTGTACACCCTCTCATCTCCAACTGAGATTCTGCCAACAATGGAGTTTTATTTATGCACAGCCTTTCTGTGACCTCAGTATATGGAGGAGAACCTTAGTAAAATAAGGAATTTTGAAGAATATGTTTACATAATCGAGAAGGAAGAGCAGCCATCGTTTGCAGACAGCAAGACTCAAAACAGCAATGAAAAATCAGATTATCTGACTGAATTTATTCATGACTGCGTGGAACGGGCTGCCAGCAGCAATGGTGGAGGCGGAAACGATAGGGTCTTTTAAGAGACTCCTGGACAGGTACATGGAGCTTAGAAAAATAGAGGGCTATGGGTAAAGCCTAGGTAGTTCTAAGGTAGGGACATGTTCGGCACAGCTTTGTGGGCCGAAGGGCCTGTATTGTGCTGTAGGGTTTCTATGACAGGAGACTAGCACTGCAAGGCCAGTATGTATTGTCAATCCTGAATTCTTTTGAAGCAAGTGGCTCGCTAACTCAGACTGGCAAGTCTGTAATCATGCACTCAGTATCCACTTTATTGGCTACACCTGCTCATTAATGCAATTGTCTAATCAGTCAATCGTGTGGCAGCAACTCAATGCATAAAAGCATGCAGACATGTTCAAGAGATTCACTTGTTGATCAGACCAAACATCAGATTGGGATAGAAATGTGATCCAAGTGACTTTGACCGTGGAATAATTGTTGGTGCTAAACAAGGTGGCTTGGGTATCTCAGAAACTCATCTCCTGGAACCTCCTCCACGCACAGTCTATACACAGGGGTTCCCAATCTGGGGTCCACAGATCCCTCAGTTAATGGTTGGGGTCCATAGCATTAAAAAAAGTGTTGGGAACCTCTGCAGTCTCCAGGTTAGAGAGAATGGTGTGAAAAATGAAAAACATCCAACGAGTAACAGTTCTGTGGATGAAAACTCCTTGTTAATGAGAGGTCAGACTGGTTCAAACTGACAGAAAAGCGACAGCAACTCAAATAACCACATTACCATAATGATGTGCAGAAGAGCATCTCTGAACATACAACACATTGGAACTCGAAGTGGATGGGCTACAGCAGCAGGAGACCACACAGGGTTCCACTCTTGCACCTAATAAAATGGCCACAAAGTGTATTATTGGCCTCACTTGGTAAAAGTGACAGATTTCATTCCCCAAGGATTCTTGTGGATCCAATGCTTTTTTTAAACCACCATCTGGCAGTTGCATGGTTAGCTACAAGTATTTTCATTACACTTAATTGAATTGAAATTTTCCCCAGTTTGCATGACAAAACCCAAATGACAGTAAAGCAGGCTCCTGGATACATGTCCAATAAGGTGATCGTTATAGCACATAACTGCATGTTAAATACTGGTCAGGATACTGAGAAATATCTGTTCAAAATGTTACCATGGCTTCCTTAATGTCACACCCAGAGGAGGAACTCAGCAGGTCACACAGCATCTACGGCAGGGATTTCCAACCTGGGGTCTACTGACCCCTTGGTTAACATTAGGGGTCCATGGCAGGAAAAAAAAAAGGTTGGGAACCCCTGATTTATGGAAAGGAATAAACAGTCAACATTTCAGGTCAAGATCCCTCTTTTTTCACATGTAAACAGGAAAGGTTCAGAGGGTTTAAATGGTTCAATTTAATACCAGAGAATGCATACAGTACACAACCTGAAATACTTACACTTCACAGACAGCCATGAAACAAGAAACCCAAAAGGGTGAATGACAGGAACGTCAGAACCCCAAAGCCCCCCTGTCCCCCCTCCCATGCACAAGCATTAACCCTCCCCTTTTGCTGCTCCTCACCACGCAAGGAGCAGCAAAAGTCCCAAAAGAGACCTTGATCTACAGTCCATCAAAAATATTGGCCAAAGGAACAAGCTCAGCATCCATAATGTTTAACTCTGATTTCCCCACTTACCCATGTGGCCAGTAGGTCCTACGATTTTCATCCTGTCCAATCAAGCAATGACTATTCCAACAAAGCAGACATGAACTGAGCACAAGGGTGGTGAGTGGAACCTAGCAGCAATTCCCACAATCCAATAACAGAATGAGAGCAAGGTGCAAGTCAGCATCAGTTGTGTGAATGTGTTCTCAAAAAGTCAACTTAACTTATTCAGCCAAGCTTCAAAAGGCACAGAATCCAATGAGTAAAAAAAAAATTATTTTGCAGTACTAAGCAGACAGTATTTTGTTTCAAAATTGATGGTTAGATTACATCATGACTACAATAATGAATCACGCTGCTAGAAACCAAAATCGTTACTTGGACAAAAACAGCCCTTTGATACCACACCCAGAAGACTTCACCTTATGGGCATGTACCCGAACAGGAAACATTGGGCAGGTAATGGATGGTGCCTCACTCATAATCTGCCCTTAAAGACTCCAACCTAGACTGGAGCAAAGGGATAACGTCACCTCAGAGTCGTCACCTTTCAGGGGTGACATGAATAATGAACTATAACATGATAACATGAATTTAAGACACATCTTCATTGGGAGGAGCTAAAGTCGGTGCCAGAGTGCGACTTCTCCGAGTTCATCTGGAAAAACATTTTAAATTCTTCTCCTGGCTGGGATCCTGTCAGAGTCCGTTATCTACAGCTGCACCCAAAACTATTTTTCACAGCAGTTGGTTCTTGCTCTCAGAGCGGCCTAGTACTTTCGAAATCTCCAGGAGCAGCCTGGGAGACGTGCACCTTTGGGGTGTGGCCCTGTGGACGACCTGATTCCTTGCTGGTGTCGTTGCCTCAAGCATGGTGGGAGATCAGAACATTGATTCAGCGGTTCTCGGCCCGAAACGTCGACTATACTTCTTTTCCCATAGATGCTGCCGAGTTCCTCCAGCCTTTTGTGTGTGTTGATTGAGACAGCGGCTTTTGGAGGCCTCTGCGCTCGAGTGATATATCTCTCTCTCTCTCCCTCCCTCCCCTCAATGGTGAGAGTTTGCCACCGATTCTCAAGTGGCGGGGAGGGGACTCAAAATAAACTGACACTGCAGACTGTAACATCGAAACAGTGGGCTGTTGGGCTGTGGAAGGAATGGTACCTCTCTCCATTGTTAGTGAGAGAGAGAGCCTGCCAGGTTTCAAACTGTTGGGATAAACAGTGGTTTTTCATGGACTAGATCAGCGGTCCCCAACCACCGGGCCACAAAGCATGTGCGAGGAAACGATATGATTTGGCGATATGAAACAATATGAGTCAGCTGCATCTTTCCTCATTCCCTGTCACGCACTGTTGAACTTGAACACCCCGGTCAGCCAATCCGCAAGAATATTGTCAATATTAAACCAGTCTGCGGTGCGAGAAAGGTTGGGGACCCGTGGACTAGATCATGGTCTTTTTGGGGGATTTGGTGTTGCTTGCATCGTGGGTGGTGGGGGTTATGCTTTCTAATGGGGGGAGGGGAGAGGGGTGACGAGTTGATGCTTTATTGCTGCTTGTGCATGGGAGGGGGCTATGAGGTTCTAATGTTTTTCTATCATTCTTTGGCCTTTTCTTCTGTTTCATGGATGTCTGTGAAGAGTAAGAATTTCAGGTTGTATGTTGTACACATTCTCTGACATTAAATGGAACCATTGACCCACTGAATAAAGATCACCAATGCTTATTCAAGTGGACGAGAGCACCCGAAGCACTTGCTAAAAGGCTGGGGATCTCTTCTTCGAACAAGCCAACAAATCTCTCAAAACAGGACATAGTCAATTTAAATTCCCTTACTTAGGACTGAGCTCTGTACAAATTGACTGGGATATTTGCACACTTAACAATGACTCAACTTCAAAAGAATTCATTGGCTGCAGAGGAACTCACTAGGACAGAGAAAGCACAATCTGTTAAATTAGTTGGAATATTGTGTGCAGCTTTGGATATCAATGCTCTGGGCAACATAATGAACATTTTGTCCAAGGTGAAAGACATGAAAAGGATTTCTAGTTCTAAACTAGTTAGCACTGGTTGTGTTTGATGGCTCCAGGCCTGTACTCACTGGAGTTTTGAAGAATGAGGGGGTATCTCATTGAAACTATTGAATATTGAAAGGCATAAAACACAGGGGTTCCCAACTTGGGGTCCACACACCCCTCAGTTAATGGTCAGGCTCCATGGCATAACAGTTGGAAATCCCTGGCCTAGAAAGAATGGACATCGAGAGAATGTTTCCAAAAGTTGGGGAGTCTAGGACCAGAGGGTACAGCCTCAGAATAGAAGAGTATCCCGTTGGATCAGGGAGGAGGAGGAGATTTTTCAGCCGGGGGTGGTGAATCTGTGGAATTCATTGCCACAGATAGTGTGGAGGCCAAGTCATTGGGTATATTTAAAGTGAAGGTTGTTAAGCTCTTGATTAGTAAGGGCCTCAAATGTTACAGGGAGAAGGAAGGAGAATCCTATGATTTGAATTTTACACATAGGAAGGAGATTGATTTGTGCCAATAATGGCTCCCTCTCATAACTGTTTCCTGTAGCCTCCAGGGTGAGGAAAAGAACCAGAATGGTGGCACAAGAGATTCTGCAGATGTTGGAAATCCAAAGCAACACACACAAAATGCTGGAGGAACTCAGCAGGTCAAGCAGCATCGATGGAAATGAATAAACAGTCGCTATTTTGGGCAGAGATCCTTCATCAGGGCTCATGTCCTGAAGAACAATCTCAGCCCAAAATGTTGACTGTCTATTTCCCTGCAAGAAAGAGGGCTCTGGATTTTGAAAGAATTTTTCTTTTGCTCTTGATTCTCTGGCCTGAGAGGCTGTGAGAACTTTTATAATTAGTTAACTCAGCCCACGCCAGGATCTCAACAGTCTTTTATGTACTCATTTTTCACACTCGTGCTTGTTCAGCTCAAACAACATTTTGGTGTCAGGATAGGAGAGCTAGTTCTTGGCACACAATAAGAGAATAACAGAAAATTATCTCAAACTAGGAAACATATTTATGTAAAAAAGTGCCTAAAATTGATATTGGATTATTCTCAGCACATGTACCTGGGCTGAGATCCTTCATCAGGACTGAAGAGGAAGGGGTAATAAACCAGAATGAGAAGGTGGGGAAGGGGAATGAGTACATGCTGGCAGGTGACAAGTGAAACCAGGTGAGGACATAGGAAGATGGGTGGGGGAAGAGAGGATGAAGTAAGAAGTTGATAGGTGGAGAAGGCACAGCCCTAAAGAAGGAATCTAATAGGACAGTGGACCATGGAAAAAGAGGAGGAGGAGGGGAACCAGAGTGAGGTGATGGATTGATGAAAGGGTAACTGGAATAAGGAATGGATAAAGAGAGAAGGAGGGAGGGCTCCAAAATTACCAGAAATTAGAGAAAGCAATATTTCTTTAGCGGCTACGAAGACAGAATGGGAAGTGTTGCCCCTCCAACTTTTGTTTGGCCTCAGCAAGGCAGATATGTCAGAATGGGAATAGGAAGTCGTATTGAAATGGGTAGACACCAGGAGATAAAATGCAGTCTGTTTTAGTCTCAGAGAAGGAAATATTTTTCCCAAAAGTACTTTGCATGATCCCACGATCTCTCAGAACCATTTCAGATGAATGCAGTGTTCTAAAATACAGCTGGTTTTAACACGGCAACCAATTTGCAAAGTTCCTCAAATAGCAATGTAATATATAACACAACTTGTTTTAATGATGTTGGCTGAGAAGAATATATTGGTCAGGAAAACAGAGGAATCCCATCTGCTCCTCCTCAAAGTTCTACAGTGGCATGTCTCTCATCTACCCGAGAATGGCTTGGGTTAAGGCTTCACATAAAGGGCTGCACCTCCAGCAGTGTAGCACTCCCTCAGTAAAACAATGTTGTGTTGGCTTCACACTGTAGTAGTATAGCAATCACTCAAGTTCAGTATGATGTTCCCCTAAGGCAGGAATTCCCAACCTTTTTTCATGCTATGGACCCCTACCATTAACAAAGGGGTCTGTGGACCCCAGGTTGGGAATTCCTGTCCTGAGGGGTTGTGTATTGGTGGCCTTCAAGTACTTCAAGTAGGCTGATCTGGAATGTTGGTGTGGATTCCCAGAATGAAGAACACTTAAGTGTGACTTGGTTTAATGTGGGGAGGCTGATGCACAGAAAACCACCACATGGTGCTTGACAGATCAGGGTCAGGGACAAGAGGCATGGAATACAACACAACTGGGACGCAAACTTGGTGCCACAGAACGCCATCTAAAATGGATCATCACAACGATCACACTAAGTTAAGAATTCAGTCCAGTCCCATGACTGATCAGAAAGCTTTAACAGTTGTTCCTACCCAACCTCCAGAATGGATTCCCTTGTTACTAGACTGAGAGGAAGGGACACAGCCAAGAAGGAAGACACTCACTGAAGGCATCTGAAAACATGATGATGTGAGCCACATGCACTATAATTATCTAATCCATTTGTTTCTTTGGGAGATTACAGGTCAGTCCTCTTCTTGTCAAGAGGGAGACTTGACAAGCAAGGACTACATGGGACAATAAAAGTTTTAGTCCTTGTGAGATTCCCCAGCACTGTACATGACAGGAGTGATAATGAGTGCACAAGGAAGTACATACTAAAATATACTCTTCTTTGTCATTACCTCTGACTGTACCCGAGTCAAGAAATACACGCCACCACTCTAGTTCTTCTAATGAGCTGGCTAGTGAAGAAAATGTGGGACAGGTGGTCCTGGACATCACAGACAGATGGAAAACTGGAAGTGCTTCTTCTGCTATTTATACTGGAATTCAGTATGGTCCCAAGATAGACTCGAGACTCGCCACATCATCCTGAATGTTCCTTCTCCACTTTGAGTGGTTGTTGGCCAAGGATCCCCACAACCCAAAGAGATGTCATATTTTCTCAATGAGACTTTCAGAACACCCCCGACTCTAGTCCGATGTCTATCTTGTGATGAAGTTCAGGTACCTGGTGTCAGCGGAGTGAATAACGTGGAAATATGCAAGTATAATTAGACACCAGTGTGGGGACATCGGCAGGGAAAACCCCTATCCTCCCAATAAATTTGGTGGATTGTTTGAAATGATGTCACTCCAATGCTCTGTAGTGCCTTTTCTAAGTATTCCAAGTCTCAGAGACAGAGGGCTAGAGTTTTTCTGGTCTTGATATTCAAATACCTTAATTCTCCTCAGGGTGCCAAAGTCTGTGCTAACGCACAGCAAGTTATGATGATTTTCATCACCAACGTATGTCTTCGGGTACTCTCAAGAGATCAGAAAAGTTCCCCATTTTTTTAAGTCCCAACATTACTAATACAGTTTCTATTCTGTAGATTTGCTGAGTATGCCCACAAGACAATAAATCTCAGGGTTGTATATGGCGGCATGGATGTACTTTGATAATAAATTTACTTTAAACATTTGAAAGGATTGCTAGCATTCAACCATCTCTGATCTGTGTAGGTCAACTGAGTTCAACCTCAGCAACAATAGAAGTAATATAAGCAACACACACAAAATGCTGGAGGAACTCAGCAGGCCATGTAGCATCTATGGAAAAAAGTAAACAGTTGACGTTTCAGACCATGACTCTTCATCAGGACACATAATTGTCTCACCTTCCTCACATGAGGGAACAGAGCATTTTCAACTAAGTTTCAAATTCATGACCTCTGTTTTATGACGGAGAGAAGAGGTGCACATTGAGCAAAGACAAGTGCAAGTTTGTTCACTCCAGAGTTCAACGGCTCACTGGATTGCATTGTGAAGCTAACATTTAATATTTCAGTGATCTTGTAAATATATTGTCTAATGAAGCATGCTTTGCTGTTTATATAATCCACTATGAACTGCATACATCATCACGTGATACGTGCAGGCCTTGTGTCAAAGTCACCGGAGAGAAGTAGCTGGTAAATATGAAGTAGTCTCTTTATTTGACAAAATGAGACACAGCAGGCATATTAAGACCTTTTAGGAGGTGGAGGCCTGCTTGACCCAACACTATACAATACTTTACATTCCAAAGATCAAAGGACAATTCCATATTTACAAAGCATCCACAATGCTTCCTTTGAACTACACACAACCTTCACACTTCCCTCTTCGCACACCACAGACAAATAAATTAACTGTGGTTGACGACTCAAAGGAACCCATTGTTCAGAGCTGCATTTTAAATTTAATCTACAGTCCGTATTCAGATCTGAAGACTGGGGGGGGGGGGCTGAAGTTGGTTGTTGAAGTTACAGGTGTCCCCCACTTTTCCAACGTTCGCTTTACGAAACCTCACCGTTACGAAAGACCTACATTAGTATCCTGTTTTTGCTAACAGAAGGTGTTTTCACTGTTACGAAAAAAATCAGCGCACGATAAAAGGCTGCGCACGTGCCCCGAGGAGCCGCTCTCCCCTGGATTCAGAACCGTATTGCTTTAACACGTGCCTGTGAGCAGCCGTTTGCAAGATGAGTACTAAGGTATTGGAAAAGCCTGAAAGAGCTCGTAAGGGTGTTACACTTAGCGTAAAACTAGACATAATGAAGTGTTTTGATCATGGTGAACGAAGTAAGGACAACGTGAGTTTGGCTTGGGGAAGCTGACGAAGATGATGTTAAAGAGGTTTTGGCATCGAAACCGAATGCAGTAGTGAAATGAACGTGAAGCAACTGCGTGAGATTTTCGCTGCAATGATAAAGTACGACTTTAATTTTGTAAGGGTATGTAGGTTTAGGGGATATTTGCAGGATGGTTTGAGCGCTTACAAAGAACTGTAGAATAGAAAAATGCGCGAGGCTCAGCAGTCAAGCAAGCCATCCACATCAGATGACGAACCTCGACCTTCGACATCGAGGCAGGCAGTCATAGGAGAAGATGAGCTGCCTGCTCTAATGGAAACAGACGACAATGAGATGACACCCCAGTGTCCCACCACCCCAACCCCCAGGCCACAGACAGATACCGATTCGCGGAGAATGCAGCAGTAGCTGGGAGGCACACAGCACATCTTTAAGAAAAAAGCCAAAATAAACATGCTAATTAATTAGGTGCCGCCCGACACATAAATGTCGGCCCAGATCAGAGGCGATGCAATCAGCAATTGGCACTGATCTGGGCCGACAATTATGTGTCCGGCGGCACGTAATTAATTAGCATGTTTATTTCGGGTTTTTTCTTAAAGATGTGCTGTGTGCCTTCTGGCTACCGCTGGACCTCCGCGTGCTTTGCAGCAATGTATCTGTCGGCGGCCTGGAGGGTGGGGGCCACTGCACCACCCCAGCCTGCGACGACTCGGTCTATCACACCATCATCAGTGTGCTTGGCGCTGTCCCCATTCCGGTAAGTGATACTACACTGTACATACATTATTTCTACTTTATATAGGCTGTGTATATTTACGTGTTATTTGGTATGATTTGGCAGCTTCATAGCTTAAAGGTTACTGGAGAGAGTGTTTTTGCCAACAGCGCTTGCGTGAGATTTTCTGCCGAGAGCACTTGCGTGAGATTTTTGCTTCAGAGAACAGTGCCGGCAATGATTGTGGAAAAGTATTTCTACTTTATGTAGGCTGTGTATTTATCATATCATTCCTGCTTTTATTATACGTTATTGTTATTTTAGGTTTTGTGTGTTATTTGGCATGATTTGCTAGGTTACTTTTGGGTCTGCGAACGCTCACAAAATTTTCCCATATAAATAAATGGTAATTGCTTCTTCGCTTTACGACATTTCGGCTTACGAACCGTTTCATAAAAACGCTCTACCTTCGGATGGCGGGGCAAACCTGTATTTGCTAAATGTGCTAACCCCAAAAATGCCCTAACACCTCGCTTAAAGTAAACACGAAGTTAGACTCACATTTCAAATGCACGCACCTTCCTTTGAATTAGTTTAATATTTTGAAGTTACAAAACATAACACTTAAGTAAAGATTATGCCAAGGGTGGTGGTAGAGGCAAATACATAAGAACATAAGAAATAGGAGCAGGAACAGGAACAGGAACAGGCCATCTGGCCCATCAATCCTTAATACATGAGGGAGATCGAAAAGTTTCTTAGATGGGCACATGGATGAAAGGAAAGTGGAGGGCTATATGGGAGGGAAGGTGTAGATTGACCTTGGAGTCAGTTAAAGATTGGCACAACATTGTGGGCCAAGGGTCTGTATTGTGTTGTACTGTTCTATATTCTACGTCTATGTTCTATTTCTAGCATCTGCAGGATCTCTGGAGTCTCTGATACACTGAAGCAAGCCTTGCCTGACTACCATAAGACACAGAAGTAGAATTAGGCCATTTGGCCCATCAAATTTGCTTCACTATTCAATCACAGCTGGTTAATTATTGCTTTCAACCCCATTCTCCTACCTTCTCCCCATAACTTTTGAACACCTTATAAATCAAGAACCTGTCAACCTCTACTTTAAATATATCCAATGATTTGGCCTCCACAGCCATCTGTGGCAATGAATTCCACAGATTCACTACTCTGGTAATGACCAAAGGTATTATTGTCTTTTGTAAATGTCTCTTTTATGATCACAAGACACTACTGAGTATTAAAAACTTTACAGTGCTGCAGTGGAGGAGATGGAAGAGTTGGACTTGGTGCAGACTGTGCGATTGCCTGCCACAGAAAGGTGTAACAGCGAGTGATTGTATTGGATATTTTTCTTGTGATCAAAAGACCATGTCCGACATTGGTAATGTAGAATACTACAAGTTCGGCTCACTGGTTTACTGGCAAGACCAACAGCGGAGGAGATGTGTGGCTTTGGCTGTAGAGTGCATGCCGTACGCCTGTACGGTCACCTTTTGCCAAATGGCCCCTCCTGTCAGTGCCGCCTTCCAGCGTTCGCTCGGTGGAAGACGGCTGGATTGCGTTCATCTGCAGACTGTTGTGGGCTTGTTCTTGCCAACAACATCCATGAACCATCAACCTACAAGACATGACACTCAGGGACTTGGGGTGTATATCTTTTTGTGTGAGTATATGTTTACTGCTATCTTGTGCTGTGTATGACTGTTGGTACTGTGTTTTGCACCTTGGCTCCAGAGGAACCCTGTTTCGTTCGGCTGTGTTCATGGGTATTCATGTGTGGTTGAATGATGATTAAACTTGAATTTCAAGTTTAATTATCATTCAACCATACATAAATACATCATGTGTAAAGATACACACAGTGAACAGTTTCCCGCTTCTGTAGGAAGCTTGGCACAGATAAGATGCAATGGGATTACTGTTTGCCCCACTCCCATCAGTGAGGAGGCAATGTAGCATCCACACCAAGACCACCAGACTCAAAAACAGTTACTTTCCCCAAGCAGTGAGGCTGATCAACACCTCCACCCACTAACCCACCCCATCACCACTACTTTAATATTTCCTGTCAGTCAACTGACGGACACTCAATTTATACAAGCTATGTATTTACATTTATCCTTTTAATTATTATTGTGCTCTTTATCTTTTGCATTTTTTTGGTGATGCATCAGATCCAGGGTAATAATTATTTAGTTCTCCGTAACAGGAAATGGTATTAAACAGTCTTGAATGAGAAATATTGAGGTTAAGGACACAGCCTTACTCAACAATTGTCTGCTCTGACTTTGGACCCATTAGAAAGATCACAGACTGCCCGTGTAACACATGCTGTAGAAACCAAGGATTAAACCAGGCTACTCTGGTTTCGACTATTTTGAACCTTGTTAACAAAATACATTTGTAACATCATCAGTTCAATATTGTTGGGCAGGTTTGTGCAAGTTTGATTGCCTGCAATTGAACAGTGATCCGCCAATCACTGGTATGTAGAAACACACCAGTCATACCAGGTATTTTTTGAATCATCCTGAATTACTCATAGTACATTATTTTACTTCAGTAGTTTTTATTAAATGGTTTCCCATATCAGAAAATAGGTTAAAATCCAGACCGTGTCAATCCGGCGCAGGCCACGATAGATCAAAAGCTATTCTAATCGAACATCGATAAAGCAGGTTTAGCTTCGGAGACAGGCGGTTCATACCACGTTACTGGCTTTCAAGCCTTGGGAGACGAATCTCCCGATAAGACAACTCAATTTGCTTTCCCGAAATGCGTACGGAAAACAATCAGAAATCAAAAAAAAATGTTTTGATTTCAATCAGAAAGCGTTCTTTTTGTTTATCATGATAAACATCCCGCACCAAGCAGATCGACCTTTCATAGATTTTAATCGAAAATTATTTGGACTGGACAAGATTTAACTGTGTGTAACATATTGCAGAGGAAACTCGGGGGCTGAGCAAGAGTTCTATTACTAGCGATGAAACAAAAGAAAAGTGTAACAAAAAAAGCTGAAATTTGCAATTCCCAGGACAGAATGGATATATTTGGAGCAACTTTAATCCCGAAACAACAAGACTATCAACCAAAACTATAAATGCATGAACTGTTTTTAAAATGTTAAAATTGATCGTGGAAAGAAAAAGTATCTACCCTCACGGTTTTCTATACATTAAACTTCAATCCACTGTAAATCGAACAACGCCGGCGGCGATTCCCCTTTAGAACAACTTAAAATCAACCTTTTAAGTTTTCGGAGAGTGAGTGTTTATTTCGACTCTCGTTTCTTTAAAGCAAAATGTACGTTCCCAATCAAGTTTTGCTGGGGGTCCAATTCACAAACTTACATGACGGGTAAAGTTTTTTTTAATTGCAATATCAACTTTAAATGTAATTTCTTACCTCTCAGCCATTTTTATTACATGTCGAGCGCAAACAGCGAGTTGTTGGCGGCGCTGAGTGAAAACCTCCACCCAGCCTCTGAATAACGTCGCGGATGTGAAATCCGACCTGCCGCTCTCCGGCGAAGGGGGGCGGGAGTAACCACTGAGGGAATGGAAGAGACACAAAGAGCAAGCTAGCAGAAATCCAGCCACGCACGATTAGCCCATTCACTGCTCCCCTCTACTGGCAGGGAAGACTTCAGGAAACGAGGTGTTGCTCCAACCTGTAACAGGTCCACAGGTCCTGTGAAATATATAAACACCGTAGCAGAAATTAGGACATGTTTGCCTGCTTATTTATCCATCTATTTTCTTATTTAGAACATTTCAACTGGCTCCATCACCATCTCATATGATGAAATAAGCTGCAGTTAGTTGTAAACTTAGCCATCCCCATCATGGGCACCAGCCTCTGTTATATCCAAAACATTTTCAAGGAGCGATGCCTCAAAAAGGCAGCGTCCATTATTAAGGACTTCCGTCACCCAGGTCATGCCTTGTTCTCATTGCTACCATCAGGAAGGAGGTACAGGAGCTTGAGGCACACACTCAAACGAATTAAGAACAGCTTCTTCCGCTCTGCCATCTGATTTCTGAATGGACATTGAACCCATGGACACTCCCTCACTACTTTCTTTTGCATTACTTATTTAATTTAACTATTTTATATATATATATTTACTGTAATTACTGTAATAGATATAGTATACATATATAGGCATCCGTTGGTCTCATGAGACCATGGATTTGCGCCTTCACAAGGAATTCTGCAGATGCTGGAAATTTAAGCAACACACATCAAAGTTGCTGGTGAACGCAGCAGGCCAGGCAGCATCTCTAGGAAGAGGTACAGTCGACGTTTCGGGCCTAGACCCTTCGTCAGGATTTGCGCCTTGGAAGGTTTCCAGGGTGCAGGCCTGGGCAAGGTTGTATGGAAGACCAGCAGTTGGCCATGCTGCAAGTCTCCCCTCTCCATGCCACCGATGTTGTCCAAGGGAAGGGCATTAGGACACATACAGCTTGGCACCGATGTCGTCGCAGAGCAATGTGTGGTTAAGTGCCTTGCTCAAGGACACACACGCTGCCTCAGCCAAGGCTCAAACTAATGACCTTCAGATCACTAGACAAATGCCTTAACCACTTGGCCATGTGCCAACACATTATATATTATACATATGTATTTATATAAATATATTGAATTGACTTTATTACTTACACCTTTCATATACATGAGTAAAATTCTTTACGTTACGTCTCCATCTAAATGTGAAATATGCAATTTATAGTAATTTATAATAAATAGTATGTACAAATAAAACAGGACAGTCTATATAACATATATGTATATATGTGTATACTATATATATTACTTACCATAATCCACGTTTTTTTCTCTATTATTATGTATTAAACTTGATTCTGATTCTGATACCGGTACATCTTTGGACTGTGGAAGGAAACCTCAACAGCCAGAGAGAACCCACGGGGTCACTGGGAGAATGTACAAACTCCTGACAGACAGAGGGGGGAACTGAACCTGATTCACTGGTACTGTGAAGCGTTATGCTACTGTTCCACCCTCATGGGCACAAGTACAGTGAGGTTCAGGTACAGTGAAAAACTTGCTTGCAGCAGCATCACAGGCACACAGATTAAGATAGCACCCAGAGGTAAAACTTATTATCACAATATGTATACACTTTATTGCCACGTACTCACTTGAGATTCATTCACAGGAACAATGAATCTATGAAATACTATACATGAGCAAACAAAGACTGACAAACAACCAATGTTGAAAAGAATACAATTGGCAGACAAACTAAATGAGGAAAATGGTACTGTTACTGGTTTATTATTGTCACATGTACCAAGATAACATTGAAAAGCTTGCCTTGCATACTGTTCATACAGGTCAGATCATTACATGGTGTAGTGAGCTGAAATAAGGTAAAACAATATCAATTGAATGAATCGTAAAAGAACATAGCACAGCACAGTACAGGCCCTTCAGCCCATGAGGTTGTGCCAACCCTTTAACCTATTCTAAGATCAATCCAATCCTTCCCTCTCATGTAGCCCTGCATCTTTCTTTTGTCTATGTGCTGACTGAAGCCTCTTAAATGTCCCTAATGTACCTGCCTCGACCACCACCCCTAGCAGGGTGTTCCATGCACCCACCACTCCCATGTAGAAAAAAACATACCTCTGACATCCCCCCTATACTTTCCTCCAATCACCTTCAAATTATGCCCCCTAATATTAGCCATTTCCGCCTGGGGAAAATGTTACTAGCTGGCCAGTCTATCTATACCTCTTATCAGAAGCTACTGAAAAAGTGTAGTATAGGTAAATGATAAAATTCAAAATCATAACGAGGGAGACTGTGAGGCCAAGAGTCCATTTTATCATACAAGAGGTCCATTCAAAGGTCTGACAGCAGTGGCATAGAAGCTGCTCTTAAGCCTGGAGATAGATGCTTTCAGGCTTTTGTATTTTCTATCCCATGGGTGAGGGGAGAAGAGAGAATGTCTAGGGTGGTAAACACAAAATAATCTGCAGATGCTGGGGTCAAAGCAACACTCACAACACTCTGGAGGAACTCAGCAGGTTGGGCAGCATCCGTGGAAAAGATCGGTCGACGTTTCAGGCCGGAACCCTTCGTCAAGACCTGTGTCCTGTGTCCTGATGAAGGGTTCCGGTCCGAAACATTGACCGATCTTTTCCACGGATGCTGCCCGACCTGCTGAGTTCCTCCAGAGTGTTGTGAGTGTCTAGGGTGAGTGGGTTTGCTGATTATGCCGGCTGCTTTACTGAGGCAGTGAGAAGTATAGACAGAGTCCATAGAGTGAAGGTTAGTTCCTGAGCTCTGTCCACATCAGGGAACTAAAAGATCTTTCTTGAGATGTCAAAGGAAAAGGGGGAGCTTGTGAGAAAGAATTCCAGAGCTGAAGGCATCTGAGCGATTTGCTGTCAGTGGCAGAGTGATTGATGACAAGAGGCGTGAGATGGACAGATGCAGATACCTTGTAAAATTGTAATGCTGTCAGGCTAACAGGGTGCTTTTTTTCTGGCCAGGGAAAGAACGGAAACAAGAATGAGATTTTTTTAAAGTTAAAGTTAAGTTTAAACTGAGCTAACGAGGTGAAAACAGCTGACCTGGATTTGATGTGAATTAGAATACAACCAACAGAATTGTGTGGATTTGGAAAGGCGGCCAGGAGTGCTTTAGTATACTACTACTACTACGTCGACTCAGGCCTAGGGGGCCGGCGTCGGGCAAACGGCATATAGACACGTCCAAAAGCATTGATGCTGGCTCCAGCGAGAGGTTAACTGAGTAAGGAGATGTTATATACCTTGTGCTCCTTCCCCCTACCCACTTTCTCATTCTAACTTCTGCCTCCTTTGTTTCCAGTCCTGATGAAGAGTCTCGACTGAAATGCTGACTGTTTATTCCCCTCCATTGATGCTGTCTGACTTGCTGATTTCTTCCAGGATTTTGTGAGTATGTCTTAAGAATTTCAGCATCTGCCAAACCTCTTGTGTTACAGAGGTGAAAATAAGCCGTCTTAAGGTATTGGATCAAGAAATACAGGGAGGGAAAAGGATCATTGATTGGGGGATACTACCTTCTTACTCAGCCATTGACCTGCAGTTTTATATGAAGTGGTGAAGACAGATGGATGCTCAACAGTTCTGCTTTACTGTCTTACGTTAGATATAGACAAACATTATCAGTGTCCTAGACCAGAACACGGGTGCCAGAGCAGATCCAATTAATCCCAATTTAATTTTTGTTGTTTCAACTCTTTCCCTGGCTTCAATCTATCTTGTAAATTTGACAGTGCTGCAACTTTTCAAGATCATTGTATCTTTCCATTTCATGCCTTTGACATGAATCACTCCACCACTGGCAGATGCAATTAACGCCAAGTGTAACACAACTGAAGACACATCCAGCCAAAAGTAACAAACACAAAGGATCTCAGCTCAAAACGACAACTCTTTATTCATTTTCATAGATGCTGCCTGACCATTTGATTTCCTCCTGCATTTTCTAGGTGTTGCGCTGGATTTCCAAAATCTGCAGAATCTCTTGACTCCACCCAAAAGTAACATATATTTTACTTAGCGATACAGCGCGGAGTAGGCCCTTCTGCGGAGCCAATAACCTCACAATCCCGATTAACCCTAACCTGATCACAGGACAGTTTACAATGACCAATTAACCAACCCGGTACACCTTTGGATTTGTGTATGAGATCCGGAGCACCTGGGGAAAACCCACACATTCCACAGGGTGGATGTAAAGACGCTCCTTACAGAATGTCACCAAAATTGAACCCTGAGCTGTAGAATGCCCCAAGCTCTAATAGTGTTGCGCAAACCACTATGCTACCGTGGTTTCCACAGTAATCCATCCTGCAAAGGATAACTGATGGTGGTTGTTACTTAACCGTTCCGTGGGCTTCAGCCCACTCTTGATGGACTGCAGATCCAGATTCAGACTCAGGTTAATTTGTCACGTGTATATCGAATCGTACAGTGAAATGTGTCATTTGAGTTAACAAGCAACACACCCAAGGATGTGCTGGGGGCAACCCACAAGTGTAGCTATATACTCTGACACCAACATTGCTCACAATGCTTGGCAGAACACACAAAACGCAGAATTTACCAAGCAAAAAAGAAACAACAGTGAAACAAGCCCCATTCCTTCCTCTCACCCTTCTACCCCCACACATACACAGTCCTCCAACCCCAGGACAGGCCTCCAGCGGACTTGTGGATTTGCAGATCCCATGGCATTCTGAGCCACCCAGTTCACTGTAAATAAATTGACTACTTCCCTCCACTGAGGCTGTTTGAACCACTGAGTTCCTCCAGAATCTTGTCTTTTTTGCTCTGGATTCCAGTATCTTGTTGCATTACAATAGACTCACTAATGACTGCTTAATCATCCATCCCATCCCACTAAATCACAAGGCATTCATATTCTGATAAAATGAGTTTCTAATCTGTAGTAAATGGTGCATTTTTCTCTTGCAAATGCTTCTCGCAATTTAACTTGAGGTAAATTTGCAGTAAAGTGCACCTTATCAGATCGCCAAATCCTTCATCTTGTTTCAAACAAAGCAATGTGATTGGCAACGACATTCAATCTCATCAGAACAACCTCAAAGAGAAGGACCTCTGCTTTTAAGCAAAATGCACCCCCCCACCCCCGGTTTGGGTTGTTTGGATCATGCTAACAATCCTGCATTAACTTTAAATGCTGAAGACACAGGCTCAGTGTTTTAGGAACAGCTTCTTTCCCTCAGCTATCAAATTTCTGAATGGACACTACCTCACTATGTTTTTCCTTTTTTTTTGTTCTTTATTTGCATGACTTATTTAATTTATTCATAGATATTTCTTATTGTAATTTACAGTTTTTTATTGTTAGTTTATTGCAATGTACTGCTGCCGCAAAACAAGAAACTTCATGACATACGCTTATGATGGTCGCATTGAGTTGTTCTCCAATCTTGGCAATTTACTTTCAAGTGTTTCATCACCATGCAAGAAGACACCTGTGTTGATTGTGTGTGTCCTCTGAAAGCTTGGCCTTTACATATTTTCCAATCAGCTGACTGGACGTCATCTCAGAAACCTAGTTGTAATGTGGGGAACAATCTCATTGCTGATTGGTTGTATGGCAAACCTCGTGCATTGTGGTCTGGAACTTTGCCTGCATTGTCTCCTAGGTAGCATTGAATCCTATGTGTTTGTTTACAGAATTTTCGTGGAAAACTACACTTCTAGGAATTCATTTGCATACCATGACTTTCCCTGGTGCCCATTCAAATTTGTGCCTCTCTCAATGGGTGGAGACCAGGGAGAGTTGGTCACACCACAGCTATTTGATGTTCATGGATCCTTGAGCATAGTTTTCTCCAAGTTTAGCTGATGTAATTGCTGCAGTCCCCACACATAGACCTCAATCCTATTTAGGAGCCGAAGCAGGCAAAATTCCAGACCAGAACGCACAAAGTTCGTCACACAGCCAATCAGTGACGAGATTTCCTCCCCACATCCCAAATGAGTTTCCAAATTAAAGTCCTATTAGCTGATTGAAAAAGTATATCAAAGCCAAAAATTCAGAGGACACATCACAATCAACTGACAATGACTCCTCGCATGGTGATGAAACGTTTCCAAGCAATTTGCCAAGATCAGAGAACAACTCAAGCAGAGGTGGCGCCGGTCGACCGGTTAGTCCTGACGAGGGGTCTCGGCCTGAAACGATGACTGTACCTCTTCCTAGAGATGCTGCCTGGCCTGCTGTGTTCACCAGCAACTTTGATGTGTGTTGCTTGAATTTCCAGCATCTGCAGAATTCCTGTTGTTTGCGTTTTTAAAAAACCACCCAAGCTACACATTTTCCAAATTATTTCATATGCCAGTGATATTAAACTGGATTCTGAAACTTGACATCCACACCCAGCGCTTCCTCTGTAAGAATTACTGTTAGCTCACTACACAGTCTACAATCTGTCTCCATAAATAAGGATAATAGATGCAGCCTGTCAAAGCAGATCTTTAAAGTCTCATAATTTGACTTGCTAAGATAAAGCAGCTTGCAGATGAAGGCATCACAGTCCTGAAGAAGGGTCACAGCCCGAAACGTCGACTGTTATTCCTCTCTGTGGATGCTGCCTGACCTGAGTTCCTCCAGCATTTTGTGTGTTACACCGGATAACTTCCCTCTGCTTGTGCAGTGGGATCCAGATTGCACATTAGCATTTTAGCATGCAACATTATCTGGAGCTGATTGGGCAAAATGCCAGCCCTCAATCATTTCTGTTATTCATTAATGACCCTGCTGGCCAGTCAGTCGGCAACTGTGTCCTTGCCAGGCATCCTGCAGGCTCAGCTGACAGTTACTGTGCTGGACAGAGTCGTACTGAAGGCAGCCTGACCTTGTCCACCTGGACCCTGTTATAGGAGGTACAGTACTGTGCAGAAGTCTTAGGCATTTATACAGTATATAGCTAGACTACCGAAGACTACGTCCACACTACGCCAGATAATTTTGAAAATGCCGGTTTCAAGTAAAAACAACAGGCGTCCACACTAAGCATTTTTCAAAATATCTCTGTCCACATTAGATGGATATTTGGGCGAATCTCCTCCTACTGGGCATGCGCAGGACACACAGAAAACAAGCGAAGAGGAAACGGTATACTTGGTGCCCGTTTGTCCAGTTACAGAGTAGAAAAATTTAAAAGGAATTGCTCTTGGCTCTCGCGCAGGAGGACTTAAAACTAAAAAAAAACAAATACTGGAGCGTATGGAGGCAACCGACAGGGAGTTCACGGACAGTATGACCCAGCTGATGACGAACATTGAAAAACTGACTAACTCTGTTGCATTAATAAAGCACCTTGTTAAATGTATAAAACATGCTGCATCAGTGTTATCTTGTATTTCCATACAATGTTACGTTAGGCTGTTACACATCTATTGTCAGAGAAGTACTTGCATAAATAGGTAAAGCACCTTCATACAAGCAAGAACAGAAAACAGGGCAAAGTGAGTATACTTATTTATTCAGTAAGCTCTGGGTCAAAGTATTTGGTGAGTATATTTCTAACTCATCTGGCTTCAGTCTCGTTGCCGTCTGTTCTGAAATTGTTAGGTTCTGCGAAGCACAGAATCAAATGTTGCTGTGATGATTGTACACTCTAGTATCAATTGTTTGGCGACAATAAAGTAGTAATTATAATAATAAGAAAACAATGAAATGTCGCACTGTCGCCATCTGTTCCAGCACGTCATGACAGCGGTTTTAAGAAACTCCGGTTACCCCGTACACACTGCAACGGATATTAGGCGTTTTCAGATTTATTCACTCTGGAGACCGTTTCTGAAAATCTCCGTTTTCGGGGGATGAAAACGCCATTTCAGTGTGGACGGAAGGTCAAAATGAAGAGAAAAACCTTCGTTTTCAAAATTATCTGGCGTAGTGTAGACATAGCCTAAGACTTTTGCACAGTACTGTAGTAATTTTATGTATTGTACTGTACTGTTGCCACAAAAAAACAAATTTCACGTCATATATGAGTGATGATAACCCTGATTCTGATGTGGGTCTCTGTTGTGGACTGAGAGTGGGAGGGGAGCAGGGAGAAGGGAACCATGATTGGAAAAAAGGGCAGGGAGAGGGGTGGGAGTGGGAAGCACTAGAAAAACACTCTGTAATGTTTGGACTCAAGTGACCTTGCCTGGTGTCTTAGGGATGAGTGGGTCTGCACCCTCGTCACCCCCTTGCCGCTGGCACTCCTTCGCTGCCACCTGTCCCACACCCCTCCTGGGAAGCTCCACCTTTGCCATTCCTAAAGGCTGATTTATACTTATGCGTCAAATTGACGCCGTAGTTATGGCGTAGCCGCAAACCCTAGGCAGAGCCTACGTGGATCCCTACACCATAGCCTGATGCACACCTCTCCCAAAATGTAACTACACGTCACAGCAACGTAGACCACAACAACTGTGATTGGTCCGCCTGGTAGCTTCACATTTCCTCCTACGCTGCAATAGCTTCCCATTGGGCGACTGAAGGGCAGGGAAGGAACTCTGGCTGCAATGCTTTCCATAAAGCTTTACAGACCTCCGAAATTATGGAGGACACATTTCGCTTTCACGATAAAAGACGCTCGCTTTAAACTTGTTTCCCCCGAGAAAGATTTCCATGACCATGAAGCCTTGCACGGGTAGCTGTGTGCACATGTGCGACATGCCCGAATTGCAAAGTGACGCAGACACACCAACGCACAAGTATAAATGCTCACAAGGCGCGTAGGCCACTTGCGTAGGTTACGGCGTCCATTTGACCCAGAAGTATAAATCAGCCTTAACATCCTTTGCTCCCACCAGATTTACAAAATCGCTCTCTGCTCCACATTGGCTAAATATATATGTGTGCTTGACTTTTACACAGTACTGTAAGTCACAAGAGAACTTGGTTACAGGTCAGATGGAGTTCAATCCAGAAATGTATAAAGTGATACACTCTGGAAGGTCGAACTTGAAGGTAGAATACAGGATAAATCAGAGGATTCTCAGCAGTATGAAGGAAAAGAGGGATCTAAGGGTCTTTCAAAGTTGCCAAACATGTTGATAGGAAGGTTAAAGCCCTATTTATACTTCTGTGTCAAATGTACGCCTTAGGTACGGCGTAGCTGCGTACCCTACACTGTACTCTACGCCGTAGCCTAACGCGCACCTCTCCCAAAATGTAACTACGCGTCACAGCGACGCAGACCGCAACGACTGTGATTGGTCCACTTGGTAGCATCGCATTTCCTCCTATGCATTTCCGGTTGCTTCTTCTTCTCTGCCATTTCAGAATTGAGAGAGACGAAACTCTTGTTCAACATTTATTAGATCCAACTCCAACGTGATGTGCTCAGTATCAATTGCCATTGTTTGAAGTACAGGAAGAAACTCAACACAGTGGCATAGAAACCTCACCGCCAACTAGCGTTTTGGCGGTGAATTGCAGGGCGACACAGACACACCAACGCACAAGTATAAATGCTCACAATGGCGTAGGCCACTTGCGTAGGCTACGGCGTAGGCCACTTGCGTAGGCTACAGCGTAAGCTACGGCATAGCCCATACACACAAGTATAAATCAGCCTTAAGAAGGCAGATCATAAACACAAGAGATTCTGCAGATGCTGGAAATCCAGAGCAACACACACAAGATGCTGGAGGAACTCAGCAGGTCAGGCAGCATCTATGGAAATTAATAAACAGTCAACTTTTCGGGCCAAGACCCTTCCTCAGTAATGTAGGGTTTACTGCAACACCATTACAGCCCGTGGCGATCCGGACTTCAGAGTTCAGTTCCGGTAAGGAGTTAGTACATTCTCCCTGTGAACCATGTGGGTTCCCCACTGGTGCTCCGGTTTCCTCCCGTATTCCAAAGATGTACGGGTTAGTAGGTTACAAGCAAGAGAAAATCTGCAGGTGCTGAAAATCAAATTAATACACACAAAATGCTGGACGAACTCAACAGCTATGGAAAAGAGTACAGTCATCGTTTCAGGCCGAAAACCTTTATCAGGGCTCAGGGGTAGTAAGTTAATTGTTGATTGTAAACTGTCTTGTGATGAGGCAAGAGGTAGGTTGCTGAGTGGCATGTAGTTGAGCCAGGAGGGCCTGTTCCATGCTCTATCTCTAAATAAAAATAAAATAAAGTAAATTTGAATGCCATCTGGTTAATTATTTTATCAGTTCTGCATAATAGTGTACATCCAGTCTCACCAGAGTGATTGGAAGAACAGGGTTAAGGTATGAAGCGAGATGCTGCTGTTTGAGAAATCCCAAAGCAATGGAACATATGAGATTTATTTATGTACAAACTCCCCAGCAGTATGTTTCACACAGCTGACTCAACAGCAGGTAAATCGGAAACATTCCTCCCCACAACCATTTCCTCCTCTTACTGCAATCCAGCTCTTGGCTTTGCTCTGAATTCTCTGTGTGGTGAAGAATGCATGTCTACCACACTCAGTATATCATTGGGGAAATCTTCATGGACCTGTTTTGCACTCTGCTCTCACTGAAGACCAAATTCGTCTCTGCCCCTTTCTCAATCTAGTAACAAAAAAGATTCTGCTGATGCTGGAAATCCAGAGTAGCAAACACAAAATGCTGGAGGAACTCAGCAGGTCAGGCAGCATCTATGAAAAGGAATAAACCATCAACTGGAAAGGAAGGGGGCAGAAGTCAGAATAAGGAGGTGGGGGAAGAGGGAGGAGTACAAGCTGGAAGGTGATAGGTGAGATGAAGTGAGGGGAAGGTAGGTGGGTGGGGGAGCTGGTTATGAAGTAAGAAACTGAGAGGGTTTAGGTGGTAGAGGAAAAGGGCTGAACAAGATGGAATTGACCAGTCCTGATAAAGGATCTCAGCCCAAAATGTTCTGTTTATTCCTTTCTATAGATTCTGCCTGACATACTGAGTTCCTCCAGCATTTTGTGTGTTTAACTCTCAATCCATGGCTGGCGGGGTGAAGATACGCCTCTACCAAAGGAGGTGTAAATTTTCCTTCCCTCCACTAGCCTGCTGATCACCCTTGGGCAAGGAGTAGCACCTGCTTAGCCCCCCCCACCCACAAAACCCCTGATCAGGGTCATGTGAAGACATGAGAGCAGCTGGTGGACGGTTGTATGAGCAGCTGGTGCATATCACAAGTCCTGGTTATGTGACCACTGACGCCAGGCAGATAATCTCTGAAGAGTAGTGATAATGACTGGGGTCATCCATCTTGTAAAGTCACTGCCCAGAAGAAGGCAATGGCAAACCACTTCTGTAGAAAAATTTGCCAAGAACAGTCATGGTCATGGACAGACCTTGGTCGCCAACATCATATGACACAGCACGTAATGAATTAACTCCCAATCTACTACAGTAGTTTGGTTAGCAGCAGTCCACAAGGCTAAAGCACCCTGTCCAAATAAAAATGAAAATTATTAATCTGAAATTATATTACTGCCAATGGTCAATTTATACTCCACCAGTGACAGTAATTTCTGACACATTAGTACCACTATGCATGGTCACATACCAACTGAAGGCATGATTAGAAAAAAAAGGAAGTGTGTTAACTCAGATTCAGATTCAGATTTATTGATCACAACTACATGGAAACCTACAAAGTGAAACCAAGTGACATACTAGGTGACAACAGGGCTTCACTCCCAAAGGAACTCAATGCCTGTCATGGTCACTTTGACCACCAATACTTGGAAGCATCCTCACAAACCCCCACAGCCCCGATGACCCTGTGATTTCAGTCTCTGAGGCCGACATGAGAACATCCTTCAGGATGATGAAACCACAGAAAGCACGGGGTACCTGGCTGGAGTACTAAAGACCTGTGCTGATCAACTGACTGGAGTGTCCACCGAATTCTTTAACCTCTCTCTTCGGCAGTCTGAGGTACCCATCTACTTCAAGCAGGCTTCAACTATACCAGTGCCTAAGAAGAACATAATACACTCACAACACGCTGGAGGAACTCAGCAGGTCGGGCAGCATCAGTGGAAGTAATCAGTGGACATCTCGGGCCGGAACCCTTCGTCAGGACTGAAAAGGGAAGGGGCAGAGGTCCTATAAGGAAGGTGGGGGGAGGGTGGGAAGGAGAAGGCTGGTAGGTTCCAGGGGAAAAACCAGGAAGGGGAAAGATGAAGGGGTGGGGGAGGGGAAGCAGGGAGGGGATAGGCAGGAAGGGTGAAGAAGGAATAGGGGAAAACACAATGGATAGTAGAAGGAGGTGGAACCATGAGGGAGGTGATGGCAGCTGGGGGAGGAGGCAGAGTGAAACTGGGATGGGGGAAGGGAGGGGGAGGGAATTACCGGAAGGTGGAGAATTCAATGTTCATGCCAAGGGGCTGGAGACTACCCAGATGGCATATGAGGTGTTGCTCCTCCAACCTGAGTTTAGCCTCATCATGGCAGTAGAGGAGGCCATGTATGGACATATCTGAATGGGAGTGGGAAGCAGAGTTGAAGTGTCACCTATTGTGCTTTCCCCTATTCCTTCTTCACCTTTCCTGCCTATCCCCTCCCCCACCCCTTTATCTTTCCTCTTACTGGTTTTTCACCTGGAACCTACCAGCCTTCTCCTTCCCACCCTCCCCCCACCTTCTTTATAGGGTCTCTGCCCCTTCCCTTTTCAGTCCTGACGAAGGGTTCCGGCCCGAAACATTGACTGATCGTTTCCATGGATGCTGCCTGACCTGCTGAGTTCCTCCAGCGTGTTGTAAGTGTTGCTTTGTTTGACCCGAGCATCTGCAGAGTATTTTGTGTCTGTGAAGAACATGATAACCTGCTCCAATGACTATCATCCAGTAACACTTACATCCACTGTAATGAAATGCATTGAGAGGTTGGTGATGAAACATATCAACTCCTGCTTGCGAAACAACTTGGATCTGCTCCAATTTGCCTGTTGTCACAACAGGTTAATAGCTGATGCCACTTTATTGGCTCTTCGCTCAGCCCTGGAACATCCGAACAGCAAAGGTGCATACATCAGAATGCTCTTCATTTTCTACAGCTTGGCATTCAATACTATCATCCCCTCAAAACTAACCAATAAGCTCCAACACCTCAGCCTCAATAACTTCCTGTACAACTGAATCTTTAATTTCCTCACTTGCAGGCTTTATCAGCACAGGTGCACCATAAGGCAGTGTGCTCAGCCCCCACTCTACTTGCTTTAGTCTTATGACTGTGAGGCTAAGCACAGTTCCAATGCCTTATTCAAGTTTGCTGATGACATCACCATGGTAGGCCAAATCAAAGGTGGTGATGATTCAGCATATAGGAGGGAGACTGAAAATCTGGCTGAGTGATAGCATAACAATCTCTCACACAATGTCAGCAAGACCAAGGAGCTGGTTATTGGCTTCAGGAGGAGGAAACCAGAGGTTCTTGTACCAGTCCTCATTGGGAGATCAGTGGAGAGGGTCAGCAACTTTAAGTTCCTCAGTATTATTGTTTTTGAGTATCTGTATCATGTAGGTGCCATTATGATGAAAATATGGAAGTGCCTCAATTTACAAGTTAGTGTCGATTCGGTATGTCGTCTAAAACTTTGACGAACACCTATAGATGTGTGGTGGAGAGAATATTGACTGACTGCATCACAGTGGTATGGAAGCACCAATGCCCTTTAACAAAGAAGCCTATAAAAAGTAGTGGATTCGGCCCAGTCCATCACAGGTTAGGGCCTTCCAACCATTAAACACATTTACATGGAGAGCTGTCGCAAGAAAGCAACATCCATCGTCAAGTACCCCCACCACCTAGATCATGCTCTCTTCTCACTGCTGCCATCAGGAAGTACAGGGGCCTCAGGACTCACACCACTAGAATCAGGAACAGTTATTACCTCTAAACCATCAGACTCTTGAACCAGAGGGATAACTTCACACAACTTCATTTGCCCCATCATTGAATTGTTCCCATAACCTGTGGACTCACTTTCAAGCCAAGTACATTCATTTCTCAATTGCTAGAAACCTTCTGACTGTTCTGGTGGTCTTTAGTACTGTGGCTTTCTGAAGATTTACATAAATACTGCTGTGTGGCCTAATTGTTTAATACTATTGTATAGTGACTAGGGGATGACACCAGTTGTGGATATTAGTATCGGGACAATGTATACCCTGTTCATATTCCAAAGTCTTTAGTTTCCTCTTTTAATTCAGCTTATTTCTGGTGTTTTTCACATATTGATCTCTGTATGTTATGTGTGTTTGGAATGGTTATATCTATTAAGTAAGTCATTCTTGCTTGTTTATCCTGTATTATTATATCCGGATGGTTATTATAGATTGTCCTATCTATAATAATGGATCGGTCATAATACAATTTGTAGGACTCTGACTCTACAACTATATCAGGCTTGTATTTATAGTAAGGTACGGTGTCTTTTATGAGTTTGTACTTTAAAGGAAGATTTTGGTGAATGATGTTTGCCACTTGACTGTGCCTGTGTTGGTAATCAGATTGAGTTAAACTGTTGCAGGATCCTGTCATGTGTTGGATTGTTTCTGGTTTCTCTTGGTATTTTCTGCATTTATCGTCTTGAATTTGTTGGTGTTTTACTATGTATTTTTGATATTTTTTGTGTTAACCACCTGGTCTTGTATTGCCACAAGCAACCCCTCTGTTTCTCTCTGAGCCAGGTGTTCTATTATTAATTTCTTTTTTTTAATTTAGTTTGTTGTCTTTTGCACATTGGTTGTTTGTCTGTACTGTTGGGTGTGATCTTTCGTTAATTCTATGGTGTTTCTTGCATTTACTGTGATTGCCCGCAAGAAAATGAATCTCAGGGTTGAATTTGTTGACATATATGGACTTTGATAATAGACTTACCTTGAACTTTGAGTGGAAATGTACAGTGAAATTTGTCATTTGCGTTAACAATCAACACACCTACGGATATGCTGAGGACAGCCTGCAAGTGTCGCACTCATTCCGGTGCCAACATAATGTGCCCACGATGCTCGACAGAACGAAATGGAACAACAAGCAACAAAACAACAACAGCAAAATAAGGCCCTTTTCCATTCACTCACCCACTCATGCACATAGACAGTCCTCCAACTCGAGGACAGGCCTCAAGGGTCCAGTTTCCAGCCTCCCATTCTCCAGGCTTTGGCCATTGGGCCATTGGGCTTCAACATCTGGACTTCTGATCAACTTTGAGGATCTTTGTATTGACCCCCTGACTAGACAATGATGCAATTCTGAACTCCAAGTGCGCCAACTCACCAGTTTCCTGCTTGCATGGACATTCAATCCTGGGATCCTCCACGCTGGGACAGCCCAACATCCACAGATTTCCTTTATTACATCCTGGACTTGATTGCCTTACATGAGGCTCAGTCTCAGAGCCTGCACAGACTCCAACCATTGTTTTTCATCTTGCTGTGATTGGATGTCTTTAGTTTTGCGAGGAGATTGGATCGGCTGTTTTTGTTTTCTCTGGAGTGAAGGAGGATGATGGGTGATCTGACAACGGTATATACAGTTATAAGTTGTAAGTCCAGATCAAAGCACAAAGGTCAATTGGAAGTGCAGAAGATGATGAGGCCTGATGGCAAGAACCCCGAGTTTGTGAATCTCTTTGAATCCACTGGGGAAGTCAAAGGTTAAATATCTGCGAATCCGCAAGTCCACTGGAAGCTGGAGCCAGAAGATGGCCTGTCGTAGGGTGAGGGGTCTGTGTATGTGCATGCTTGTGTATGTGTATTTGCGTTTGGAAGGGACGTGATTTGTTTTGTTGTTTGTTGTGTTCTGTGTTATTCTGCCAAACAATCTGGGCATGCTTTGTTGGCATCAGAATGTTGAATTGACTTTATTTCTTACATCCTCCACATATCTTTCATAGGCAACTGTTAGTTTCATGAGACCATGGATTTGCACCTTGGAAGGTTTCCAGGGCACAGGCCTGGGCAAAGTTGTATGGAAGACCGGCAGTTGCCCATGCTGCAAGTCTCCCCTCTCCATGCCACCGATGTTGTCCAAGGGAAGGACCCATACAGCTTGGCATTGGTGTTGTCGCAGAGCAATGTGTGGTTAAGTGCCTTGCTCAAGGACACAACGCACTGCCTCAGCCAAGGCTCAAACTAGCGGCCTTCAGGTCACTAGACGAATGCCTTAACCACTGTGCCACATGCCCACACTCCTTCACATATATGAGGAGTAAAAATCTTTATGTTACGTCTCCATCTAAATGTGCAATGTACAATCATAGTAATTTATAATAATTTATATTTAATAGAACAGTCAATGTAATATAGAGTACACTCAAATCAACGTGAGTCCATCAGTCTGATGGCCTGGTGGAAAAAGCTGTCCTGGAGCCTGTTGGTGCTGGCTTTTATGCTGTGGTACTGTTTCCCAGATGGTAGCAGCTGGAATAGATTGTGGTTGGGATGACTCAGGTCCCCAATGATCCTGTGGGCCCTTTTTACACACCTGTCCTTGTAAATGTCCTGAATCATGGGAAGTTCACAACTACAGATGCGCCGGGCTGTCCGCACCACCCTCTGCAGAGTCCTGCGATTAAGGGAGGTACAGTTCCCATACCAGGCAGTGATGCAGTCAGTCAGGATGCTCTCAATTGTGCCTCTGTAGAAAGTACTTAGGATTTGGGGGCCCATACCAAACTTCAACCGTCTGAGGTGAAAGAGGCGCTGTTGTGCCTTTTACACCACACAGCTGGCGTGTACAGACCATGCGAGGTCCTCAGTGATGTGGATGCCGAAGAATTTGATGCTGTTTACCCTCTCAACCCCAGATCCATTGATGTCAATAGGGGTTAGCCCGTTTCTATTCCTCTATTCCAAGGCAGCACTTGAGGGTTGCAACCCAACACACCCTTTGGTGTGTTGGTTGTTAACACAAACAATGCATTTCACTGTATGTTTCAATGTACATGTGATAAATAAATGAATTGGAACCTGATAGAATCTTTTTCTCATGGTTAGGGTATTAAAAACAAGAAAGTATAGGCTTAGGGTGGGGAAAAGATGTTTACGTTCGAATTGGATTTGAAACTGGAATAGGCTTATTATTGTCACATGAACCAAGATACAGCTGATATTGTTCATACAGATCAATTCATTGCGCAGTACATTGAGGTAGAGTAAGGTAAAACAATAACAAAACAGTAACACACACAAAATGCAAAAGGAACTCAGCAAGTCAGGCAGCATCAATTGCAGGAAGTAGTCGATGTTTTGGGCTGAGACCCTTTGTCAGTCCTGAAGGAAGTTGGAAGTAAATTTATTATCAAAGTATGTATATGTCACCTTATACTAACCTTGAGATTCATTTTGTTGCAGGCATTCACAGTAAAACAGAGAAATACAATAGAATCAATGAAAAAAACGACACATCGACTGAGTACCAATATTCAAAAGACAAACTTTGCAAATAATATATAAAAATAAATAAATAATACTGAGAATCTGATTTTGATCTGATTCTGACCTTGAGAGTGAGTCCATAGATTGTGGAATCAGTTCAGCATTGAAACGAGTGAATTTATGATGACTGAGGGGTAATAACTGTTCCTGAACCTGAACCTGGTGATGTGGGACCCAAGGTTCCTGTACCCTACCATCAACTGAGCTGGGGTTGACATATACATAAAGACATAAAATTTGCTTCATCCATGATGTGCAGGAGTGGGAATACCATCCTATTCTTTAATCACCTTTGAGTAAGGACTTTGCAGCTCCTCCCTGGAATTAAGACTGAGTGAAAACAATAGTTTGTTATGATACTGAGCCAGCTGAAACTCGGGAGCGCTCCTTCCTGCAAGATGACGGGGCTGGACAGGAAACCCAGTCTGATTCTATAATTGACTTGTCCCGAGGACATTGTAACACATTGACTAGAGACGTGGGAGCAGAATTAGACCATTTGTCCCATCAAGTCTGCTCTGCCATTCCATCATGGCTGATTTCTTTTCCCTCTCAACCCCATTCTCCTGCCATCTCCCTTTAAGCTTTGACACCCTTACTAACCAAGAACCTATCAACCTCCGCTTTAACTATACCCAATGATTTGGCCTCCACAGCCTTCTGTGACAATGGATTCCACAAGTTCACCACCCTGTTGCAAAAATAAATTCCTCTATTCTGAGGCTGTGCCTTTTGGTCCAAGACTCACCCACCATAAGAAACATCTTCTTCACGTCCACCCTATCTAAGCCTTTCAATATTTGATAGATTTCAATGAGATTCACCCCCACCACCCCCATTCTTCTGAACTCCAGGCCCAGAGCCATCAAACGCTCCTGATATGTTAACTCTTTCATTCCCAGGATAATTCTCTTGAATCTTTGCTGGACTCTCTGCAATGCCAGCGCATTCCTTCTGAAGTAAGGGACCCAGACCTGCTAACAATGTTCCAAGTGCAGTCTGACCAATGCCTTGGCTGGAAATAGTAAACAGCACAATGCCACTTTAAATACCATATTACAGCGCCCACAGTACTAAGCACTCAAACATGTCTTACTGATTAGATCCTATTTTTTCAAAAAGCATGTGGTTGCTTCCACTGAAAAGATCACACTGCCTTTTTTGTTCAACATCTGGCTGCACACCAGCTGGCATGGACATTTCTTTTTCTTCTACCACTCACTTGCACTAAATGACGCACCCACGTAAAAATTGCAAACTTTCAGAAGTAGTGTAATTTTCAAATCAGGCAAGTAGCAGAACAAGGCTCACTGAGCTCAATTTAATTTATGTGATTTTTAACCGTAACAGCAAATATTCTAGATCATTTTTAAAAATTTTATTGAGATACAGTGTGAAATAGAGCCTTCTGGCTCTTCAAGCCGTGTCACCCAGCAACCCCCTGATTTAATCCTGGCCTAGTCACAGGATAATTTACAATGACCAAATAACCTACCAACTGGTGTGTCTTTGGACTGTGAAAGGTAACCAGAGCACCTGGAAGAAACCCATGTGGTCACGGGGAGAATGTACAAACTCCTTACAGGCAGCGGCGGGAATTGAACTCAGGCCACCTGTACTGTAAAGTGTTGTGGTTATTAAGGTTATCATAGCCGGGGGTGGTAGTGGGGATAAGCTCCCACTACCTATAAAGTGCTCCAAATGGATGCGACTCTAACAGCCTCTGACATCCAAGTCCAACTCTTGGCCTTCACGTGTGGCTTAGCTACTAGGCCCGGCAGAACTGTTTCTACTGACAAGAGAAGGGGCAAAGGGGGACCACTGGCTCCTCAAAACCAGCTGCTTTGGGCAGGTGGGGCTCATCAGCCTTGGATGGTAGCCCGCCTAGGAGAAGGAAAACTCTGATTTTAAACCTCCGCTGCCTTACGGCCATAGCCACCCATGGGAAAGGCTTCGGAAGTAAACCCCAAGGAAGAAATCCGGAGTCGGGGTCACTTTGGCCATCTCTGCAACGAAACTGGTACCAAGCTGTATCGGCACTTGCCCTTCCCTTGGACTACATCAGTGATGTGGAGAGGGGGAAACCACTGCATGGGCAACAGGCGGTTCTTCAAATCTCCCCACCCAGGCTTGCACCCTGGAGAGGACACAGTCCACCAAAGGTGCAAACCCATGGTCCCCTGGGATAGACGGCTGCCTACGGATATGGATGTGTTAACCAATATGCTACCGTGTGCTCAGTTACGTTCCAATACATAAGTTTCATTTTGTGCATACAATTTCACTGCCATGCTCATGTCACTTATTGCATGTGTCCAGATATTTGTCAGGTATCTCTGTAAAAGGAGAGGAGAAGATGGCGACGTGACACAGCGTGTGCGGCCACCCCGGTGATGAATATCTGTTATTTGTCAAGTAGGGTGTCGTGCACAATTCTGATTTGATGGAGGCAGACATGAGAGCACAGAGGAACATCTGGTGAAACTTCTAAAATGCCTGTTTAGCTGTCACTGCTACTGTGTGATCCGAAATCTCCAGAGGGGAAGGCCCGAATCCTCAGCTTTGCTTGTTGCTCAGCGGCCGGGGCAGGGTCGAAGTGCTCGGCAGAGATGGTGCTCGGTGCTCAGTGTCAGAGGGCTGGTTAGAGGTTTGAAGTTTTCAAACGGACTCAGAGTCGGCTGCGGTCGGGTGCTTCCAGGATGCTGCATCAGCAAGTCTGCAGCACTGTAGGCTCATGGCAGGGAGAGTTTCTCCCTTCCACCATCTGCGTGAGATGTTGGGGCTATCGCAACTTTGAGACTTTTTTTTACCATGCCCATGGTCTGCTCTTGTCAAATTATGGTATTGCTTTGCACTGTTGTAACTATATGTTATTATTATGTGGTTTTTGTCAGTTTTAGTCTTGGTCTGTCCTATGTTTCTGTAATATCATACTGGAGGAATATTGTATCATTTTTTAATGCATGCATTTCTAAATGACAATAAACGAGGACTGAGTGTCCTCATAATCTAAAAAAATTCTCCTGAGTCCTGAAGTAGGGTCTCTATCCAAAACATTGACTGCTTGTTCATTTCCATAGATGCTGCCTGATCTGTTGAGTTCCTCTAGCATTTTGTGTGTGTTGCTTTGGATTTCAAAGTTCAAAGTAAATTGTATTATCAAAGTACATATATGTCACCATCATTTCCAGCATTTGCAGAATTTCTCGTAGTTGTGAAGAACCAGATTTCTGAGCACAAATTCTTCTTCTGCTATAACCTGAATAGCATATGAGGAGAGGTAGCATTCAACTGGAAGCCAGTGTTTCTTGGAGACTTGCTTCCTTCGAAGAAGTGAACTGACACTTGTCTGCTCAACAACTGCTCAGGATTCTCCTGCTTTCAGTCATCTGAAGATTCAAGATTCAAGATTGCTTCACATCATTTCCAGTATACAAGTATAAAGGACAGAAAAAAACACAATAAAATACACAACACAATCGTAAAAAAGTCACAATAAATATAAATACATCACCATCATTATGTGCTGTGTCATATGATGTAGGTGATCATGGTCTTTGACCATGATTGCCTTTGGCAAATTTTTTGACTGAAATGGTTTGCCATTTCCTTCTGGGCAGTGTCTTTACAAGACAGGTTACCCCAGCCATTATCGGTACTGTTCAGAGATTGTCTGTCTGGCATCAGTGGTCACATAACCAGGACTTGTGATATACACCCACTGCTCATATGATCATCCACCACCTGCTCCCATGGCTTCACATGACCTTGATCCAGGGGGAGGGGGGGCTAAGCAGGTGCTACAGCTTGCCCAAGGGTGACCTGCAGGCTAGTGGAGGGAAGCAGAGCCTTATACCTCCTTTGGTAATGATGTATCTCCACCTCACCACCCAGATAAATACATAAGCTATAGCTATACATGTTTGTATGTCCACAAAGTGACGCTAGGTACAGCAGTGTCTGTACATAAGGTGACTATGACAAGGAATGATAAAGTAGTGGTGGTTGGGGGAGTGGAGAGGTGATTTAGTGGGTGGAGCCTTCCTGCTTGGGATGTAGCTGTTTTTGAGTCCAGTGATCCAGGCGTGGATATTTGTAGCCTCTTTCCTGATAGGAGGAACAAACAGTCCTTGAGCAGGGTGGGTGGGTGGGATCCTTAGTGATGTTACTAGCACATTTCCAGTACCTTTCTGTGTAGATGTCCTTGATCGTGGGTAGGCTGGTACCGGAGATGAGTTAGGTAGTTTTGACTACCCTTGAAGAGCCTTGCTGCCCGCTGCAGTGCAGATTCCGTACCATGACATGATACGGAATATGAAATAAAATTCTGTGGCTTGGAGTTGCCACATTTCCTACTGACTTTCTGAGCACCATTGAGGCTGTAAATCTCATGTTTGCTTTGATTGCTTCCTTCCATTAAACAGGAGAATCAAGATTCAATATAGAATGCATCTCAACTCAAATATGTCATATATTGCTCTCCAGTCATCAAATATACAGCATGCTGTGTAGAAGTCTTAGGCACGTGTAAAAAATTTCTGCAAACCAAAGATGCTTTCAAAAATAATGAAATGAAAAGTTTCTAAGCATCAAAAAAATTACTATTAAGAAGTGGTCTACAAGGAAAGAGTCATCTCTCTGACACAGTGGTGTCAAGAAAACAACCCCTTCCTCAATGTTGCAAAAACAAAGGAGCTGGTTGTGGATTACAGGAGGAGTGGAGATGGGCTAACCCCTATTGACATCAATGGATCTGGGGTTGAGAGGGAAAAAGCTTCAAGTTCCTCGGCATCCACATCACCGAGGACCTCACGTGGTCTGTACACACCAGCTGTGTGGTGAAAAAGGCACAAATGCGCCTCTTTCACCTCAGACAGTTGAGGAAGTATGGTATGGGTCCCCAAATCCTAAGAACTTTCTACAGGGGCACAATTGAGAGCATCCTGACTGGCTGCATCACTGTCTGGTATGGGAACTGTACCTCCCTTAATCGCAGGACTCTGCAGAGGGTGGTGCAGACAGCCCAGCGCATCTGTAGATGTGAACTCCCCACTAGTCAGGCCATTTACAAAGACAGGTGTGTAAAAATAGCCTGAAGGATGTTTGGTGACTCGAATCACCCCAACCACAGACTGTTTCAGCTGCTACCATCTGGGAAACGGTACCGCAGCATAAAAGCCAGAACCAACAGGCTCCGGGACAGCTTCTTCCACTAGGCCATTAGACTGATAAACTCACGCTGATTTGAGTGTATGCTGTATTACATTGACTGTTCTATTTATTATAAATTATTATAAATTACAATGATTGCACATGGTACATTTAGATGGAGACGTAACATAAAGATTTTTACTCATGTATGTGAAGGATGTAAGAAATAAAGTCGATTCAATTCAATTCAGTAAACAGTAAAAAACTAAATCAAATCAATATTTGGTGTGTTACCCTTTGCCTTTAAAACTGCATTAATTTGTTTAGGTACACTGTCATGCAGTTTTGTAAGAAAGTTGGCTGGTAGGTTGTTCCAATCATCTTGGAGAACTTGCCATAGTTCTTTTTCAGACTTTGGCTATCTCACTTGCTACTGATTCTCCAGGTATTCCCAGACAACCTTAATGATGTTGAGATCAGGGCATTGTGGAGGCCATACCAACTGAAACTATATAAGATATCTAGGGTGCCTAAGTCTTTTTGCACAGTGTTGTGTGTAGTGCCAATAAAAAGTAATCATCCCACCTTGGAAATTTTCATGTTTTATTGTTTTATAACATTGAATCACAGCGGATTTAATCTGGCTTTTTTTGACACTGATCAACAGGAAAAGATTTTCATGTCAAAGTGAAAACTGATCTCTATAAAGTGATCTAAATTAATTGCAAATAAAAAAAACACAAAATAATTGATTGTCTAAGGATTCTCGCCCTTTAATATGGCACACCAAATCATTATTGGTGCAGCCAGTTGGTTTTAGAAGTCACATAATTAGTTAAATAGAGATCTGTTTTTGGAGACCTGAGAGCAGCCAAAGTGTTTCAATTGATTGTAGTAAAAATACACCTGTATCTGGAAAGTCCAACTGCTGGTGAGTCAGTATCCTGGCAAAAACTACACCATGAAGACAAAAGAACATTCCAAGCAACTCTGCAAAAAGGTTATTGAAAAGCTCAAGTCAGGAGATGGATACAAGAAAATTTCCAAATCACTGAATATCCCATGGAGTATAGTTAAGTCAATCATCAAGCAATGGAAAGGGTATGGCACAGCTGTAGATCTGCTTAGAACAGACTTCCTCAAAAACTGAGTGGCTGTGCAAGAAGGAGGTGAGTGAGGGAGGCCACCAAGAGACCTATGGCAACGCTGGAGGAGTGGCTGAGATGGGAAAGACTGCAACTATTACCAGGTGTTTCACCAGTCGTAGCTTTATGGGAAAGTGACAAATAGAAAGGCACTGATGAAAAAAAATCTTGGTTAGTGTTTGCCAGAGGCTTATGGGAGACTCTGAAGTCAGCTGGAAGAAGGTTCTATGGTCTGATGAAACCAAAATTGAGCCTTTTGGCCATCAAACTAAATGCTATGTTTGGCATAAACCTGACACTGTGCATCATCAATAACACACCATATCCACCATGAAGCATGGTGATGGCTGTATCATGCTGTGGGGATGCTTCACAGCAGCAGGCCCTAAGCACTTGTGAAGGTAGAGGGTAAAATGAATGCAGCAATCCTGGAGGAAAACCTGATGCAGTCTGTAAGAGAACTGCAGCTTGGGAGAAGATCTGTTTTTCAGCAAGACAAGGACCCCAAGTATAAAGCCAAAGCTACACAGGAATGGCTTAAAAACAACAAAGTTAATGTCCTGGAGTGGCCAGGTCAGAGTCCGGACCTCAATCCAATTGAGAATTTGTGGCTGGACTTGAAGAGGGCTGTTCATTTACGACCCCCATGCAGTCTGACAGAGCTTGAGCAGTTTTGAAAAGAAGAATGGGGAAAAATTGCAGTGCCCAGATGTGCAAAGCTGATAGAGAGCACGGCCACAGACTCAAGGCTGTAATTACTGCGAAAAGTACATCTACTAAATACTGATTTAAAAGGGGTGAGTAATTATGCAATCAATTATTCTGTGTTAAATAATTGTGGTAAAGTTAGACCAATTTGTAGAAATTTGTTTTCACTTTGATACGAAAGAGTCTTTTCTGTTGGTTAGTGTAAAAAAAAATTAAATCCACCCTGATTCAATTTTGTAAAATAATAAAACATGAAAACTTCGAAGTGGCGGGGGGTGGGTAGTTCACTCTGCTTGGCAGGTGAGACTTGTGGCTATGAAACAATCTCAGGTTCCGGGGCCTTCTCCATGATGGTTGTAGGAATTGACTCTGGAATTGCAGGAAGTGGCTCTGACAGCTCTGACCCTTTCTTTAACAGTTGACTCTGCTCTCTCAACTGATAATGTGTCATCTCAAAATGACATTAGACACAATCTCCACTGTGCAGGTGAGTGGCCCAGATCTGTCCTTAATATTTCCAAGTACCCACTTTTGATCATTTCTGTAGTCCCTCACCAGGGTTGCTTGTCCAGGAGTGAAACATCAAACCTCTTTGTTCAAGGAGCCCTCAATTTGCCTCAGCTGTTTGTCTTGCAGACTCTTTCTGACATTGGGTTTGAAGAGATCCAAGTGTGAGTGGAAGGGACGACCCAGGAACAGCGTAGCTGGCGAGTTGTTAGTTGTGGAGTGTGCTACATTGCGATATGCAAGGAGGAATTTAATGAGCTCCTGATTTCAGTGTCAGTGTAGTGTGTCCTGCTAACATTGTTTGAAGTATATTCTTTAGACTCTGGACAAAACTTTCCGCCAAGTCATTTGTAGCTGGGTGGTACGGTGTAAATGTAATATGTCTTATGCCATTCATTTTCAGGAATGACTGAAACTGTTCCACGTTAAACTGTGGTCCATTGTCACTGACTAAGGGACACCAGTCCTTGAGAAGAGGTTTCTCAACACATCAATAGTTTCTGAGGTTGGAGTGGAGGTTATTGGGAACACTTCTGGCCACTTTGTAGCTACATCCACTATTACCAAGAAATTTGTGCTATGAATGGCAACATGCAAATGAATTCTCTGCCACAGCAATGCAGACCATTCCCAGGGAGGGAGAGGTGCTGCTTTTGGCACCTTCTGGACATATTGGCATCCCAAGTAGTGCATGGCAAGCTGCTCGATCTGCTGATTTATCCCAGGCCACCAGACAAAGCTTTGAGACAATGCGGGAGACTTTTGATTTACATTAGAGAGAATACGTCAAGGTGAGTGTCCTCTTTTGTAAATTGTTTAGGTACTTCTTTTTCCAAGTGTGAATGGGACAATCCATCAGCATTTCCATGATTATTTGTCCTTTTGAATTTGACTTGTAATTGTGTCCTCCAAGAAACAGAGCCCATCTCTGCATTCGTGCAGCTGCTGTTAGTGGAACACCCTTCTGTGGATAGAAAACAGACACCAGAGGTTGATGATCAGTAATGAAGGTAAATTCTCTCCCATATAAGTACTGGTTGGACATTTTACACCCCAAATCAAATTCAAGGCCTCTTCGTCAATTTGTGTGTAATTTTTCTCTGTAGCAGTAAGGTAACCTGATGCAAAGGCTAATGGGAATTCACTTCCGTTACTCATAACATGTGACATGACTACTCCAATACCATAAAACGAAGCTTCCCTGGATGATGTGGTTCATAACATGTGAATATAATGTCTGCTATCACCATTTCCTTTATCTTTTGCAAAGCCACTTCACACTGCTTTGTCCATTGCCGTCTCTTCACAATCTGTAGTAATATGTTCAAGGGGTGGAGCACAGTAGCCAGGTTTGGCAGGAACCTGTTATAGTAATTGACAAATCCTAAAAAGGACCACAACTGTGACACATCCTTTGGCTTGCAGCATCCACCACTGCTTGAATTCTCTCAGCAAACTTGTGTAAATTTGTGTGGCAATGGTGTGACCACAGTAAGTGATACTTGGTTTAAAGAATTCACACTTGCTGCATTGTTTTCTGACACTATAATCTTCTAATATTTTTAACACTGTTTTGAGCTTTTGGAGATGTCCCTTGTTATCTTCACTGGTAACAATAATGTTAATGCTGAGTGCCTGGGCAGCCTTGCAGCACCTGGTCCATAGCTTTCTGCCAGAGTGAAGATGCAGATGTTACCCCAAAAATAAGCCTATTATAGCAATAAAGCCCTTTGTGAGTGTTCATAGTGAGAAACACCATGGACTCTTCTTCCACCTCCATCTGTAGGTAAGCCTCAGGTAAGTCCACTTTGCTAAAGTGTTGTCCTCCAGAAAGGTTTGCCAAGATATCCCCTATCCTGGGAGAGGGTATTGATCTAGTTTCAGTCCTGGGTTGATGATGACAAAATCAACACAGATCCTAACAGACCCATTCTACTTGTCTACTGGAAACACTGACATTGCCAATTGGCTCAACTTAACCTTGGAAAGAATTCTCTCTATGCAATCTAACTCAGTGTCTACTTTATCATGGATGATACGAGGAACCGGACAGGCTTTATAAAACTTGGGTGTGGTATTTTCATTTTGTCATAAAATGCACTGGCAATGTCGAAACCCAAGTGCGGAGGAAAGACATATTCCGATGTAAGGATGGTGACCAGAGTTTTTCGTAATAATTCTAACAGAACATCGGTAGCTCAGCTGAGCGACACTGTGAGATGTAACATTCTCAAAACTAGGATCCTGTAACCCTGCAACTAGCACTAATTGGGTGTCCGTTTAACTGATACAAGTAACATGGAATCCTTGAGCCTATCAAAATAAACTCAACAAATGCAAACAGAAAACACATGAGATCATATTACAAAGAGCGAGTTACTTGAGAAAAACACAAGGAGCTCCAAACAATTAATGATTCACGTTAAACAACAAATAACCAACTCAAGTGTTCTAAAGTCCTCAGAGCCCAATGCTCTCTGGTGCCCCGCACAGGACTGGAGAGCTCATTACATATTTAATGCTCTTTTCCCTTTGGTATGTTAAGAGTTTTCCAAAGCTATCCTTGAAAACTATTGAGGCTTTATCCAGTAACTTTCTTAATTCGCTTTCAGTTGACTCTATTGTAGGGGATGTGGCATGCAAATGGTGGATAGATCTCCAATCAAGTTGTAGAGTTGTAGTTGTCTCAGCCAATCATGGCCCCACGTTGCTGGTCCTATTTTTACCACATTCAAGCCCAATATTTCTTGTTGGTTGTTTTCTTTCACTGTTACAAATGTCATTATCACAGAAGTTATCTTTTCCCCACTATAAGCTCTTAGTTATCTACGGGCTTCAGGCTTCAGTTCAGTATCTTTGATATGCCATTCAAACTCATTTTGTGGAATGGCTGAAATGGCTGAGCTAGTGTCCAAATCCATGTTAATTAATTTGTTGATTACTTCTGGTGTAAGCTGTTTTGCTTGTCTATTGTTAGTTTTCACATTGTAAATCTCAAGGCTATTCACTCCTGTGTCACTCTCATCACTATAAGATTTTTCATCAACAACATGCAGATTAGTGGTCTTTTTGAAACTGCAATTTGACTTCTTAATCTTTTTCTCTTCCCTGTGCAGTCCATTTATTTTTGCCTGCCTGACATGCTTTGTACATGTCCTACTGCAATGTACTCCTTTCTGCAATTTTCACCTTGACCTGATGTATGTGAGCCCCGGCCACAATGGTAACATATTTTGTTTGGTCAGGCAGGTTTCTGTTTAGATGTTGCAATTTTGTTCACACTCACTTTCATTCCTGACTGCAACTCAATTACATCTGTGGCTGCTGTTTCATTGATACAACAATTTCAACTGCTCTTTTAAATGAGAGTTGTGCTTTAGTTAGGAGCCATTTTTTAAATGCATTCTTGTAAATGATCTCTTCATGCAACATTAAGCCAATCACTGTGCTGACAATGCTTGGACAATTTCTTCAATTTTGCTACGTAAACTGAAATGGACTCTCCGTCCTTTTGATTTCACTTCTGCAGTGAGCAATGGTTTTGGTTCTAACTGTTCCTGCGTTACGGTCATGATATCAGCTAAGCTCATTTTGGTTAGTTTAATTGGAGCAGTCAAACTTCTAGGCAAACTGTATGCTCTTCCACCTAATGTACTCAGCAAAACTGACACTAATTTTTCATTGGCTATTTTATTTGCTTCAAATTATTGCTCTATTTATTTAGTATAGATCATCCAGTTATCTGTTATGCAATTGTACTTGTCTGTCTTTCCGATATAGCCAGCTATTTCTGCTTTTTAAAATCTTATTATTATTATCACCTGATACTCACTGTGCTGAATGTGCAAGGCTCTCCCTGCCAGTCATAGCCTCTCCAACAACAAGCCTCATATAGTGCCTCCTCGCAGGTGACACACGGAAACTGAACTCCTTTTGGACTCAAGCTGAACTACAGATGACAGGGAGGAGGTCTGGCCTCTGCACATGTAGCACGCAGGCCCACTGGTGTGTGGACATGCCCTGGTACTCGTGACCAGATCCCCAGCTATGTGGGCAGCCTCAGTAGAGACGAAGGCTATGGGAGTAAACCCAAGCAACAAATCTGGAGTGGAGTTCCTAAGGCAGCTAGAAACCGTTGAACATCCTTCGGCAGCTCCTGCAGCCAAGCTGTTGCCGAATGTACTGCTTCATAAGCTTTCCTTTGGAGTACACTGGTGAGGCCAAGAGGGGGATCTTGATGACTGGACATCTCAGGATCTCCATACCTTCTGCCCAGGCTTGTGATGATGATCATCATCACCCATTGTCTTTCAAGATAGATGGATGCCAAACACCATTACCACCACCACTCACTGTTAATGAACCCGTTGCCATAAACGTTAATTGTTAATTTTGTCTGTTTTCTGCCTTTTTAAAAAATTTGAACTTCTCTTTCCACTTCCGAAGAATCACATGCTTCACTTCAATAGTCATCTCTGGTTCTTTTTAAAACTTCCTCATAACTACTATCTTGTTTTGTAACTCCAAAAACTCATCAAAAGAAAAAACACAGGAGCCGGGAAAACATGTCTACTTACTTTTTCTTTAGTAAGGTGCTCAGATATGATGTGGTGCTGTAATAATGTATGCCATTCATGTACTTTTACATGTAACACACAATGAATTATTTAAACAAACAAAGAATGTTTAATCAAACAATATATTTACATTTTACTCAAATATTACTGAAATATTAAATAGTCTACAATATCCCTAACTAGCACAAGGCTTTCATGGATCTTGGGTGGAGCATAGGTCTGATTCATGTTAATAAATTGCAAGCTCCTGCATAGATGAGTCAATCAATTATGATGTCATATCCACATTAAGCAATGAAATGGGTCACCAATTATTCTGAACACAAGAGATTCTGCAGATGCTGGAAATCTACAGTCAGTAACACGTACAAAATGCTCGAGGAACTCAGCAGGTCAGGCAGCATCTTTGGAGAGGAATAAACAGTCAAAGTTTTGGATCAAGACCCTTTATCCCAAAATGTCAACGGCTTATTTATCTCATAGATGCTGCTTGACCTGCTGAGTTCCTCCAGCATTTTGTGTGTTTTGCACCAATTCTTGATCTTCTTTTCTTACCTACTTTTGATAATGATGATGTGTTCTGTGCATGTTCTGTCATGAGAGGAACAAGAGAGAGACCAGCTGAACTGTCATTGCCTCTTAATACTGCCCTAGAGATAGCTATTTTGGGGGAGGCACTGTTGTCCATTGACTGCTAAATGTGTGTTTGGCAAGAAGATCTGAAAAGTGCGCATGCGCCGGTCGTGCATGCAGCCTGGTACAGCCGTTCCGATCTATTCTTACTTTCTTCTTCTTACTTTTTAATTTACATTATTTTTTGTATTTTTTTTCTCACGGTAACACGTTGGAAGCTGCACCCTCTCTAACATGCTGGTAGAGAGAGTTTTATTTGGGTTTTCTTTAGCGCTGGAAATGGTTACATCCCGACACGCAGGACAGAAGCAAGGTCGCATTGTGTATCCACGGATCAGCAAAGACCGTCCGGCTTAGTGAACAGAGCGGTGGACACTCCTGCTGAAATCCAGAGGAAAACACACAGAGGGGTATCACAAAGCCGAGGAAAGAGGACTGGGTCGACGCAACAGAGTCTTTTGGAGAAGAGAAGTTCGGTGGGTAATACCGTTTCAGCTGACCAGAAGTGCACTGAGAGCGGTAAGCGTAAAGGAATTGGGTGCTTACTGTTCTGGCGAACAACGGATGGTGCAATCCGGAGTATATTATGATCGAGGAATGTGTTTGCAGACTGGATATTGAACTTCTAACTGTTGACTTCGGCCACATTCCATCGTGATACAACACTTGGAGGCACGGGAGGTCGTTCCTGCCTCTGGCCATCGAACTTGCAGCTCCTCCCGCCAAGGGTCAGACACCCTGAGCCAATAGACTGGTCCTGGACTTATTTTCCATCTGGGATAGTTTGCATTTTGGTGTTTGATTGTTGGGGTTTTTTGTATTGATATATTTATACTCTATTCTTGGTTGGTGCGGCTGTAACGAAACCAAGTTTCCCTCGGGATTAATAAAGTATGTCTATCTATCTATAGATGCAGCAGGTCATCTAGTCCAATGAGATTTCCATGACTGCTGGTGCAGGCTGTGCATTGCACAAAGAACCTTGTCCTGAGGGTTGTACCGAAGCTTGATGCAGCCACAGTTAAAGCGTGACAGAAGGTCATAGTTTGGGACCCTCCTGCCACTGCATAGAATCCAGATTAAAAAGCCTTCAAATTGTTTGCCTATGGAATGAAGAACAGGAAAACTGATACCATGCTGATATACTGTAATATAAATAGAATGGCAAGACCTGCACTGAAAATAGAAACGCATGCATGTTCTGTGTTATATACGTTCATAACTTTTACAAATAAAGTAATACTTTTGACACTGAGAGTATGTCCTCTTAAGGGTATATCCTTGATAAGTATGCAGGAATGTGAGGAGAATCAGTTCTGTACACAGAACAAAAGTGGGACTGTACAACTTAATTTTTATCTAGTCTTTGTGCCGCCCCGACTAATGCATAAAAATGTGTAGAGAATCATTTACAGAGTTAGCAAAATTCTTCTTACTGAGGCAAGCAAGAAAAGCAGAAACAAGAACTACCCCACCCTAGGATACAAACAAAATGCACTTTCTCAATCCAACCTTTGCTGAAATTATACAAACATTTTTGTAGTTTCTACATTATTGGTGATCTCTGCAAAAAGTAATTTAATATTTTATTAGCATAGGCCAGATCAGAAACAAAAATACTGGTAGAACAAGTGAAAATCAGCATTGACAATGAGGCCCAATGGAATCTGGAACAAATATTTTCTTTCTTTGACGAGCTATTCTTTATCGTGCAAATGTTTTGAAGATTACAGATTGAAGCCATCACAAACATACTGTGTTAATCTGCTACATTTATGCACATTAGACACAGCATGTTTAAAATGGAACAATTGTGGAACCTCTTTTATCAAAATAAAAAATTGCGTTACCGCATATTGTGTAGTTCATCTCTCTGCAAGAAGAAATACTGAATTTAAAACTCAGTGCATGACAACAAAGATAATGCCTTTGGCTCCAGCTCCTCCTAAAAGTTTCTAGTAAATTTACAGTGCTTGGAGTTGGTGTTAATCCAGGAAGATCACATCTCCTTATCTTTCATGAAACAGGAAGAAGAGCTAGGAAGATAATTTCAGTGGATTTTAAATGCCATGCGGTGCAAGTGATGGAGAAATGATGGGGTGGCGCAGTAACACAGTGGTTGGCAAAATTGCTTTACAGCAGTCACTTATCGGGATTTTGTGCCTTCTGCTCTCCATAAGAAGTCTGTATGTTCTTTCCATGAATCGTGTGAGTTTCCTCTGGGTGCTTCGGTTTCCTCCCACATTCTGAAGACAAACGGGTTAGGGTTAGTGTGTTGTGAGCAGGCCTTCTTGGTGTGGGAAGTGTGGCGACACTTTCAAGCTGCCCACAGCACAATGCGCGCTGATTTGATTTGATGCAAATGTCGTATTGCACTGTATGTTTCAATGCATATGTGACAAATAAAGCTAATCTTTGACTTTACTTCAGATGCTAGGGTCCGAAGTAAAAAAAATGCTGGAGAAACTCAGTAGGTCAGGCAGCCTCAGTGGAGGGAAATGAATCAGGAAATTGCAATTGGTCTGGGGATTATTTACTTGCTGCATGGATTTGACAGAAAAATGCCATAAATTTCCTTAGAAAAATCTGGTGTGGCACAATCCATATGGCAAAACTTGGAAGAAGATTTCTGAGCTGCGTTTTGGTTTATCAAGAACCTCCACTCGAGAATTGTGTATGTAAGGGAACATTCATTGGCAAATCCACGCAAGTTTTGACAGAGGGTTTGACCTAAAACTTAACTCGCAGAATGATGGTGGAAAAGTGAATGAAAAAGAGAAAAAGGACAGTAACTTGGACAACAAGAAAATTGCAAAGAATAAAGAGGAGAGGAGGAGAATTACACCATTTTAAGATGCCATGGTAGATCTAAATTATTCATGCTACAGGCTCTGAAGTAGAACAGACCTGAAAAATAAGAAAAATAATGGAGGTTAAATGCTCCTCTTGCAAAGAAGAAGGAGGAGGGGAGAATCCCACCATTTTAAGATGCCATGATAGATCTAAATTAATGCATTCTATAGGTTCTGAAATAGAACAGATTGCAAAAACAAGAAAAAATATGGAATGTGGTAAGTAATGGAGGTTAACTGCTCCAAGAGTGTTCTGATGTTAAACTGCAGCTACAACCTTGAGGGTAGTACACTTGCCTCCAAACGAGATCCTTCAGTGGTAAGCTCCACTCCAGAGCAGTAAGGCCACAAGGCTTGGGAGCAGAGTTAGACCTTATGCTCCACCATTCGATCGGGGCTGATAGTTTTCTCTCTCAACCACATTCTCCTGCCTTCTTCCTATAACCTTTGACACTCTTACTAATCAAGAACCTATCAAACTCCGCTTTAAATATACCCCAATGACTTGGCCTCCACAGCTGCCTGTGGCAATGAATTCCACAGATTTACTACCCTGTGGCTACATAAATTCCTCCTTACCACTGTCCTAAAGGGACGTCCTTGTAGTCTGAGGCCATGCCCTCCGGTTCTAGGCTCTTCCACTGTGTGGTATCTCAGTTGTACAGCAGCTGATAGGAAAGCACTTCAGCGGGTCGTCTCTAGCGCACAGAAGATCATCGGGACACAGCTCCCAGCCCTGGAGGACACCTACAGATCACGCTGCCTAAGGAAAGCTCCAAGCATCTGTAAGGACAATACACACTCATGCAATCATCTGTTTGTACTTCTTCCATCTGGCAGACGTTATAAGACTTTCTATGTCCGCACTTCCAGACCGAAAAATAGCTTTTTTCCCCAGAGCTATAATTGCTCTGAACCAATCAATCAAGTATCATCCATAAATTTGCTATATCGCTACTTTTAATACTGGTTTTACGGCTGTCATGCATCTGAGTTGCGCTTTTGTACTGCTGGACATTGCTTGTACTGGCTGGTTACTTGATTTTATTTATTGTATGTTTATTTTATTTGTTGTTGTATAGCATTGAGTATGAGAGTTGCAAACTCTTTTTTGCTGTATTGGTGCATGACAAATTGTACTATGCAATGACAATAAAGATATTTCAGGAAACATTCTCTGCATGTCCATTCTATCAATCTCATCATGGCCTTGCAATAGATTGAAACACAAGGGGCTGCAGTGAATACACCCCAATCCATCACAGACACAGCCCTCCCCACCACTGAAGGCATCAACATGAGGCTTTACCTCAAGAAGGCAGTATCTATCATCAAAGACTCCCGGCATCTGGCTCGTGCACTCTTCTAGCTGTAGGAGGTACAGAGGACTGAAATCACATAGCATTCAGTTTCTGGAGCAGTTACTTTCTTACCACTATTAGATTCTTGAATCAACCTGCACCAGCCTAATCCACCCTCAGCAACAGAACGTATTGGACCAGTTCTTGTATTACTGCAGACTTATCTCTAATACCATTTCTTTTTTTCTTCTAGGTCTCCTTTCCAACAGCAGCAAGCATCCCCGCCAGCCCAGAAAGCTTATAGCGTTTTTTAAAGCTGGACACCAAACACAGCCTCGGGCCAGATCAGCATCAGGCTTATTTGCCACGGCGTCTGACTGGTAACAGAAAGTCAATCTTGGCAAGTAATTAAAGTCCTCTGACCCTCACGTCATCATCCTTGAGGCCTGACATGGTCATTCTGTCAAAAACCTTGAAGCAGGTGGTCAAGGTAGGACTGACAGTTGCTGGGGAAGACTGGATTGAGGAGGTGTTGGAGCGTAAGAAAGTCAAATACAAGCAACTGGTAGTGCAGTGCCAGAGACAGAGGTGGAGGGCACGATGTGAGCCTGTAGAGCTGCGGTGTGGAAGGAACTCTATTTCAGCTTTCACAAAAATGCTATCTGATGAATGTTTCCAGTAATTTTTGCTTTTAATTCAGATTTTTAGCATCTACTGTTTTCATTGAGTTAAATAGAAATCAACTGATGGCAAAGAAAGAACCTATTAAGTTTTTACAATGATGAAATATTTGTATGGGATTTTCTACATTAAAATAATAAAACTAAATAAAAGCAGAATTCTGTCATTGATGGTCCCTAGCCCGGCTATGAAAGGAGGAGGGTTGGGCTCGGAGCTTGCAACGCCATCCCGTAGAAACCCGGAGTAAGAGTAGGTCCAAAGACCTCACCGCTGGGAGAGGAAGGATCGTTGAACCTCGGGACAACTTCCTCCAAGAAGACCGCAACCTCGATGGGATTCCTGAGTCTCCAACCGGGACTTGCATGACCCACGTAGTTGTGAAAACTTCGAGGGAGCTACTAGCATGATAAAGGGAGCCCTGAATCCCACCCGAGATGGAGGACCTTCATTGCTGCCCTAAGCGCCAGCCACATAACTGGCAGTAAGTAAATAGGAACAACCTGGAAGACGGGCACAGGACACAGCACTCCAGTTGGCGGCCTATGCCCCAGTAGGAGTAATGGGTTTAAATTCGTAAGGATATGACAGTCACTGCTTCCTGTTTTCATGGTAATATAGATCTCAAAATGCAAAGGATGTTTCATAAAACTCCTGAAGACTCTTAGAAACATAGAAAACCTACAGCACAATACAGGCCCTTCGGACCACAAGGCTGTGCTGAACATGTCCTTACCTGAGAAATTACCTGGGGTTATCCATAACCTGAGGAATTCTGCAGATGCTGGAAATTCAAGCAACATACATCAAAGTTGTTGGTGAATGCAGCAGGCCAGGCAGCATCTCTAGGAAGAGGTACAGTCGATGTTTCGGGCCGAGACCCTTCGTCAGGACTAAGAGGTTTGAAAGTGGGAGGAGGAGGGAGAGATCCAAAATGATAGGAGAAGACAGGAGGGGGAGGAATGGAGCCAAGAGCTGGACAGTTGATTGGCAAAAGGGATATGAGAGGATCATGGGACAGGAGGCCTAGGGAGAAAGAAAAGGAGGAGGGGGGGGAAACCCAGAGGATGGGTAAGGGGTATAGTGACAGGGACAGAGGGAGAAAAAGGAGAGAGAGAAAAAGAATGTGTGTATATAAATAAATAACGGATGGGGTATGAGGGGGAGTTGGGGCATTAGCGGAAGTTAGAGAAGTCGATGTTCATGCCATCAGGTTGGAGGCTACCCAGACGGAATATAAGGTGTTGTTCCTCCAACATGAGTGTGGCTTCATCTTTACAGTAGAGGAGGCCGTGGATAGACATGTCAGAATGGGAATGGGACGTGGAATTAAAATGTGTGGACACTGGGAGATCCTGCTTTCAGATCCACTTATCTAGGTTGAACTCCGTCTGGCACTTCTCAGCCCATTTTTGCATCCTGTCAATGCCCCGTTGTAACCTCTGACAGAACCTCCATACTATCCACAACACCCCCAACATTTATGTCATCAGCAAATTTACTAACCCGTCCCTCCACTTCTTCACCCAGGTCATTTATAAAAATCATGAAGGGTAGGGGTCTCAGGACAGATCCCTGAGGCACACCACTGGGCACTGGCCTCCATGCAGAATATGACCCGTCTACAACCACTCTTTTCCTTCTGTGGGCAAGCCAGTTCTGGATCCACAAAGCTATTTCTCCTTGGATCCCATGCCTCCTTACTTTCTCAATAAGCCTTGCATGGGGTAGCTTGTCAAATGCCTTGCTGAAATCTATATACACTACATTTACTGCTCTACCATCATCAATGTGTTTAGTCACATCCTCAAAAATGTGCTGTAAACAAAACTCATGCTATAAATCTGGAATTTTGATTGAAAAATGCCAGGACTCTGAAATAAAACAGAAATTCTTGGAAAACTTTAAAGAGAGAAACAAAACTAACAATAATGTTGAATATAAAATAAAACACTGCAGATCTTGGGGATTGGGAATGAAAACAAAACTGCTGGGAATGTTCAGCAAGTCATGTGGCATCCTTGGAGAGAGAAATAGAATCAATACTTCAGAATCCAATTTATTAGCGTGACTTATATCATGTGTTATTTGTTGTTTTACAGCAGCAGCGGCATGGGGTAAAGACATAAAATTACTTTAAACCACAAAATAAATAGATGGTGCAAAAAAGTATCAGACCATAATCATAAGCATAAGAGCACAAGGGGTGGCACGGAAGCGTAGTGGTTAGCATAAAGCTTTACAGCACAGGCAACCCAACCTGGGTTAAGTTCCTGTCACTGCCTGTGAGGAGTTTGTACGTTCTCCCTGGGACCGCTAGGGTTTCCTCCCTCAGTCTAGAGATGTACCGGTTGGTAGTTAATTGGCCATTGGAAATTGTCCCATGAGTAGGCTCGGATTCCACGCTGTATCTCAATTAAGAGATTTGCAAATGCTGGAAATCCAGAGCAACACACAGAATCAGGTCATAGTGGGTCAGATCAGGTCAAATCCTGAGCAACGCACAGGTCAGGCAGAATCTGTGGAGAGGAATAGTCAACATTTTGGGCTGAGACCTGATGGAGTTCAACCCGGAGAAGTGTGAGGTGGTACACTTTGGAAGGACAAACTCCAAGGCAGAGTACAAAGTAAATGGCAGGATACTTGGTAGTGTGGAGGAGCAGAGGGACCTGGGGGTACATGTCCACAGATCTCTGAAAGTTGCCTCACAGATAGATTGGGTAGTTAAGAAAGCTTATGGAGTGTTAGCTTTCATAAGTCGAGGGACAGAGTTTAAGAGTCGCGATGTAATGATGCAGCTCTATAAAACTCTGGTTAGGCCACACTTAGAGTACTGTGTCCAGTTCTGATCACCTCACTATAGGAGGATGTGGAAGCATTGGAAAGGGTACAGAGGAGATTTACCAGGATGCTGCCTGGTTTAGAGAGTATGCATTATGATCAGAGATTAAGGGAGCTAGGGCTTTACTCTTTGGAGAGAAGGAGGATGAGAGGAGACATGATAGAGGTGTACAAGATAATAAGAGGAATAGATAGAGTGGATAGCCAGTGCCTCTTCCCCAGGGCAGCACTGCTCAATACAAGAGGACATGGCTTTAAGGTAAGGGGTGGGAAGTTCAAGGGGGATATTAGAGGAAGGTTTTTTACTCAGAGAGTGGTTGGTGCGTGGAATGCACTGCCTGAGTCAGTGGTGGAGGCAGATACACTCGTGAAGTTTAAGGGACTACTAGACAGGTATATGGAGGAATTTTAAGGTGGAGGCTTATATGGGAGGCAGGGTTTGAGGGTCGGCACAACATTGTGGGCTGAAGGGCCTGTACTGTGCTGTACTATTCTATGTTTTATGTTCTCTATGAAGGGTCTCGACCCAACATGGCCACTCCTTAGATGCTGAGTTCCTCCAGCACTTTGTGTGTGTTGCTCAGACCATAAACAGACCTGAAAAAGAGTTTTTAACCTGAAATATTAACCCAGTTTTTCTTGTTGTTGATATTGCCAGATTTGGTGATTTATTTATGGTGTTTTTCAGTTTTTATTTAGAGTTGTACTTACTTAGTCAGATTTAGCCAATAGCTCTTGTTATGAACCAGTGAACAGCCAAGCACACTGGCGAGTATTCTGTAAAACACAAAGGGAATTTGCCTTATTTAGTCTGTAAGCCTGTGGCCCCGAAGATAATGCAGCGTAACATGTAGTGGAGAACATTCACTTGCCAACACCATGAATTCCAGAGTTTAGCAGGGTCATTTGGAAAGACATGAGCCAGTCGCCTCGATGAATGAAAACTCACACAATGCCAATAACTGGGAACATCAGAGTAAAAACAGACTCACATACCACAATACTCAGATTTTGCAAATTAGTATTTTATACTACAGACAGTGACGAGAGGGCGTACAGGAATGAGATGTATCAGCTAGTTGAATGGTGTCATAGCAACAACCTTGCACTTAATGACAGTAAGGTCAAAGAACTGATTGTGGAATTCAGAAAGGGTAAGACAAGGGAACACACACCAGTCCTCATAGAGGGATCAGAAGTGGAAAGAGTGAGCAATTTCCAATTCCTGGGTGTCAATATATCTGAGGATCTATCCTGCACCCATCATATCAATGCAGCTACAAAGAAGGAACGACAGTGGCTACATTTCATTAGGAGTTCTAGAATTGGAGAGGCTGAGAATAGCTTCTTCGGCTGCGAAATCCAGGTCTGAAGTGAATTGATCGGCAACGTGTTCCAAGGCCCGGAGTGGCTCGCTGCTGCGAAGCCTGGGTGCTAATGTGAGGTACAATCCACTGTTTGGAAATCTGATTTCCGGCCCACATAGACTGGAAAGGCAGGGCATTGAGAGTCGGATGAGGTTGGATCACTCTGGGCGGCGAGCCGATTTGGAGAGGTTGAGAATGGCTCCTTTGGCAGCGAAATCTAGGCCCAGGGCGACTCGCCAGTGGCGGGACCCAGGTCCTAGTGCGAGGTTTGGACAATTTAAATGCCAGCCCAGATAGTCTGGGGGCTTCTCCCTCTGTGACGCTAAGGCTGTGAGACTGACTCCGGCTGCTGTGCTCTGTGTCTGTGAACTTCGTGGCAATTTGCCCTGCTAATATGATGAGCTGATACCGAGGCTTCGGGCCTACTCTGGACTGCTCCGGGGATTTGGATCTAAGGACTCAGTCTGGGTTGGAATGCTGTTGTGGTTGCTCACTCCTATTGTTTATATGATTTGTTTTGTGTTTTTTTTTCTCTTTCTCTGTAGGCACTGGGGGAGGGGGTTGGTCTTAATTTTTAAATTGGGTACTTTCAGGTTCCTTGCTTTGCAAACTAAACTCAAGTTTGTGTAATTTATACATTCTTTGATAATAAATGCACTTTGAAACTTTGAACTTTGAGTTTGAGAAGATTTGGTATGTTCCAAAAAACACTTGAAAATTTCTACAGATGTACCATGGAGAGCACTCTAACTGGCTGCATCATCGTCTGGTATGGTGGTGGGGCTGGGGGTTGGGGCTACTGCATAGGACCGAAGTAAACTGCAGAGAGTTGTAAATGTAATCAGCTCCGTCATGGGCACTAGCCTCCATAGTATCCAAGTCATCTTCAAGGAGCGGTGCCTCAGGAAGGCGGCATTCATCATTAAGGACCCCCACCACCAAGGTCATCCCCTATTCTCATTGCTCAGGAAGGAGGTACAGAAACCTGAAGACACACACTCAATGATTCAGGAACAGCTTCTTCCCCTCTGCCATCCGATTTCTGAATGGACATTGAACCCATGAACACTACCTTACTACTTGTTTATTTTTATTTTTGTACTACTTATTTAATTTAACTATTTAATATACATGCTTACTGCAATATGTATTTTCTGTAACTCACAGATTTTTTCTCTAGTATTATGTATTGCATTGTACTGCTGCCACATAGACAACAAATTTCACCACATATGATATTAAACCTGATTCTGATTTAATACAAGCTTACAGGCGAACTAAAGCAGGGGTTCCCGAGCTGAGCCCCATGGACCCCTCAGTTAATAGGAAGGGTCCATGGCATAAAAAAAGGCTGGGAACCCTGGAACTAAAGTAAATTCCTTTTGTGTATTATAGAATGCTTACCATGTGTTTGGTCATTGCTTTACAATAAGAACCATTGACTGTAACTGACCAAGTAAGAACATCTCCAAATAAAACTGAAGAACGTCACAAATCTTGAGTGAGAAAGGATTTGAAGACAGGAAACAAGGGCAACAGGAAACAGGGAAACTGAGGAAACAATATCTGTACTCAGTGCAACAAAGGGGCTTAACAGATGAAACATTTTTAAAATGAATGGTTAATATGCATGTTCTCTGCACTGATATAGAAGCTAAAATAATGGCATGCTTCTAAAACTAAGGACACCATAAAATGCATGAGATGTATCGCAACTTCACACCTGAACTGACTAACTCGTGAGGTAGGCTGTTTGACTCGGCCGTGGTCTTGATTGAGGCATCTGAAAAGGAAATGAGAGAGATTCCAGATTTAACAAGCAGTACTCTGATACAGGCTTGGAGCCAGGAAGAATTAGGGAATGGTGCCAAGACAGGCCAGGCAAGAAGTGCAGCTGCTAAATACGAACCTAAATAACAATGTGAAATAGATGGTTTGAATTATCACATCCCTGCTGTCTTATTTTATTGCATGCCTCGACTTCTAATGCACATAGAATTCTGTGGTCCCTGATGTGAAAGCAAGTTTAAATTTGCACTGTCCCTTGCTAATACTTCTCCCCTATTCATGACCAGTACAGATTGTACTACAGCACGCATTTGTGGGTTATTTCCTCTTTCCTTTAGACGAGGCATCACTGAGACCCTTACATGCTCCCTCAGGTGGAAATAAAAATTGTGAATTTGAAGCATTTGTCTGAACAGAAGGAGTAGTATCCCCAGTGTCTTGCCCTGTATTTGCTCCTCAATCAACAGAATATCTGGTTAATGACAATTATGGCATTCTTCAGTACATTATTTTTATATACAGTAATTCTTCATCCTTTATTATTGTTGAATGTTGTTTTTTGTTGCATGTCGCAGCAACACATCACAGCAAATTCCTATTATGTGTAAATATGCATGGTGAATAGAGTTGATATTCGATCCTTGATCCTTATGGGCATTTGGTGTGTTGTATTTCCCATGTTACAAGCTTTAAAGTTCAGAAATACGTCACTAGTTTTGCCTGAAGTTAACACAGACACTATAAAAATGCAAGGCTAGACCCCTGGGAAGACAAGACGATTTTTATGTTAGTAATGATTATCCCTGGTTAATGTTACTCATCATTTAGAAGATTTCCAGCAAGCCTTTTTATTCAGTGGATGTTTTCAATCTCTTGGGTATGAATAGGTAGAAATCCTAGTTTGACATGTTAACTTATGTGTGATTGCCTTTTATAATATCCTGAAGAGAAGGGATTTCTGCCAATTATCAAAAATAGGTCTGAGAGTTATTAGAAGAATGTTGGTCCCTGTCCATGAGTTTAACCAGAACAACCATAAAACTAATTACTTTAAAAAATCTATTCATATCTGTACCTGAAAATCATAGCTTAAAATGTATTACAGGTTTTGAATATATACTTTAGCCTGACACATTGACACAATATGATGGAATTGATTGAATTGCCCTGTACAGTCAATGAAAATAATGGCATACCTTGCCTGTATTTCATATTTATGCTGTATTGACCTGTGAGTCTATGTATTTATTGTACATTTTGAGTATTGTACATTTTGGGGGGAAAATAGCCTTGTGTCCTGGGAACAGCTCGGAATGAACTTCCATAATGACCACTTCCTCCCTTTCTGGACTTTCTAGGCAAAGATTCGGTCCAGAAGGAGATGGATGACCTCTCATCCACACTACAGCAGCTTCAAGGGCTGCGTGCATTATGAGTGAGTCTCTATCTGTGCATGACCAAGCCGATGGGGAGGGCTCTTGCCACCACAAGAGGTCATGGTGCTTCTCTGTAAGCTCTGGTGGTCAAATTCTGCCTAGTGACCTATTCTCCCCAATATCCTTCAACACCCTTACTGATCAAGAACCTATCAACCTCCACTTTAACCAGCATCAACTCAAACAGCAACAATCATAATTCACACAGTAAGGAGCACAATGCCACACAATACCAACTACTTTTTAACTCAATTATTTCATCTTGTGTTTATCTCAATTTAGTCTTGTAGTCCTAAATTTAATAGATCTTCAAGAGGATCTGTAAGGAGATTATATATTCTCCCCATGACTGCGTGGGTTTCCTCTGGTTTCTTCCCATAGTCCAAAGGTGTACCAGTTGGTAGGTTAGTTGATCATTGTAAATTGTCCCATGGTTAGACTAGGGTTAAACTGGGAGGTTGCTGGACGGCATGTCTCGAAGGACCTATTCCATGCTGTATCTCAATAAATAAATAAATAGATAGATAAATGAATAAAAGCACATGTGCACATTAACGAGGAGACATTGCAGAATCAGAGAATCCTGCCAATTCATTGGGTGGCCACTGATGTGACCCAGCTCATTGGGTATTACTGATATGCCAAATGTGAGAAACTGTACCCCTCATATTGACCATCCAAAATCCATAATATGAAATGAAAAGGCTCGGTTTGAAATTGTTCTTGAAATTTATCAGATTATTAAAATACCTTTCATATACTATAATCTTACACCACAAAAACAACCTTCCACGCAACATCAGGGAATTGATTGTGGACTTCAGGAAGGGGAAGTTGAGGGAACACACACCAGTCCACGTTTAAAGATCAGCAATGGGAAGGGTGAGCAGCTTTAGGTTCCTGGGTGTCAATATCTCAGAAGGACTATCCAGGGCCCAATATATTGATGCAATTGTGAAGACAGCATGCCAGTAGCTATATTTCATGAGAAGTTTGAGGAGATTTGGTATGTCATCAAAGACACTTGCAAATTTCTACAGATGTGTTGTGGAGAGCACTCTAACTGGGTGCATCACTGTCTGGTAGGAGGGAGCACTGCATTGAAAAAAACTGCAGGGTGTTGTAAACTCAGGCAGCTCCACCATAGGCACTAGCCTCTCCAACATCAAAGACATCTTCAAGAGCCGGTGCCTGAAAGGCAGCACCCATCACTGAGAACCCCCACCACTAGGACAAGCCCTTTATTCATTTATTTATTGAGATGCATTGTGGAATTGGCCCTTCCAGCCCCTTGAGCCACACTGCCCGAAAACCCCTGATTTAACCCTAACCTAATCACGGGACAATTTTCAATGACCAATTAGCCTACAAACCAGTATGTCTCTGGACTGTGGGAGACATCCAGAACAACCAAGGAAACCCATCTTATGATTACTACCATCAGGGAGGAGGTACAGGAATCTGAAAACACACACTCAGCATTTTAGGAACAGCTTCTTTCCCTCTGTCATCATTTGAATATATGGATATATACTATATATCATGATTTATATTTCTTATTGTACTTTATATATTGTAATATATACTAATTACAATCAGAAATATATTTCAGGATCAGATCTATTATCATCGACCTACATCATGAAATTTATTAACTTAGCGGCAGCCGTACAATGTAATTCAGGATAATATAGAAAGACAAAAAAAGTTAAATCAATTACAGTGAGTATACATCTGTATATTGAATAGATTAAAAATAGCACAAAAACAGAAATAATATATACTTTAAAAAAAAGTGAGGTAATGTCCAAGGATTCAATGTCCATTTAGGAATCAGATGGCAGAGGGGAAGAAGCTGTTCCTAGATCACTGAGCGTGTGTCTTCAAGCTGCTGTATCTCCTTCCTGCCAGTAACAGTGAGAAGAGGGCATGCCCTGGGTGATGGGGGTCCCTAATGATAGACGTCGCTCTTCTGAGGCACAAGTCCTGGATACTACCCAAGATGGAGCGGACTAATTTTATAACTTCCTGTAGCTTCTTTTAGTCCTGTGCAGTAGCTCACCCCCCGTTCCAGACAGTGATGCAAACTGTCAAAATGCTCTCCACAGTACACCTGTAGAAGTTTTCAAGTGTTTTAGTTGACAAACCAAATCTCTTCAGATTCCTAATGAAATATAGCTGCTGTCTTGCCTTCTTTATAGCTGCATCAATATGTTGGGACCAAGTTAGATCCTCAGAACTTGAAATTGCTCACACTCTTTCACCTTCTCACCTCTCTATGAGGATTGGTTCGTGTTCCCTCAACTTACCCTTCCTGAAGTCCACAATCAGCTCTTTCATCTTACTGATATCGAGTGCAAGATTGTTGCTGCAACACCACTCAATTCACTGGTATACTCTGCTCCTGTACGCTCTCCTGTCTCCACCTGAGATTCTACCAACAATCAGCAAATTTATAGATGGTATATACCTAGCCACACAGGCATGGCTTTAGAGAGAGTAGAGCAGTGGGCTAAGCACACACCCCTGGAGTGCACCAGTGTTGATCGTCAGCAAGGAGGAGATATTATCACCAATCCACGCAGATTGTGATCTTCTGGTTAGGAAGTCGAGGATCCAATTGCAGAGGGAGGTACAGAGGTTCAGGTTCTGTCGCTAATCGATCAGGACTGAGGGAAAGATGGTGTTAAATGCTGAACTATAGTCAATGAACAGCATCCTGACATACGTGTTTGTATTGTCCAGGTGATCTAAGGCTGTGTGAAGAACCATTGAGTTTGCATCTACCATAGGCCTATTGTGGCGATAGGCAAATTATAGTGGGTGCAGGTCATTGCTGAGACGAGTTGAATCTAGCCATGACCAACCTCTCAAAGCATTTCATCACAGTAGATGTGAGTGCTACTGGGTGACAATCATTAAGACAGCTCACACTACTCTTAGGCACTGGTATATTGTTGCCTTTTTGAAGCAAGAGGGAACTTCCACCTGTAGCAGTGAGGGGTTGAAAATGTCCTTGAGTACTCCCCCAGTTGTTTGCCACAAGTTTTTAAGCCTTACCAGGTACTTCATTGGGACCTGCCACCTTGCGAGGGTTCATCCTCCTGAAATAGCCTAAAATTGGGCTCCACGACAGATCACAGGGTCACTGGGTGCAGCAGCGATTTTCATAGCTGTATTTATGATCTCCCTTTCAAAGTGGGTATAGGAGGCGTTGAGCTCATCTGGTGGTGAAGCATCATTGCCATTCTTGCTATTGGGTTTCACCTTGTAGGAATTAATGTCTTGCAAACCCTGCCAGAGTTGACATGCATCTGGTGTTGCCTCCAACCTAACTCGGAATTGTCTCTTTGCTTTTGAAATAGCTTCTGCAAGTCACACCTGGTTTTCTTGAACAGGCCTGGGTCACAAGACGTAAATGCCATTGATCTAGCCCTCAGCAGGCGACGTACCTCCTGGTTCATCCATGGTTACCATATACAGTATTTCTTATTGCAATTTGTATTATATTTTATATATTGCACTCTATTGCTGCCACAAAGCAACATATTTTACAACATATGTCAGTGATAATAAACTTGATTCTGATTCACTACAGAAAATTTGCTCAATTGTTTGCTTGAAATACATCCAAGCCGAATTAATATCATCCAGCTCCATGCACTATGCTTTTGAACTTTGTTTTTTTAACCCCTCACTGACTTCTTCAGGGATGAGCCACTGCTACAATAGTGTTCAATTTCTTTTGGGTTCTAGTTCCCACACTTTACAGGCACATAAATCATCTGGGATTTACTCAGCTCCACTAATCTCCAGTAGAAGGAAACGGCAGAGCAGACTTGATGGACCAAATGGCCTAATCCTTCTCCAAAAGGGTAGAGGACAGGCTAAGAGTGGTCCACTGTCCTCTGGTTTGAGTGTTCAGCTTAGGGCTAACAACCCTGACTGGTCAAACAAAATCATTATGGACACAGCAATGAAGAATCCTTCTATATCTGAGTGCAACAGTGTCTGAGTCTTTGTCTGGGGACTTGCATGACTGGCAGTAGTGAAAACTGAGAGGAAGCTACTGACACTATGAAGGAAGTCCTGAATGCTGCCAGAGATGAAGGACGTTCATTACTGCCCTAAACACCAGTGGCATAACAGGCAGTAAAAACAAATTTGAACTTAATTGAAGTATTTAGATCCAAAAAATAATTTCTGGAGAGAAGGAATAAGGTTTTGGTGTGAGTGTGATTTGGAAAGTGGCACAGGTTTATTGGATTTAATAAAACAACCTGCATTGCCTTATATTCTTCTGAAGCCCTCAATCTTTGACCATCTTTTATCTTAATTTGATTATCTGTTGAATAGATCTCTTCAAATACCAACATTAAAAGCTGCTCAAAACAAAATAGAAAATTGCCTTCACAAACCTAAACCAAATTTAATGTATTTAAAGTCTTAGTCTGCTCGCGCTTCCCATACCATTGAATCCATCAGATTTGTCCAATTCACTGTCAGCATCACCATGGTGACCAGCTATTGCATAGATTTCTATCCAATTTCAAAATTTTAATCTAATTTTGAGGCCAGGTTACATCCAGCTTGAACGATTCTTATGATCTCTTGGCCAACCTCCCATTTTCTAGCCTTTTAAGTGTGCACTTTACATCAAAGTCAAGTTTATTGACATATGCACAGATGAAATGAAGAACTTACTTGCAGCAGTATCATAGGCACATAGCATCAGATGTGTCATTCACAAAAAAAATGTAACAACAAAATTATACAAGAAAGAACACCATTAGAACAAAACAGTCCATGATAGAGCAACGTGATAGACACGAGCAAGTCTGCAAATGCTGGAAATAATAGTCTTGCTATCCTGAGATGGTGATAAGGGTTGTTTTGGGAATGGAATAGTTGAAGGTAAGTAGTTCTTAAACCTGGTGGCGAGAGACTCCAGGCACCTGTACCTCCTGTCCATTGGTAGCTGTGAGAAGGTGGCATGGCCTGGATGGTGGAGATCTTTGATGATAGATATTGCCTTCTTCAGAGAGCACCTTGTGTAGAACATAGATACTGTAAACTCTGTAGCCATTACTCCAACTGGTATCAGGTACTGTTCACCCACTTACAGACAAAATCCGGTGCGTCCACTCTGCCCCTCACATAACTTCCTCACAGACAGGATCCAGGCTGTAAAAATAGGGGACAAGCTCTCCTCTCCAATCACTGAACACCGGTGCTGTCACAATGGGGTGCTGGGAACAGACCCAAATGCAGACACAGACACTGAAGTACAAGGAACAGGACTTGACTGGAGTAGGGACATGACAGGATACAGGCAAGGAGCAGGGACAAGAACGCAGACTTAGAAAGCAGGACCAGGAACCATAGACTAGGAAACAAGGCTTGGACTCCGAGCCTGGACAAGGACCTAGAACCTGGGTCTTGCCTCGGGCTCGGGCCCCAGAACCAGGCAAGGACATGACATGGCTTCAGGACAGGACGTGGCTGGGGTCTTGGGTCTGGAGCTCGGCTGCGGGACCGTCGAGGCTAGGGTTCTTGGAGCTCGGCTGCGGGACCGTCGAGGCTAGGGTTCTTGGAGCTCGGCTGCGGGACCGTCGAGGCTAGGGTTCTTGGAGCTCGGCTGCGGGACCGTCGAGGCTAGGGTTCTTGGAGCTCGGCTGCGGGACCGTCGAGGCTAGGGTTCTTGGAGCTCGGCTGCGGGACCGTCGAGGCTAGGGTTCTTGGAGCTCGGCTGCGGGACCGTCGAGGCTAGGGTTCTTGGAGCTCGGCTGCGGGACCGTCGAGGCTAGGGTTCTTGGAGCTCGGCTGCGGGACCGTCGAGGCTAGGGTTCTTGGAGCTCGGCTGCGGGACCGTCGAGGCTAGGGTTCTTGGAGCTCGGCTGCGGGACCGTCGAGGCTAGGGTTCTTGGAGCTCGGCTGCGGGACCGTCGAGGCTAGGGTTCTTGGAGCTCGGCTGCGGGACCGTCGAGGCTAGGGTTCTTGGAGCTCGGCTGCGGGACCGTCGAGGCTAGGGTTCTTGGAGCTCGGCTGCGGGACCGTCGAGGCTAGGGTTCTTGGAGCTCGGCTGCGGGACCGTCGAGGCTAGGGTTCTTGGAGCTCGGCTGCGGGACCGTCGAGGCTAGGGTTCTTGGAGCTCGGCTGCGGGACCGTCGAGGCTAGGGTTCTTGGAGCTCGGCTGCGGGACCGTCGAGGCTAGGGTTCTTGGAGCTCAGAAACAGACTGGGAACCGAACATCAACATAGAGCCGGGACTTATCCTTCGACAAGCCGGGACTCATTTTGAACACGACACTAACATGAGACAGGACAGAACATAGACATAGAGCCAGAACTTATCCTAAGACAAGCCAGGACACAACTTCATCTCCACACCAAGGTGGGACAGGTCCCTCTGTCAGGTAACAGTAGAATGGCCAGACTTACCCAACAGAGGTGAGGACAAGACGAGACAGGACCCTCCACAAGACGAGACAGGACCCTCCACAAGACGAGACAGGACCCTCCACAAGACGAGACAGGACCCTCCACAAGACGAGACAGGACCCTCCACAAGACGAGACAGGACCCTCCACAAGACGAGACAGGACCCTCCACAAGACGAGACAGGACCCTCCACAAGACGAGACAGGACCCTCCACAAGACGAGACAGGACCCTCCACAAGACGAGACAGGACCCTCCACAAGACGAGACAGGACCCTCCACAAGACGAGACAGGACCCTCCACAAGACGAGACAGGACCCTCCACAAGACGAGACAGGACCCTCCACAAGACGAGACAGGACCCTCCACAAGACGAGACAGGACCCTCCACAAGACGAGACAGGACCCTCCACAAGACGAGACAGGACCCTCCACAAGACGAGACAGGACCCTCCACAAGACGAGACAGGACCCTCCACAAGACGAGACAGGACCCTCCACAAGACGAGACAGGACCCTCCACAAGACGAGACAGGACCCTCCACAAGACGAGACAGGACCCTCCACAAGACGAGACAGGACCCTCCACAAGACGAGACAGGACCCTCCACAAGACGAGACAGGACCCTCCACAAGACGAGACAGGACCCTCCACAAGACGAGACAGGACCCTCCACAAGACGAGACAGGACCCTCCACAAGACGAGACAGGACCCTCCACAAGACGAGACAGGACCCTCCACAAGACGAGACAGGACCCTCCACAAGACGAGACAGGACCCTCCACAAGACGAGACAGGACCCTCCACAAGACGAGACAGGACCCTCCACAAGACGAGACAGGACCCTCCACAAGACGAGACAGGACCCTCCACAAGACGAGACAGGACCCTCCACAAGACGAGACAGGACCCTCCACAAGACGAGACAGGACCCTCCACAAGACGAGACAGGACCCTCCACAAGACGAGACAGGACCCTCCACAAGACGAGACAGGACCCTCCACAAGACGAGACAGGACCCTCCACAAGACGAGACAGGACCCTCCACAAGACGAGACAGGACCCTCCACAAGACGAGACAGGACCCTCCACAAGACGAGACAGGACCCTCCACAAGACGAGACAGGACCCTCCACAAGACGAGACAGGACCCTCCACAAGACGAGACAGGACCCTCCACAAGACGAGACAGGACCCTCCACAAGACAACAGCAGAATGGCCTGCCTTACTCCACAGAGGCGAGGACAAGACAAGACAGATCCCCCACAGGGCAACAGCAAAACAGTCTGGCTTACCCTACAGAGGCAAGGACAAGAAGAGACAAACATCAAAGAACAACAGACAGTTCCATCTCTGCTCCAGGGAAGCTCCAAGTCTCAGTTCAGCCAGCAATCTCAGCTGGTTACAGAAGCAGCCGGATCCCTACCTAGCTTGGAGTGGCTGGCAGCCACTCATCTAGCCCAGGGAACAGCTGAATCCATACCACAAAGACAGCTCCAATTGAGTGTCAACAAGGCTCCATGAAGCAGTAGTTTTCCAACCAGGCCTAGAGATCACAAATGGTTTCACTAGCCTTCCATCAGCAGATTACTCCAAGGGGGACTGACAAGACAAACCAGCAGCTCACACTCAACCCCAAGGCTACTTATATTCCAAGCCCCAAGATGGGAATCAGGTGCCTATGATTAACTCAATCAAATGAGGGACAGCTGGAAGACCTGGAGTCCTGAGACCACGGACTGGACCGTGAACCGGAATGCAGACTTCACGGACTGGACCATGAGAGGTGACCCACAAGGCTGTGTACTCAGCCCCCTGCTGTACTCACTGTACGTCCATGATTGTGTAGCCAAGTTTCCATCGAACTCAACATAAAAGTTTGCTGATGACACAACAATTGTAGGCCGTATCTCGGGTAATGATGAGTTTGAGTACAAAGAGGAAATTAAGAACCTGGTGGCATGGTGCGAAGACAATAACCTATCCCTCAACATCAGCAAGACGAAGGAATTGGTTGTTGACTTCAGAAGGAGTAGCGGAGTGCACGACCCAATTTACATCGGTGGTGCGCAAGTGGAACAGGTCAAAAGCTTTAAGTTCCTCGGGGTCAATATCACAAATGACCTGACTTGGTCCAACCACGCAGAGTCCACTGCCAAGAAGGCCCTCCAGCGCCTTTACTTCCTGAGAAAACTAAAGAAATTTGGCCTGTCCCCTAAAACACTCGCTAATTTTTATAGATGCATTGTAGAAAGCATTCTTCTAGGGTGCATCACAACCTGGTATGGAAGTTGTCCTGTCCAAGACCGGAGGAAGCTGCAGAAGATCGTGAACACGGCGCAGCACATCACAGAAACCAATCTTCCGTCCTTGGACTCAGTTTACACCGCACGCTGTCCGAGCAGTGCTGCCAAGATAATCAAGGACACGACCCACTCAGCCAACACACTTTTCGTCCCTCTTCCCTCTGGGAGAAGGCTCAGGAGCTTGAAGACTCATACGGCCTGATTTGGGAACAGCTTCTTTCCAACTGTGATAAGACTGCTGAACGGATCCTGACCCGGATCTGGGCCGTACCCTCCAAATATCCGGACCCACCTCTCGTTTTTTTTTGCACTACCTTACTTTCCATTTTTCTATTTTTCTATTTATGATTTATAATTTAAATTTTTAATATTTACTATCGATTTGTAATCTAGGGAGCAGGAAGCACAGAATCAAATATTGCTGTGATGATTGTACGTTCTAGTATCAATTGTTTGGCGACAATAAAGTATAAAGTATAAAGTAACTGACATCCCTCGCCTCACTGCTGCTGACTGCACCCTCAGCTGCCTGTGGCAAGCAGGAGAGAATGAATGAACCATCTTCTATTCCCCAGCTATATAAACATGAGAAAGACTTGATAGGGGGTAGTTTGGGAAGGGGAATTTTGAATTAGGGATTACTGTGTCAGGAAAATGTTCTGATTGTGATGACCAAAATTTTCTTCACCCATTGAGCTATGATTACTCTACCCTTTGGGATGTGAATATTCAGACAATTAACGTATTTGACAGAGACTGAAAGGCTAAGGGGATCAGGGGATATGGAGATAGGGCAGGGAAGATATGTTAATGTTGAAATAAAACTCTAAGAATTGAATGACAGAGCAAGTTAAAGGAACCAGAGAGCCTCTTTTGTTTCTTTTGTTTTATGTTGCTAGGGTTGTAACAAAGGAGAGGGTATATAAGGCTATAAGATATAGGAGCAGAATTAAACCCTTTGGCCCATCAAGTCTGCTCTGCCATTTCGTCATGGCTGATCTATTTCCTCTCAGCTCCAATCCCCTGTCTTTGGGTTGTATTCCTTGGAGTTCAGGAGAATGAGGGGCTGGGTCTCATAGAGACATTCTAAATGTTAAAAGAGATAGATAGGTTTTTGATTAGCCAGGGCATCAAAGGGTATGGGGAGAAGGCAGGGGAGTGGGGATGACTGGAAGAATTGGATCAGCCCATGATTGAATGGTGGAGCAGACTTGATGGGCCAAATAGCCTACTTCTGCTCCTATGTCTTATGGTCTCATGTTTATGGTCTTATGGTCTTCTCCCTGTATTCCTTCATGCCCTGACTAATCAAGAATGTGTCAATCTCTGTTTTAAAATATACCCAATGACTTGGCCTCCACAGCTGCCTGTGGCAATGAATTCCATGGATTCACCACTCACTGGCTAAAGAAATTCCTCCTCATTTCCATTCTAATCAGACGTCCGTCTATTCTGAGACTGTGTCCTCTGGTTTTAGGTTTTCATGAGCCTCCTTTGAACCCTGTCCAATGTCAGCACATCCTTTCTTAGATAAGCGGCCCAAAACTGCTTACAATACTCCAAATGAGGCCTCAACAGTGCCTAATAAAGCCTCAACATTACATCTTTCCTTTTATATTCTGGTCCTCTTGAAACGAATGCTAACATTGCTGTTGACCTCCTCACCACCGACTCAACCTGCAAATTAACCTTTAGGGAATCCTGCACAAGAACTCCCAAGTCCCTTTGCACCTCAGATTTTTGAATTTTCTCCCCATTTAGAAATTATTAGTCGGGTGGTTGAGTTTAAGAGCTGTGAGGTAACATTGCAGCTCTAGAAACCCTGGTTAAACCACTCAGTTCAGGTCGCTTCATTAGAGGAAGGATGTGGAAGCTTTAGAGAGGGAGCAGAGGAGATATACCAGGATGCCCCCAGCCTCCCCCCTCCCACCTCTGATCCCAGCTCTCATCCGTGCCGGGTCTTTACCATCCCCTCCAACCTTCAACTGTCTGAGGCAGAACGCTCTATCCTCAGTAAGGGCCTCACTTTTGTCCCCCTTCGCCCACACCTCAGCGAGTTCCATGTTCGCCATGATGCGGAACTCCTCTACCGCAGTCTCCGTCTCCGAGCCTACTTCTTCGGCAAGGACTCTTCCACCCCCGCCGATGACCCCTTCTCCCGTCTTCAACCCTCCTCTTCTTCATGGACACCCCGCTCTGGTCTTCTGCCTGCTCTGGATCGCTTTATTGCTAAATGCCGATGGGACATCAACCGTCTCGACTTCACCGCACCTTGTCCCCATTCCAACCTTACTCCGTCCAAACGCTCGGCTCTCCACTCCCTCTGCACTAATCCCAACCTTACTATTAAACCCGCCGATAAGGGGGGTGCTGTTGTAGTCTGGTGCACTGACCTCTACCTTGCCGAGGCACAGCAACAACTCGCGGATACCTCTTCTTATCTACCCCTCAATCATGACCCCACTAAGGAGCACCAGGCCATTGTCTCCCACACCATCACAGACTTTATCCGTTCAGGGGATCTCCCATCCACTGCTACCAACCTTATAGTTCCCACACCTCGCACTTCCGTTTCTACCTCCTACCCAAGATCCACAAACCTGCCTGTCCTGGCAGACTATTGTCTCAGCTTGCTTCTGCCCCACCGAACTTGTTTCTGCATACCTCGAAACGGTTTTATCCCCCCTTGTTCAATCCCTTCCTATCTATGTTCGTGACACTTCTCACACTTTGAAACTTTTCGATGATTTTAAGTTCCCTGGGCCCCACCGCTTTATTTTCACCATGGATGTCCAGTCCCTATATACTTCCATCCCCCATCAGGAAGGTCTCAAAGCTCTCTGCTTCTTTTTGGATTCCAGACCTAATCAGTTCCCCTCTACCACCACTCTGCTCCGCCTAGCGGAATTAGTCCTTACTCTTAATAATTTCTCCTTTGGCTCCTCCCACTTCCTCCAAACTAAAGGTGTAGCTATGGGCACCCGCATGGGTCCGAGCTATGCCTGCCTTTTTGTTGGCTTTGTGGAACATTCTATATTCCAAACCTATTCTGGTATCTGTCCCCCACTCTTCCTTCGCTACATCGACGACTGCATTGGCACTGCTTCCTGCACGCATGCTGAACTCGTTGACTTTATTAACTTTGCCTCCAACTTTCACCCTGCCCTCAAGTTTACCTGGTCCATTTCCGACACCTCCCTCCCCTTTCTAGATCTTTCTGTCTCTATCTCTGGAGACAGCTTATCCACTGATGTCTACTATAAGCCTACTGACTCTCACAGCTATCTGGACTATTCCTCTTCTCACCCTGTCTCTTGCAAAAATGCCATCCCCTTCTCGCAATTCCTCCGTCTCCGCCGCACCTGCTCTCAGGATGAGGCTTTTCATTCCAGAACGAGGGAGATGTCCTCCTTTTTTAAAGAAAGGGGCTTCCCTTCCTCCACTATCAACTCTGCTCTTAAACGCATCTCCCCCATTTCATGCACATCTGCTCTCACTCCATCCTCCCGCCACCCCACTAGGAATAGGGTTCCCCTGGTCCTCACCTACCACCCCACCAGTCTCCGGGTCCAACATATTATTCTCCGTAACTTCCACCACCTCCAACGGGTTCCCACCACTAAGCACATCTTTGCCTCCACACCCCCCCCCCGGCTTTCCACAGGGATTGCTCCCTACGCGACTCCCTTGTCCATTCATCCCCCCCATCCCTCCCCACTGATCTCCCTCCTGGCACTTATCCTTGTAAGCGGAACAAGTGCTACACATGCCCTTACACTTCCTCCCTTACCACCATTCAGGGCCCCAGACAGTCCTTCCAGGTGAGGCGACACTTCACCTGTGAGTCGGCTGGGGTGATATACTGCGTCCGGTGCTCCCGATGTGGCCTTCTATATATTGGCAAGACTCGACGCAGACTGGGAGACCATTTTTCTGAACACCTACGCTCTGTCCGCCAGAGAAAGCAGGATCTCCCAGTGGCCACACATTTTAATTCCACATCCCATTCCCATTCTGACATGTCTATCCACGGCCTCCTCCTACTGTAAAGATGAAGCCACACTCAGGTTGGAGGAACAACACCTTATATTCCGTCTGGGTAGCCTCCAACCTGATGGCATGAACATTGACTTCTGTAACTTCCGCTAATGCCCCACCTCCCTCTCGTACCCCATCCGTTATTTATTTTTATACACACATTCTTTCTCTCACTCTCCCTCTGTCCCTCTGACTATACCCGTTACCCATCCTCCGGGTTTCCCCCCCTTTTCATTCTCCCTGGGCCCCCTATCCCATGATCCTCTCATATCCCTTTTGCCTATCACCTGTCCAGCTCTTGGCTCCATCCCTCCCCCTCCTGTCTTCTCCTATCATTTTGGATCTCCCCCTCCCCCTCCAACTTTCAAATCTCTTACTAACTCTTCCTTCAGTTAGTCCTGACGAAGGGTCTCGGCCTGAAACGTCGACTGTACCTCTTCCTAGAGATGCTGCCTGGCCTGCTGCGTTCACCAGCAACTTTGATGTGTGTTGCCAGGATGCTGTCTGGATTAGAGAGCATGTCTTATGAGGACAGTTTGAGCAAGCAAGGGCTTTTCTCTTTGGAGTGAAGTAGGAGGAAAGGTGTACTAGATGATAAGGGGCATAGATTGAATGGATACACAAAGACCTTTTTCCCAAGGTGGAAATGGCTAACATGTGAGGGCATATTTTTAAGGTGATTGATGGAAAGTATGGGAGTATGTCAGCAGTCAGTTTTTATACACAGGGAGTGGTGGGTACATGGAACGCCCTACTACAGTTGGTGGTAGAGGCAGTTATATTAGTGACATTTAAGAAGCTCTTAGATAGCACATGAATGATAACTTAGAGTAGGTTAAAAGCTTGGCCCAACGCTGTAGGTTGAAGGGACTGTACTGTGCTGCAGTGTTCTTGTACTATATCTTAGTCCCAAGCTTGGCAATTATTCTCCCTAAAATCTCCACTTCAGTACTCGCCTATTAAATCTCCTTAAATTTTAATCATTATACCATTGTTTCTTGAATATCTTGAATGATTTCCACTCAATTGCCTTTGTCGTAATGAATTCCACAAGTTCACCACACTCCAGATGAAAAATATAATCTCCTCCAGGGCATTCCTAAATGGTTTATCCCTAATCAGTTTTGCCCCTGGTCTTTTCCACCAATGGGAATATTCTACTAACATCTAGTCTATGTTCCACATACCATTGTGTCTGCAGCAATAATTTTACAGCAGAATTCAATTGTAGGAAAACAAGTTTTACCTCCAAGAATAACAGGAGAGATCTAAAATGAATCAACATTATTTGGCACTGGTGCATGAGCCATTATACTCCCTGAATTGACTGAGGTGATATTGATGTTGGTCCTGTCAGGATTTTCTAAGCTTCAAATAGCTCCTCTCTCATTCTTCTATACCATACTGCTTATATTTCCTGAATCAGCCTGATGAACCTCACTGTGCTACCTCGACAGCAAATACATTCTTCCACAGATAAAGAGACCAAGACACCACACAGGAAGTAGTCTCAAGACTCTGCAGTCGCAGTCAGACTGCCCCTGCGCTCAAATCATCATCTGCTTCGGAGCACTTAGACAAATGTAAGACACATGTCAAGCTACTGTTTATCGATCATGGCTCAAGCGTTCAACCCCATCATTTTCTCATCATCAAAGACATCTTCAAGAATTGGTGCATCAAGAAGGCTGCATCCATGATTAGGGATCCTCACTATCTGGGACATGTCCTCTTCCAATGGGGAGGACATACAGAAGCCTGTAGACCCATACTCAATGATTCAGAAAGAGCTTCCCTTCAGCTATCAAATTTCTGAATGGTCCATGAACCCATGAGCACTACCTCATTATTTATTTTTATAATTTACTGATTTTTATGACTTTGAACTGCTACTGCAAAACAATAAATTTCACATTATATGTCAGTGATAATAAACTGATTCTGATTTTGAACATACTACTGGGTGATTGCTTGGTAGAACAGCAGAACTCTGATAAGGTGGGGATCCCAAATATCCTATTTCATGTCACCTAAATTCTCAAATTCTCAATCTCACTCCCATTTCAACCCCTCAGCCTTCAGTTTCCTCCACTGTTATTGTAAGGTCCAATGAGACTAGAAAGAAACAAGAATAACGTCTTATCTTCTGTCCAAGTATTCTGCAGCCTTCTGAAATGAACATTCAGGTAAACTGCTCTCTCATTGCCTATGTCTCTTTCATGCCATAGTCTTTCAGAATGCTTTGCTAACAGTCAGTACTCAGGGTCCTTATCACCTGTTCTGTTATAACTTAACTTCATAAGCTTTGGATGTGGAGAGGAGGTTTCCAATAGTGTGAGAGTCTAGAACCAGAGGGCACAGCCTCAGAATAGAAGGATATCCCTTTAGAAACATAGAAACATAGAAAATAGGTGCAGGAGTAGGCCATTCGGCCCTTTGAGCCTGCACCACCATTTATTATGATCATGGCTGATCATCCAACTCAGAACACCGCCCCAGCCTTCCCTCCATACCCCCTGACCCCCGTAGCCACAAGGGCTGGGAGAAATGTCTTTAGCCAGAAGGTGGTGAATCTGTGGAAGTCATTGCCACAGATGGCTGTGGAGGCCAAGGCATTGGGTATATTTAAAGAGGATTGATTAGTAAGGGTGTGGGGAGTTTGCAGGAGAATGGGGTTGAGGGGGATAGTAAATCAGCCATGATTGAATAGCAAAGCAGACTCTGGGTTGAATAAGTCTATAAGACCATAAGATATAGAAGCAGAATTAGGCCATTTGGCCCATCAAGTCTGCCCCACCATTTCATTATGGCTGATCCATTTCTCTCTCTGTCCCAATCTCTTGACTTCTCCCCATATCTTTTCATGCCCTGACTACTCAAAAATCAATTCACGTCTGCCTTAAATATATCCAATGACTTGGCCTCCACAGCCACCCATGGCAATAAGTTCCACAGAAAGTCTTAAGGTCTTATTCCAGCTCTGCTTTGAAAATTGTAGACCTAGCACTCTTCCCCCAGCTCAGTTTCTTTCCACAGCTATTACTTGTCTGGCTGAATTCTTCCAGTATTTCTGTTTTTGGTTTAAATGAACCATTTGCCTTCATAACCAAATTATATTCCCTGTTAATTTTTTTATGAACACAGCACACAGGCATGTACTACTTCAGCTTCTGAATAGTTGCAAATGAATTAGCATTGAGCATTCCCACTTTTGACCTTGCCGGAAGAAAGGAAATTGATGAAGCAGCTAAAGGGGGTTGAGGGTAAGCTGGCTGATGCCTAATTGGCAGTTACAGATGAAACTATCCAGAGTGAAGAAAAGATCCAGACTTGATGAAAGGTCTCAGCCCAAATCATTGACTCTTTATACCTCTGCATAGATGCTGCCTCTGCTGAGCTCCCCCAGCATTTATGTGCATTGGTGAACCCTGGAAACTACCTTGAGGAACTCCAGTAAAGGAAATCATATTCCCTTCTGTGATAAATGACTCAAATGATTTGCTTATGTGGTTTAGTTATAAACTGTTTCCTATGAAGTGCTTTTGGGAGCTGTTGCTATGTTAAAACACTTCATAAATTAAAAGCAACACATATGAGTATAAATATAAATTCAAGCTGTGTTTATTCAGATTTTCATACTCACTGAGTAAATGACATGATCTGAACCATTATGAGCAACAAAGTCTCTATTTCTATTCCTGCTCTTGCAATACCTGCAAATTCCAACTACTCCATCACTGCACAGGACCAGCAAAGGCTGCAGAGGGTTGTAAACTCAGCCAACTCCATCGTGGGTACCAGCCTCCCTACCAAAGAGGACATTCTCAAAAGGCCATGCCTCATCCATGATGAAGGGCCCTCACCACCCAGGACATGCCCTCTTCTCATTACCACCATCAGGGAGAAGGTACAGGATCCTGAGGATGCACACTTAGGAACATCTTCTTCCTCTCCGCCATCGGATTCCTGAATGGTCCATTAACACTACCTCATTATTTTGCTCTCTTTAGTTATTTTTCAATATATTCTTTTTGTAATTTATCGTGATTTTTATGTATTGCACTGTACTGCTGCTGCAAAACAACTAATTCCATGACACAAACCAGATTCTGTTTCTGACAAAAGACTTCAGTCTATCTTCATTATGGACCATAGAAAATCAGAGAGCTCGTGCCTTCAATCTGAACAAAATTAATTCTGCGCCTATGTCTTATGGTGTAATCATATGCTGAATGTGCATATCTTTGGTTTGGTTTGGCTTATTGTTATTGTCACTTGTACTAAGACACAATGAAAAGCTTGTCTTGCATACTGTTCATACAGACACAGTGCATTGAGCTAGAACAGGGTAAAACAATAATAGAGTGCAGGATAAAGTGTAAAAGCTAGCAAAAGAGTGCATTGCTGTTGCAAGGTCATAAAGGGTAAGCAACACACATAAAATGCTGGAGGAACTTAGCAGGCTAGGCAGCACCTATGGAAAAGAGTAAACGGTCAACTCTAATGAAGGGTCTCGGCTGAAACGTTCACTGCTTATGCTTTTCCATACACACCACCTGACCTACTGAATTCCTCCACCATTTTGTGTGTGTTGCTTTGGATTTCCAGCATCTGCAGACTTTCTTGTTTTTGTCATAATGAGGTAGATTGTGAGGTCTGTTCGAGAGTGTGTTTTCTGGATAGAAGCTGCCCTTGAGCCTGGTGGTATGGGCTTTCAGGTTTATGTATCTTCTACCTGATGGGAGAAGGGAGAAGAGAGAATGTTCAGCTTAGGTGGGTTCTTCAATTACACCAACTACTTTACTAAGGCAGTGACAAGCCTTTGTTATTTGATGTGATTATAAGATAGACGAGCAGAATTAAGTCATTCAGCCCATTGAGTTTGCTCCATCATTTGATCAGAATTCCTTCTGAACCTCATTCTCCTGCCTTAACCCCATAACCTCTGATGCGCTTACTAATCAAGAACCTATCAATCTCCACTTTAAATATACACAATAACTTGGCCTCCACAGCTGTCTGTGGCGTGAATTCCACAGATTCACCACCCTCTTGGTGAAGAAGTTGGTATTGATATTGGTTTATTACTGTCAATGTCTTGCATACTGTTTATACTGATCAAATCAATACACAGTTCATTGAGCTAGAGTTAGGCAAAAGAATAACAATTTGGAATAAAGTGTAAAAACTACAGAGAAAGTGCAGTGGAGATACAAAATGAAGTTCTGGATCATAATGAATCATCATATCATTCAGGCCTGGTAACAGTGGAATAAAAGCTGGGTGGCACGTGCTTTCAGACTTTAGTATCTTTTACCTGATGGAAGAGGTGAGAAGAGAGAATGTGTGGAGTGGGTGGGATCTTTGATTATGTTAAAGCATACTGAGGTAGCAGAAAGCAAAGAGATAATGCTGAGCCTTTATAAGACACAAGTCGGGCTGCACTTGGAGTATTCTCAACAGTTTTAGGCCCCATAGCTCAGAAAGGATGTGTTGTCATTGGCCAGAGCCCAGAGGAACCAAAGGATGATTCTGGGAATGAAGGGGTTAACATATGAGAAGCATTTGGCAGCTTTTGCCCTGTATTCATTGGAATGTAGAAGAATGCATGGGGATGTTATTGAAACCTATCTGACTAGATAGGGGAAACCTGAAGAAGATGTTTCCTATGGTGGGGTATCCAGAACTAGAGGGCACAGCCTCAAAATTGAGGGGCAACCTTTTAAAACAGAGGTAAGAAGGATTTTTGTTTAGCCAGAGAGACATCAAAGGATCTGGTGAGAAGGCAGGTGTATGGGATTGGGTGGGATCTGGGATCAGCCATGATGGAATGGCAGAGCAGACTCAATGGGCTGAATGGCCTAATTCTGCTCCTATGTCTTATGGCCTGTATAGACAGGGTCCAAGAGGGGAGGCTGGTTCCTGAGATGTGCTGAGCTGTGTCCCAAGCCCTCTGCAGTTTCTCAGACTCACTGGCAGAGCAGTTGCCATACCAAGCTGTCACACATCCAGACAGAATGCTTCCTATGGTGCATTGATGAAAATTGTTATGGGTCGATGGGGACATGCCAAATTTCTTTAGCCTCCCGAGGAAGTAGAGGCATTGGTGAGCTTTCTTATCTGTAACGTCAACGTGGTTGGAGCATGACTGGGTGTTGGTGATATTCACATGTTGAATGAGGATGGGGCAGTGCACAAGTTTGATTTTAGTGTTTTCTTTCTGATGTTCATTGCACTAGCTCAGGGAGAGTATGAGGAGCCTGGACAGGTTTTGTCAGATTACCTCAAGTCTCAACCTGCCCCAACCTTTTGAGCGACTTTTGTCCCTGTTGGTTATGACAGGAGTAAATCTAATGATGAAAATGACAAGTTGAAACTTGTAAGTTTTCCCCTGGCTGCTTACAACATTGGTTGTAATTAATATTTAATTCAGCGGGATTCCAGGAAAATCCAGGAGCATGGGAAAGTCCAGCACTAGCTGGGAAGAGCACCAGGGGAATTGTATCTGAGGATCAATCTGAGACAATCAAGGAGAAAGAAAAGTAAAATTGGCATGAGAGGGATTAACTAAATCAAGATTTCAAAAGTCCAAACACTTCAGACAAAGTTCACATCTCAAAATGTTTCTTTACACCATTTTAAAACTTTCTTCCCCCAGGCAGTTAATCTAATCAACCGTTTTAGTTAGCCCCCACCCCCTTCTGTCTATTATCCTGTCATTACACAAAGGGCACTTCAAATCACTTTTTATAATGCTGTTTACATTGTAAATGCCTGGTGGTATGTATTTATTTATGCATATTTTATTCCATTTCCATCCATTAACCTCTAACTTTATTAGCTTTTTATTTGTATATAATTCTTTATTCTTTAGAATTATAGAGTCATTGAGTCATAGTCCAGCACAGAACCAGGCCTTTCATCCCATCTAGTCTGTGCTGAACCAATTGTTGAATGCATTTCTGTTTTATTGCATGTCGCATCCTGACCAACACACCACAGCACAGCAAATTCCCAATACATCGAAACGTAAATGGCAGATAAAGTCGATCCTTCCTTGAAGCTTGAACTTCTGAGAGAGAATTTGAAATTCTGCTGTTTCACTGGGCGCGTTGTGCAAAACCTGAGAGAAATAGAGTTACAGTGACCCCACAAGGCTGAGCATAGTATTGCAGATAGTAACAGCAGAAAATGCTGCCAAGTCAGAGACTCAAAATATACTTATTATCAAAGTATACAACCCTGAGATTTGTCCTCCTGCAGGCAGCCATTAAACAAAGAGATACCATGAACCCATTCAAATACAGTATGAAACACCAAACACACAGTAAAAAGAACAAATCATGCAAACGGCAAAAAGCAAGCAAATAGCCCACAGAATATTAAATATCAAACTGCAGAGTCTTTGAAACAGTCTAGGAGTATTCGGTTTAGTTCATTTTAGCACTCTGTTAGCATTTGTAGGATGTAAGAGAGTCAGTGTTTCAGGTCTGGGATCACCTTTGATGAAGGGTCCCAGAATAGAAATGTTAATTGTTTTGCTTTGCACAGATACTGCCTACCTGCTGAGTGTTTCCAGCATTTTCAGATTCATATTCAGATTTATTTAACACATGTACATCAAATCATACGGTGAAATGTGTCGTTTGTGTTAACAACCAACACAGCCAAGGATGCACTGGGGACAAGTGTTGCCATACATCCTGGCGCCAGCATAGCATACTCACAATGCTTGGTAGAATGACACAGAACAGAGCAAACAGAACATACCAAACAATAAAGCAACAACAGCAAAAGGAGCACTATTCCTCTCTCCCTCCCACCCACACACATTCATAGTCTTCTAGCCCTAGGAAAGACCATCTTCTTTGGCCTCCAGCTTTCAGATTTTTCAGATTTCAGGCGACTATAGTTGTTATTTTTAATTTTATAGCAAAGCTTAATTGTTAAAAAAGCTTTGTTTATCTTCAAGAATAATTGGAAATATCTAAAAAGAATGGATTTTTTTGGTACTGATACTGGGGAGATTAGAGTGCCAACGTAGATGTATATAATATTTGATGGGGGCATAGCATATCACTAAATTTGAGCCTGATCATATGAGGATGGAAATTGCTTGTAGGGAACAGGAAGTGAGAGAAGCCAGAATCTGATGGAGAGCAAGGTAAGGGAGGAAGCAGGTAACAGTGGTAACGGGTTTATTATTGTCACAGGTATCAAGGTACAGTGAAAGTCTTGTTCTCAGTGCCATTGATACAAATCATTTCATCACATTGTTGTGTTGAGGTAGTACAAGGTAGGGCTGGCTGGTGGTGAAGTGACATCAGCACGGGACTTCAAGGCAGATACTTCCGTATCTTGCCGTGAAAACCCTATGGACCCTATGGTCCATGAGGTCATGAAGAGTTGGACTCGACTAAACGACTGAACAACAACAACAACAGTACAAGGCAAAAGTAAAAACAGCATGCAGAATAAAGTATTAAATTTGCAGAGAAACTGGAGTGCAGGCAGACAATGAAATGCAAGGCCATAAAGAAGTTGATTGTGAGATCAGGAGTCCATTTTGTTGTATAAGAGCTCTTCTCAATAGTCCTATAATATTGGGATAGAAACTGGCATAGAGACTGGTGGTACATGCCTTCAGGCGTTTGTATCTTCTGCCCGATGGGAGAAGCAGGATGGGAGAGTATCCAGGGTAGGGTTTTTGATTATGTTGGGTGCTTTACCAAGAAAGCAAGAAGTGTAGACATAGTCCATGGAGGGGAGGCTAGATAACGTGATATGCTGAACTGACGATTCTCTGTAACTTCTTGCAGTCTTGGGCAGAGCAGTTGCCATACCAAGCCATGATGTATCCACCTGGATAGGATGGTTTCTGTGCTACATCAACAAAAATCAGTGAAGGTCAATAGGGACATGGTGAATTTCATCCTGAGAAAGTAGAGGCACTAATGGACCAGGTCAAGCTATTGATTTTACCTAGGAACTAGAAACTCTCAACTGTTATGTGTTTAATATTTCAGTAATATAGGTATTCCGGTTTGGTCGCCGGCTGCTCGACCATGGTTTTCAGCCGGGCACTTGGAGAGATTCGGCGGGGGGCTGTGGTCGAGTGGTCGGCGACTTGGGCTGGCTCCCCCACCGGACTTAGTCTGGTGAGGAGGGTGTGAGGACACCCAGCAGGACTAAACAAAAACAAGACCTGACAAAGGGTGGTTGATCTTCCGTGGAAGAGATTAAAGCCTCACCACGTATCTGCGAATCATATGCTATGCACCTAGTTAGAAGAGACCTGATGAACTTGGGCGCTGCACCATGTGCCTGGACCTGCCCAAGGCCTCCACTTAAGGAAGGGCTGAGCTCGAAGAAGCGGCCGTGGCTGGAGGCCGACACAGCCTCGGGCTCAAGTTCGGCGGGGCAGCATTGGGTGGTGTCAAGGCGGCCAGCGAGAACAAACTAGAGGAGAGGCTGCACTCGGTGCTGTTGCAAGATCGAAGAAGATGGAGGTGCATAGCCGCCAACCCCGGATTTGGGACGGCACCCACTGACTGGCTGACTGAATATAGATAGATAAATTGTTAGATACTTCATTGATCCCAAAGGAAATTACAGTGTCACGGTAGTATTACAAGTGCACAGATATCTAATCTAATCTAATATACAAATATTAGAAGAAAAGTAGAAAGAATAAAAAATAAGCTACCACAAACAGTCTAATAGGAGGGAGTCATCACTTCCCCAGCTATAGGTTGACTGACTATAGAACCTAATGGCCAAGGGTAAGGATGTCCTCATTTAGCGCTCTTTGGAGCAGCGCGGTTGTCTTAGTCTATTATTAAAAGTGCTCCTCTGTTCAGTCAAGGTGGCATGCAGAGGGTGAGAAACATTGACCAGAATTGCCAGGATATTCTGTAGGGTTCTTTGTCCTCCCACAGCCTCCAGTGTGTCCAGTCTGACTCCTAGAACATAGCCAGTCTTTCTAATTACTTTATTGAGCCTGTTGGCATCACCAGTGTTGATGCCATTGCCCCAGCACACCACTGCATAGAAGATCGTACTGGTGACAACAGACAGTAGAACAGGTGAAGGAGAGGCCTGCATACTCCAAAGGACCTCAGTCTCCTCAGGAAGTGGAGGCAATTCTGACCCTTCTTGTACACAGCCTCTGTGTTATTGCTTCACTCAAGTTCATCATATAGGTGAACCCCCAATTACTTGTAGGTCCTCACCACATCCATGTTCTCACCATCAATCGTAACAGGGAGTAAAGTAGGCTTAGTCTCCTTTGTCTTACTGAGCAATATTCATCTTGATATTTGAGTACTCTTGTATATATATTGGTTGATTGAGCATTCTTATTAATTTAAGTAATACATTTATGGATTTTATGTATAAATATATGAATTGCAATCATTGTCATGCTACCACATGATACGTGCATGCCTCACTTCAAGTAAACACAAAGTTAGACTCACATTTCAGACTCCTGTGTCTTCCTTTGAATTATTTTAATGATTTGAAGTTACAAAACATAACAATGGCGATGAGGTACTTTTAAAATGAACCCAAGAAAGCTACCAAGGAACTAGAAGCTCTCAATCATCTCCACCCAAGTATCACTGGTTGGAAAATTCAATGTTCATACCTGAAAAGTTGTGTTTGACTAACTTAATTTTATGTTTTATGATATAAAATAGAGAGCATTTGATGTAATCTACAAGGACTCTAACAAGGCCATCGTTAACATCCAGTATGGAAGACTGATCAAAAAACAGTAAGCATCCATGGGACCCAAGGGAGAATGACATTTTGGATCCACATTTGGTTCAAAGCCAGTAAAAAAGGATTGACAGGTGATTCTGAACTGAAAGGCTATCTCTACCGGTGTTCCACAGGAGTTCTTTGGTTCCTTGCTGTTGGTAAGATACATTACTGGTTTAGACTTAAATGTAGAGGACAAGATAAAGAGTGTTCGGATGATACAAAAAATTGCTGTGTAGTTCAAAGTTCAATAACTGTGTGCAAGATCTGAAGAGAAATTTTTTTTTATAAAAAGTTCAAAGTAAATTTATTATCAAAGTACATATAGAGCACGTCACCATAACAACACAGAAATCCATTTTTTGCAGGCATTCACAGTAAATACAAAGAAATACAATAAAATCAATGAAAAACCATACACAACAAGATGGACAAACAGCCAATGTGCAAAAGGCAACAAATTATGCAAATACTGTGTACAGGCTGTGTAAAAAATACACAAACTAAATATAATAAATAAATAACCAATAAATATTGAGAACATGACCATTGGGAACATCGGAACAGCAAGTTGCTGGTCTCCACACTCGTTGTCGTAGGAGTGATCTCTCTCTCTCTCACTGGAGAGAGAGAGACCCTGTCTGAGATACTGAAGTGCAGGGTTGTGGACTGTAGTTTTGATGCTTCTGACACTGTTTGTTTGGTGGGGGGTGGGACTAGGGAGGATCTGTGCTTCTGCTGGTGCAGACGGGGGTGGGTGGATCAATGCTTTTGCTCCTGCTTATGTGAAGGGAGGGGGTTTTGATGTTTCTATCGTTTTATGGGGTTTCTCTGTTTCATGGATGTCTGTGAAGAGGATGAATTTCAGGTTGTATACTGTATACATACTCTTATATTAAATGTAATTTGAAACCTTTAAAATTCTTGAAAGTAACAATAAGGAAGAGCAGTTTAGACAAAGACACAAATAATGGACCACACAGAAAGTGGCAAACAGAATGCAGTCTGGTGAAGTCAGAGGTAATATATATGGAAGAGATGACCCAAGATAGGGAAAGCACATCAAATCAAAGCATACTGAGAGGGATGGAAGAACAGAGGGATATTGGAGAAGATATCCATAAATCCTTCAGGGTAGTCCAGACAGGTCAATAAACTGGTTAAGTATTATTATTTCTTTATTGTCATGGAATATAAGCTTATGCTAGAATTGCATGCAATTCTACTGTGAATGTAGGGAAGATGTGATTGTATTGGAGAGCGAGCAGTAGACATTTTCGGGGATGTTGCCAGGGGCTGGAGAATTTCAGCAATGAAGAGAGATTAGTTCTCTGAATTTATTTTCTTTGGAACAGTGGAGGCAGAGGGGAGATTAATTTGATATATATATAAAAATATGAGGGTCTGGTTAAAATAAATAGAAAGGGCATACTTACCTTAACAGGAGGATCAAAACCATGGGGCACAGATTTAAAATAATTGGTACAATAATTAGAAGGAAGATAAGAAAAATATTTCCTCCTGAGGCAGATAAGGTCTGGAGCTAATTGCCTGAAAAGGTGGTTGAGGCAGAAATCTTCATTACATTTAAAAAGTACTTAAGGGTATACTTGAGAATGCCCATGGCCTGTATGCTCCAAGGACGCTCTCAAATTTCTACAGAGGTACTGAGAGTATTCTAACTGGCCGCATCACTGTCTGGTGTGGGGGTGGAGGCTACTGTGCAGGATCAAAATAAGCTGCAGAGAGTTGTAAACTCAGTCAGTTCCATCATGGGCACCAGCCTCCCCAGTATCTAGGATATCTTCAAAGAGTGATGCCTCAAAAAGGAGGCATCCTTCATTAAGGACACCCCCCCCCTCCACACTCACCCAGGTCTTGCCTTATTTGCATTGCTACCATCAGGAAGGAGGTACAGAAGCCTGAAGGTGCACACTCAATGATTCAGAAACAGCTTCTTCCTCTCTGCCACCTGATTTCTGAATGGATATTGAGCACCTCACATTACCTTACTACTTTTATTTCTATTTTTGAACTACTTATTTAGTTTAACTACTTAATGAATATGTATATTTACTGTAATTCACATTTTTTCTATAATTATGTATTGCATTATTCTGCTGCTGCAATAACAATAAAATTCATAACAAGAGAAAATCTGCAGATGCTGGAAATCAAAGCAATACACACAAGATGCTGGAAGAACTCAGCAGGTCAGGCAGCATCTATGGAAAAGAGTGAACAGTTGACTTTTTTGGGCCAAGACCCTTCATTTCATGACACATGTGTGCCGATGATATTAAACCTGCTTTTGGTTATGACTAAGGAGTGAATGCTGTAAAGTGGGATTTGGTTGGCTATTTCTTTGCAAGTGGCACGGACACAATGGGCTGAATTGCCCCCTTATTAGATTTTCTTTTTTATCAATGATCAGTTTAAAAATAAACATACATACCACTGCAGCAGTGGCTTTTTACAATGACATCACGGGTGGAAATTGAAAAGTGCAATAAAGTCATGTTCATCTATTATTAATCTACAAAAATGAAAATAATCATGCTTCATTATAGGAAGATTACAAGATAATTTTAAAGCCAAAAAGAAGGTCTTAATTACAACCAACTAGATTAACAACCTTTGCATTATATAGAGGGCACTAATTATAGTAAGATAAACAGCAGTCTTGTTAATTGCAGTTGATTTTATTAGCGAGCATTCCAACGAATTAAAATCTTGTGACTGCCAGCGGATAGTTAACCAAGTAACGGTTGAGTAAACTTCATAAACATCTCCTTTCTTAATGATAGCAGAGCCCAACTAGGAAGCTTAGAAAGCATACTTAAGCATTTACAAACTTTCAGCTTGAGGTACAAATGGACAATATATTTTAGTCTCTCCTGAGCTCCTCAGCATCACAAAAGATTGCTTTCAGCCATCCGTGGTAGCGCAACACTTTACAGCGTTAGATGCGTGATAGGTGTTCAATTCCCACTGCTGTCTGTAAGAAGATTGTACATTCTGCCCTTCGCTGCGTTGGTTTCTGGATGCTTCAGTTCCCTCCCACATTCCAAGACATAAAAGTTACAGTGAGTAAAGCCCAATTTATACTTCTGCGTCAAATGTACGCCATAGGTACTGCGTACCCTACGCCATGCTGTACGCTGTAGGGTGACGTGCACCTCCCCAAAAATGTAACTCACGCGTCGTGGCGACGCAGACCTCAACAACTGTGATTGGTCTGCTTGGTAGCATCGCATTTCTGGTTGCTTTTCTCCACCATGTCTGTACACTGAGGTGAAATAAATGGTTGGAGACGATGAACCAAATCGTCAAATCTACCTGCCGACATCTGAAAATATTTGAAATGCATTTCCTCGTCCATGTCTCTCACGAAGAAACTCAACACAGTGGCATAGTAACCCCACTGCTAATTAGCATTTTGGTGGTGAATTGCAGAGTGACGCAGACACAACTACGCATGCTTGCTACGGCGTAGGGCTATGCAAAAGTATAAAACAGGCCTACAGCATAGGCTATGGCGTAGCCTGTATGCACAAGTATAAATCAGCCTTAAGTTGTTGGCGTGTTAAGTTGGTGCTCTTGTGCTAACCACTACGCGACCAGCAGCTCACATATCTTATACAGTATACGTCTGTCGGGAAACTTGTTTCTTTGTGGCAGCACCACAGTTCAATACATGAAAAGTTACTGTAAGTTACAAGAAATAATAAACAAAGAAACTATTAAGTAAATTATGTAAAAACAGGGCAAAATCATGGGATCATGGACTGTTCAGCAATCTGATGACAGAGACGAAGAAGCTGCTCCTAAAATATTGATTGTGTCTCTTTGGGCTCCTGTATCCCCTCCCCGAAGGTATTAATGGGAAGAGGGCTTGTGCTTGATAGTGAGAGTCCTTCATGATGCATGCTGCTTTCTTGAGGCATCGTCTTTTGAAGATGTTCTCGATGGTGGGGAAGTTTGTGCTCTTGGTGAACCTGATTGAGTTTATAACCCTCTGCAGCTTGTTCCAGTCCTGTGCATTGGAGCCTCCAGATCAGACAGTGACGCAGCCAGTCAGAATGCTCTCCACAGTACATCTGTAGAAATTTACTAGAGTCTTTGGTAACATGCAAAAATCTCTTTACACTTCTAATGAAGTATAGCTGCTGGCAATTCCTTAGGTAATAAAGTCCTTCCTTGCATGCAACTAGTCAACCTTAGACTGAGGGGTGAAAAATAATATTCATTCTACACATATAATGTTGAATTTAGTTTACTGTCAAGCACAGCTGCAACAAAATGCAGCAGCGTAACAGGTGTATAGCTTTAGAGGCAGAATTCAAAAAAAGAACTTCTTCATTCTTTCTTGTGTATATGGCAGGAAATAACCAAGTTTTTTCCCCTTTATATAGAGATACACCACAGAAGAGACTCTTCCAGCCCAATGTGCTGCACCACCCAGCGATTCACCTATTTAACACTAGCCTAATCACAGGACAATTTACAATGACCAATTAACCTATTAACCGGTATGTCTTTGGACTGAGGGAGGAAACTGGAGCACCCAGAGGAAATTGATGCAGTTCATGGGGAGAATGTACAAACACTTTACAGACTGCAGTGGAATTTAACTCTCAACTCTGGAACGCCCCGACCTGTTATAGCATCACACTAGCCACAATGCTACCTTGGCATCCAAAAACAGGGAAGTCTAAGCACCTCCCTTTGCCATTCCAAGACATTACCATCAATATCCAGGGCTCATTCAGTACTAATTTGAAAATTAACTTGACCAGTCTTTTAATACTGTGCAGTAAGAGCAGGCTGGAATCCCAATATTCAGCAGCATGTGACTTACCTCTTGACTCCTTTGTGCCTTTCTAGAACCCATAAGGCACATGTCAGTCGTGTGATGAAATACCTGCTCTAGACCATTTCCAGCCAAACTCAAAAAGCTTGGCACCAGGAGAAAGCAATGTTTTTGATCGGTACCTATTTCCTCTACCATCTATGCAAAGTAACAGCATTCATCAAATACACTTCAGCAACATGACAAGCATTTTTCAAGTGCCGAAAGATACCATCATGTACAGCATATCATCTTTATTTAAAGATATATTGTTCTTTTAATGTTGCTGAATGAAAGTCCTGCAATTTCCTACCTCTCAGCACTATGGAAGACTTTCAATAGACAATAGACAATAGGTGTAGGAGTAGGCCATTCAGCCCTTCGAGCCAGCACCGCCATTCACTGTGATCATGGCTGATCAACCACGATCAGTATCCAGTTCCTGCCCTATCCCCGTAACCTTTGATTCCGCTATCTTTAAGAGCTTGATCCACCTCTTTCTTGAAAGCATCCAGAGACTTGGCCTCCACAGCCTTCTGGGGCAGAGCATTTCATACATCCACCACTCTCTGGGTGAAAAAGTTTTTCCTCAACTCTGTTCTAAATGGCCTATCCCTTATTCTTAAACTGTGGCCTCTGATTCTGGACTCATCCATCAGCGGGAACATGCTTCCTGCCTGCAGCGTGTCCAATCCCTTAATAATCTAATATGTTTCAATAAGATCACCTCTCAGCCTTCTAAATTCCAGAGTATACAAGCCCAGTCGCTCCACTCTTTCAACATATGACAGTCCCGCCATCCCGGGAATTAACCTTGTGAACCTATGCTGCACTCCCTCAATAGCAAGAATGTCCTTCCTCAAATTTGGAGATCAAAACTGCACACAGTACTCCAAGTGTGGTCTCACCAGGGCCCAGTACAGCTGCAGAAGGACCTCTTTGCTCTTATACTCAATTCCCCTTGTTATGAAGGCCAGCATGCTATTAGCTTTCTTCACAACCTGCTGTACTTGCATGCTTGCTTTCAGTGACTGATGTACAAGAACACCTAGATCTCGTTGTACTTCCCCTTTTCCTAACTTGACTCCATTTAGATAATAATCTGCCTTCCTGTTCTTACCACAAAAGTGGATAACCTCACATTTATCCACATTAAACTGCATCTGCCCACTCACCCAGCCTGTCCAAGTCACCCTGCATTCTCATAACATCCTCCTCACATTTCACACTGCCACCCAGCTTTGTGTCATCAGCAAATTTGCTAATGTTACTTTTAATTCCCTCATCTAAATCATTAATATATATCGTAAACAGCTGCGGTCCCAGCACTGAACCCTGCGGTACCCCACTGGTCACCGCCTGCCATTCCGAAAGGGACCCATTAATTGCTACTCTTTGTTTTCTGTCAGCCAGCCAATTTTCAATCCTGTCAGTACTCTGCCCCCAATACCATGTGCCCTAATTTTGCCCACTAATCTCCAATGTGGGATTTTATCAAAGGCTTTCTGAAAGTCCAGGTACACTACATCCACTGGCTCTCCCTTGTCCATTTTCATAGTTGCATCCTCAAAAAATTCCAGAAGATTAGTCAAGCACGATTTCCCCTTCGTAAATCCATGCTGACTCGGATCGATCCTGTTAGTGCTATCCAGATGTGTCGTAATTTCATCTTTTATAATTGACTCCAGCATCTTTCCCACCACCGACGTCAGGCTAACCGGTCTATAATTCCCTGTTTTCTCTCTTTCTCCCTTCTTGAAGAGAGGGACAACGTTAGCCACCCTCCAATCCACAGGAACTGATCCTGAATCTACAGAACATTGGAAAATGATTACCAATGCGTTCACCATTTCTAAAGCCACCTCCTTAAGAACCCTGGGATGCAGACCATCAGGTCCCAGGGACTTATCAGCCTTCAGACCCAACAGTCTATCCAACACCATTTCCTGCCTAATTTAAATTTCCTTCAGTTCATCCATTACCCTAGGTCCTTTGGCCACTATTATATCTGGGAGATTGTTTGTGTCTTCCCTAGTGAAGACGGATCCAAAGTGCTCGTTCAACTCATCTGCCATTTCTTTGTTCCCCATAATAAATTCATCCGTTTCTGTCTTCAAGGGCCCAATTTTGGTCTTAACTATTTTTTTCCTTTTCACATACCTAAAGAAGCTTTTACTATCCTCCTTTATATTCTTGGTTAGTTTACCCTTGTACCTCATTTTTTCTCTGCGTATTGGCTTTTTAGTTACCTTCTGTTGCTCTTTAAAAGTTTCCCAGTCCTCCGGCTTCCCACTCGTCTTTGCTATGTTATACTTCTTCTTTTTTATTTTTATACTGTCCATTACTTCCCTTGTCAGCCATGGCCTCCCCTTACTCCCCTTAGGATCTTTCTTCCTCTTTGGAATGAACTGATCCTGCACCTTCCACATTATTCCCAGAAACACTTGCCATTGCTGTTCCACTGTCATCCCTGCTGGGGTATTGTTGCATTGAACGTTGGCCAGCTCCTCCCTCATAGCCCCATAGTTCCCTTTGTTCAACTGTAATACTGACACTTCCGAGTTTCCCTTCTCCCTCTCAATTTGTAGATTAAAACTTATCATATTATGGTCACTACCTCCTAATGGCTCCTTTACCTCGAGGTCCCTGATCAAATCCGGTTCATTGCACAACACTAAATCCAGAATTGTGTTCTCTCTGGTAGGCTCCAGTACAAGCTGTTCTAAGGATCCACCTCGGAGGAACTCCACAAACTCCCTTTCTTGGGGTCCAGTACCAACCTGATTCCTCCAGTCTACCTGCATGTTCAAATCCCCCATAACAACTGTAGCATTACCTTTGCGACATGCCAATTTTAACTCTTGATTCAACTTACACCCTACATCCAGACTACTGTTTGGGAGCCTGTAGATAACTTCCATAACTTTCATAACATGAAGTGAGGCTGCTGAAGGTGCTGGGCCGCCAGAAAGCTGAAGGGTTAAAACTTTCCCTGGACAAGTGCCAGTTTTGCCAAACGTCTGTTAGCTATGTTGGGCACATAGTCTTATGGGATGGAGTAGACACAGATTCGGCTAAGATAGAGATAATTACCATCTGGCCAAGACCCCAGACTGTGAGCACTCTGTGCTTGTTCCTTGAGTTCTGTGATTACCATCAGAGGTTCATGAAAGGCTACACAAAAGTGAGTCACTGTTGAATCAGCTTCTGTGCAGTTACCTTCCCTTGGGGAAGAAAAGGGAGGCTGGAAAACAGAACAGGAGGGTGGAGAGTATCTTAGCCCGTTGGAGCTCTTTGGACCGAGGTGGAACGCAAAATGTGAGGAGGCCTTTCAGTCACGGAAGGAACTGCTGACTCAGGCGCTGGTGTTGGCTTTTGCGGACACCCGATTGTCGTATGTACTGCACACAGATGCCAGCCGGGAGGGTTTAGGGGGCGTCCTGTATCAGGATCAGGACACCGGATTGAGACCCATTGCGTTTGTCAGCTGGAGTCTGTCACCATCTGAGAAAAACTATCCCATGCACAAGTTGGAATTTCTGGCGTTGAAATGGGCAGTGGTGGATAAGCTGAGTGACTACCTCTTAGGAACCAAGTTTGAGGTGAGGACGGACAACAACTTCCTAACTTATATCCTGACATCAGCGAAACTGGATGCAACAGGCCATCGGTGGTTGGTGGCGTTGTCTGCCTGTGATTTCAGCCTGAAGTACTGGCCAGGAAGCAGGAACATTGATGTTGATGCTTTGTCCCGATGGGCACGAGGGACTGGACAGGGACAAGCGTTCCTGTCCTGGGGGTGAAGGCCATGTGTCAGTTTGCCATCACCGTGAAGGCAGAGGGAAAGGAGGGGCAGGATCAAGTAGTGGATCAATTGGGAGCTTCTGATGATGCCATTCCCCAAGTTCATTGTAACCTGACTGCTCTAAGGACAAATCAGCTGCCGGAATTGAGTCCTGGGGAAGTGGCAGCTGCTCAGTGAGATGATCCGGGCATTGGTACCATTTGGGCAGCAGTCGAAAAGGGAGACATGGCTCAGGCAGAGAAGACAAAACATGCGTCGATGCCTCCATTACTGCAAGAATGGCCTCGGTTGGAATTGAAGAACCAGATCTTATACTGGGTCAACTGGGTCATGTCACCCCCAGACCACCTCGATGTTGCCAGCTGGTTCTGCCCAAGAAGTATCGCAGGATTGTGTTGAAGTCACTTCATGATGATTCTGGACATTTGGGGGTGGAAAAGACCTATGGATTGCTCAGAGACCGGTTTTACTGACCCCGAATGAAGTTGGAAGTCAAAGAATACTGCAAGTCGTGCATTCCATGCATACGACGGAAGACACTGCCTACACGGGCAGCTCCCTTGTCCCACTTGCAGAGTGCAGGACCCCTGGACCTGGTGTGTATTGATTTCTTGTCAATAGAACCCAATGCCAGCATCACGGCAAATATCTTGGTCATCATGGACCACTACACCAGATATGCTCAGGCTTTTCCTACCAAGGACCAGAAGGTGCCTACTGTGGCAAAAGTGTTATGGGAGAGGTATTTCATCTATTATAGCCTTTCCAGGTGGATACATAGTGATCAGGGATGGGATTTCGGAGCAGACTCATCCATGAGTTACCGGGCATGCTTGGAGTTGAAAAGTCGAGGATCATGCCCTATCACCCGCAGGGTGATCCCCAGCCAGAGAGGTTTAATCGAACCTTGCTAGGCATGCTCAGGACCCTAGAGATCAGTGAGAAGAGCAGGTGGAGTCAACATATTGGGCATCTGGTCCGCAGTTATAACTGTACATGAAGTGAAGCTGCTGGGTACTTTCCATATTATCTGATGTTTGGGTGCGAGGCGAGGTTGCCTATTGACGTTTGCTTTGGGATAGACGAGGGCAACTTACCCCTGAAGACTTATCTGAAGTATGTGTCTAATATGAAAAGAGAGCTAAAAAAGGGTTTATGAATTAGCTGGGGTTGCGGCTGCCAAGTAGAATCAAGGAAATAAGAGGAGGTATGATCAAAAGTTAAGGTTCTCCCAACTCCTGCCAGGAGACCGAGTTCTCATAAGGAATTTGGGGCTACCTGAGAAGCATACGTTGGCTGACCACTGGGTGGCTACGCCCTATGTGGTGGAGAGTCAGATGCCAAACCTACCAGTTTGCCTGGTGAAACCAGAGGATGGGGATGGGCCTGTCAAGATTCTCCATCGGAACCACTTGCTGCCCCTGGAGCAAGAGGTGCGGGTAGACCCAGAGCCCGACTTGGAGCCTCCACCCAGTAGGAGGACTCTGCGGAAACGTGGGACGAGTGCAGGGCTCACAGCATGCGAGGTTAGGCCAGCCCCCACCCCTGAGAGGGATACTGATTCGGAGGATGAGGACGTGGATGTGTGGTATATGATGCCTTTAGCTGACTCCCCATTGATTGAGGAAGAGACTCCTGGCCCATCTCCCTCTGAGTCAGGTGAGGTGGGGAGGGGCGCTATCTGTGAGCAGCACACTGTAAGGTTTCACTGCTAATGTAATGGCCTCTCTAATGTTTCACTGCCAAGGCTAAGGTAATGATTTCTCTGTAGCAGCAATGTTTGGGTTATGACTAGAGATAATGGGGCATGTTAGCCAATGAGTGGGAAGTTGTTCTTTCTTGTGTGTCTGGGAGCAGAGATTTCACGGTCTTTTGTCGGGGAGAGATGAAGAGAGAGGACGTGAATGGAGAGAGTTGGTAGACCACTGAACGGAGTGGACTGAGGAGTGAGAGTCCGAGTGTCGGCTACGCTCAGATGAAGACAATGGGAACAAACGGATAACACTGTGAACTTCAACGTTTGCTCATTAGACTTTTTCATGAGAATGGGCCCTTTTCTTTTTTTTGTTTCTTTACTGACTATATTGTCAACTTTAGAATTATAAAGCTCAATCATTTAATCGCATATTGTGCACTGTTTGTTATTTTGTGGTACTGATTTGTACAAGGGACACATTGCACAGCATCCACCCAAACGAGATTTCTTAAGTTTGACCGGGTGGGCGGGGGGGGGGTGTCTTTTCGAACTCTTAATGAAATTTAGCCACTATCTTGCCTTCCTTATGGCTGCATCGATATGCTGGCACTAGGTTAAGTCCTCAGAGATGTTAACACCAAGAGACTTGAAATTGCTCACTCTCTCCACTTCTGCTCCCTGTCACTTTAATAATAATAAAGTGCCTGTCACTTTATGTAATAAATAGCTTCTTATCTGAGAAATGTCTCAGGTTTAGCAGATCATCAGCAGAAACTCCTTGTGCCCACATTCACTCGGTCTGATTAAGTTATCCCTGAGCAAGAAACAGTTCACAAAATGGCAGCTGTAAGAACAGTCGCACAAAATGGCTGTCTCCATTCCTGGAACCACATGGCAAGAACAATGACTTTTGCTTTGTCTATTTCCACTGTCCTTGTTCATCCCTATTTGCTGATTTGTAGATTGTAGTTCTTTCTGGTCAACAATATATTAGTTTCAAAGAAAAAGAAGAAGATTACACAGGGACAATGTTTGAGAAAATAAGGTGGAAAATGCCCTATAGTGGTACATTCTACCATAGTTATGTTATGGTACACACCTGACTGCATCAGCTTCTGGGGTGTCGACAATCTGATTCTCCAGAATATGCATAGCTGTTGCGGTCCCTTTAGAGATTCTGGCCCGCGCCGCTAATTGGCGGCCATGTTTTGGTGTCAAGATTTGGATATCTAAACAGCACCTGAACCCAGGTTTGATGTTCAATCGTCAGCTCAACTTTAGTTCAGTCTGCAATTACTGTTATGTTTTGTATCTTCAAAACATTGAACTAATTCTAAGGAACATACAAGTATCTAAAATGGAAGTGTAACTTCATCTTTACTTTAAGTGATGTGTGCATGTATCACATGGTAGTGTAATAACATATGCAATTAACATATTTTTACATAAAACCCATGATTAATTATTTAAATGAACAAGAATACAATCAAACTCTCTCTCTATATATATAAATAAAAGATCACTCAAATATTATTGAAATACTAAATACATAACAATTGAGTTTAGGATTTCTGTCTCGTTTGGATTCTCATCTGGCATCAAGTCAAGAACCCTGTTCTCATCTTAGTCTGGAAATTGTGTCTCGATTGTCATCTTATATACGCCAGTACTTGGGTCCTTACCATCCTCAACTATGCCTCTTGTCACAAGTTGAGCTGATGGCCTCTTCCTGTAATGCAAATTATTATTGAATTCTATGTTCACTCTTATACTGTGGTTTCTTCACCCATAAATGTTGGAATAAAGCGCAAAGATAACACAATTGACAAGTTATGATCATTTTAATGAGTAAAAATTCACATAGTTTGCCTTCACAAAAGCTCAGAAGCCTGTGTTATAGTTTAGCTTGTCTGCCTTTATTTTAATGAATCCTTTAATATTTGATCTTTTACTGCTGTGTTATGTAAAAGCTGTGCACCATAGACTTCAGTCTGATGGATGATCTGACTCCCATTAGTTTTGTCAAAATAATATCAGGCAAAATACATCTTTAGCTAATTTTCATTTTACTTAAAGAGGACTAGTCTAACAACATAACAGTGACTACTTTTTAAAAACAACTTCCTTACTTACAGAGCTCTTTTTGGATGACCTGATCCATGAAAGGAATTATATTAATGTAAATTTATTCATTAACTTTAAGTTGATACTAAACCATAAAATCTCTCATGCTCATCTTTCTTTTGCAATTTTTTTTATCACATTGCCTGTGACAGAGAAGTTTACCATGACACATGAAACTCTTTTATCTTTTCAGAGAGGCACATACCCAGAAATAAAACTGCTTGGTAAAAATAAGAAGTGTATATTTGTAAGAGATGTCTGAAATTCTATCTTGACAAGTACTAATGTAAAAGATTCTAATTCTGACACAATGTGCAGCTAGTTCAATTATGATAAAAAGAGCCTATTTTGAAAATTGGGATGTCTTCCAACTATTTTTGCGTCATGCACCCCTACCATTAACCAAGGGGACCATGGACTCCGTGTTGAGAACCCCTCACTTAGAGGAAACCTGCGTGGTCACGGGGATAACGTATAAACTCCTTACATACAGTGGCGATACTTGAACTCTGATCGCTGATATGTGTCTATGAATAAATTTGGGGTGTGGGAGGAAGTCAGTGCTATTTGTGTTTTATATTCTTTATTAATCTTTTTATTGATTTAAAAGGAGCATAAATACAATCAAGAGGAGAATTATCTCAAATATATATATCAGCAATAATATAAACCGAGATTAAGATAGACATTGTCAAAATCATAGATATTGTTAAGCTAGTATAAATACATAATAAAAAAAAATGAAAACAGCAATTCTCCTCTTATCAGTTCATGAAGAGGAAAGAAAAAACATTGAGTTTTAAATGGAGAGGAAAAAAACCCCACTACACTATATATATATAAAAAAAAACAAAAAAATGGGACTGGGCAGTCCAATTTGATGATACGACCGAAAAAAAGAAAGAAAGACTTTCTGATCAAATCTAAAACTTCGAAAAAAAAGATTGAAAGAGTAATAAATCAAATTAAATGAAAATGTTGGATAAAAGGTCATTGTGTTTGATATTGAGGGAGAGTGCAGAGGAGACCGGCACAGCAGCATGCAGGATATTCAACTGAACTGTATTGATAATGCTACTTGTACGTTATGTGAACTCCTCCCATGTGGGAGCGGCTAACTGAGTGACATGAGAATAGCACTATAAACTACCACAAGAAGAGCATTCCCAGAAGAAGCACATGGTCTCAGGGCTAATATCCGGACTCCACACAGCTCTACTATCTGTCTTCTGTGCTACCTAAAGATCTACATCTATTCAAAAGTTCAAAGTACATTATCAAACAATGTATACATTATACAAGCTTGAGACTCATCTCCTAACAGGCAGCCACAAAACAAAGAAACTCAAAAGAACCCATAAAAAAGACAGTCAAACACCCAATGTGCAGAGAGAAAAAACACATCATGCAGACAATAACTGCAAGCAAATAGCGTTCTGAACTGAAGTCTGCAAAGAGAACCCCACGGTTCAGCATAGTTCAACACAAAGCCGATTCATGGAGCAGTGATCTGAATCGCCCCATCCCTCACCTCGGCCCCAACACCCTGACCTTTTCAATCAGGCCCAACACCTAAATTCATATCCAAACATTAGGTTCAATCGCCTCGATACGCTAAGGCCAGGACCCCACCGCCTCGATTTGGCCCTGTGCTTAAGTCTCCATCCAAACATCCAGTCCAATGGTGAAGTTCTATTCCACAGGCTTGTAAAAATTCATAGACTTGAAAGGAAACCACAGATTATTAATATTGATAATATGTATTCACAAGATATGTAAATATTTATTCCAAGGCTTCAGTGGGATTGATATTCCCAGCAATCAGTCACGGTAGCTCATAAATGATTGAATCTGTGCTGACTCCAGGCATCCACTCTCTAGGCAAGCAATTAAATTATCCATGAGAAAAAATACGATGCAATCTGAGACAATGTGCCCATGAAATATCCAAGCCTTTTTAGTTGGCGAATGGCACTTTGAAATTCAATGATTTATTCATCCAGTTCAGAAAATAAACTGCAATCACTTGGGTGATCTTTCCAATTGTTAAACAAGCTAATCTCCAATATCTTCCTTAGGAAGATAGGAATATTTTTGAGAATTTGGGCCTGATAATAACAGAGAAGCAAAGAATCCCATGTCCCATGGGGCGAGAGGAAGCTGCCAGGAAACCACGAGTTTCAAGAAGCTCAAACATCCTGTAAAATTTAAAAATAGAATTTCATTTTTTTAAACATCCACGTTTCTGAGTCAACAGCCTGCCTGAGTGGAGGTGGATATGTCCATCACAATTCAGAATCTGATTTATTATCACTGAATTAGCTGACATTGAACTTATTGTTTTGTAGCAGCAGTATAGTGCAAAAGATAATGATCAGCTTAATTTGTCACGTGTACCTTGAAACATCAAAACACAGTGAAATGTGTCGTCTGTGTCAACAATCAACACAGGCCAAGGGTGTGTTAGGAGGAGCCTGCAAGTGTCGCCATGCTTCTGGCACCAACATAGACTGCCCACAATTTACTAATCCTAACCCGTGCGTAGTTACAAACTGCAGTGGGAATTGAACCCGATTTCTGGTGCAGTAAAGTGTTACAATGACAACCATGCTTCTGTGCTACAGTTCAGAGACAAAAAAATCACCATGAATTACAAACATAAATAAATAGTGTCAAAAAGGGAATAATGAATTTATGTTCATGGGTTCATGGACAGTTCAGAAATCTGATAACAAAAGGGAAATAAATGTCTCTGAATCATTGAGTGTGGTATCTTCAGGCTTCAATACCTCCTTACCCATCATAGTAATGAAAAAAAAGGCCATTTCCTGAATGGTGAGGGTCCTTAATGACGGATGCCACCCGCTTGTGGCACTGTCTCTTGAAGATATCCTCGATGGGTGAGGGAGGGAACTCTTGTGCATTTAATATTTCAATAATATTTGAGTAATATTGTAAATATTATTTGATTAAGTATTGTTGTTTGTTTAAATAATTCAGTATGGGTTATATGTAAAAATACGTTGAATTGCATATGTCAGAATGCTTCCAACAACACCTTGTTTAAAGTAAACATAAAGTTAGACTCATATTTCGGACTCCTGTGCCTTTCTTTGAATTAGTTTAATGTTCCAAAGTTACAAAACATAGCAGGTACCTTGAAACGTACAGTGAAATGTGTTGTTTGCCCAAAACTTTAGGATGTGCTGGGGCAACCTGCAAGTGTCGCCGCACACTTCAGCATGAGCATAATGTGCCCCCAGTGTTCAGGAGAGTAACACAAGCAACAACAACAATAGAGCAACAAACAACAACAGCAAAACATACCTCGTTCCTCCCAAATACCACACACAAGCAGTCCACCAACCCCAGAACAGGCTGCTTTCAGACCTCTAGCTTCCAGTGGACCCGTGGACTTGCAGACATCTGGTCTCTGATTTTCCCAGTTGACTCACAGATCCAGGGCTTTGGCCATTGGGCCTCGACTTACAATCGACCTTTGAACTTTGATTTTTGGTATCAGCCATGGATTTGCCAATGATGGGACCCCGAACTTCTTTGTCTTTTCACAGTATGTTATATATATTCAAGCCTTTTAAATGCTCTGCCTTATGCATTATTGTTTATCTGCACTGAACCTTCTCTGTAACTGTAACACTATATTCTGCATTCTGTTATTGCTTTTCCCTTTCTACTACCTCAATGTACTGCTATGATGAAATACATAAAACTAGAACAGTACAGGACAGGAACAGCCCCTTTGACCCACTTTGTTGTGTCTAACCAATTAAATAAGTAATCAAATGGCCAACTGAACTAATCCCTACTGCCTACACAATGTCCATATCCTTCCATTTGTCTCACATTCATGTGCCTATCTAAACATCTCTTAAAAGTTCCATATGTATCTGTCTCTACCACCACCCCAGGCAGCGCACTCCAGGCACCCACCAATCTCTGTGTAAAAAGCTTGCCCCTCACATCTCCTTTGGGAAATTATCTGTAGGGATTGCATATAAAAGAACATTTTTCACTGTATCTCAGTACATGTGACAATAATAACTCAATTAACAATTACAAGTTACTTTGAATAAAATATTTTGAAACTAATTTAAAACAGAACAATACAAAGAGAAAATAAGAAACCTTGGTTTCTTATTTGGTTCTTTCTTTGCAATGAAACCTCAGGGTAATTATGAATACTTCCCCTTTGAAGTGGCTCTGGAACACATTCCACTCCACTGATCCAAACTTCAATTATTTTTCATTCAGTGTCCTGTTCTCCAACTTCATGCATCATTGCATGAGTGAGATGGCTGATTAGTTACGTACATTCAAATGTACATTCGGTGCTGTTCCATAACACATGAACACAATAATAAATCAATGCACCAGTTCTATCACACAATAAAATAATGTGATGTCACACAATTGTGGGTCACTTCTGAGTCATTCTTGGTACAAAGGATTCTCAATACTACACCATCAAATATATGTTTTTCAGAAATGTATTATTGTACTTACAAGTAAAATTGCAGGGTATATTAGACTACATTGTCAATTGCCCTTTTCCTTTTATCCAAAATATTTTTTTATTTTATTTCAGTCTAAGATGTTAATTTTATTTAAGCTTAACATCTTCTGCACTTTGTATTTTAAAATATGCGACTTATAAAAATCATAACTTGCATTTATCAAACATTCCCAAGGTATAAAAAACATGTTTTTAATGGAGGTGAAGTAAAACAGAATGTGGGAGGAAAGTCGTGGTGAGAAATTCATGGAGAGAACATACAAACTCCTTATAGACAGCATGGCAAGTTGAACTCAGATCATTGGTGCTATAATCACACTACACTAACCATTACGCAACTGCGCCATCCTTCATCTACAGCCCTAGTCACATGTTCCCACTTTCAGGAACTTACTGATTTGCACGTCTGTACATTTACTCTTCTAAAGTTGTGTCATTTACTCCATATGTGGCATGAGCCCTGTGGCTTGCCGTAGAGTGTTGAGTGGCTTGAGTTCTTGAGCACCTGTATTTACTAATTGTTATCTTAACTAGAGCTGTTAAGCCTTGTGCTTTCAGTTTAATCTTGTCAAGATAATTGTGACTGGCACATGTTTCCCGCATTCTATGGCTATTTAAAGAGGACTCTCATTTAGTAGATTAGCGAATTCCATGGACTCAGTGATTATGTTAGAGACTGAAATAAGGAAGGCCCAGGCAAATAGAGAGTCAGTAGTGGCAGTGTTCTTTGACATTGAAAAAGCCTATGATATGATGTGGAAGGAAGGATTATTAATTAAACTGCACAAGATGGGGGTTGGTGGGAGAGTTTTTAATTGGATTAAAGATTTTTTGTTTGGTAGAAAAATTCAAGTTCGGATTGGATTAGAATTATCAAAACAGTACATAGTGGAAAATGGCACACCTCAAGGTAGTGTGTTTAGCCCGTTACTTTTCATCATTATGATCAATGATGTCTTCACAAAGGTACCAGTGGATATAGGTAGGTCACTGTTTGCGGATGATGGGGCCTTATGGAAAAGAGGCAGGAACATGGACCATATAATCAGGAAACTACAAGAAGCAATTGAAACTACAAGAAGCAATTGATGAAGTGGTGGAGTGGGGTTATGATTGGGGATGCAGATTTTCAGTAGACAAAACTCAAACTGTATTTTTTACCAGGAAAAGGGTTGAGGTAGGGAAGAAGTTAAGGATGTATGGGGTTGAATTAGAAAGGGTTGCATCATTTAAATTTCTGGGAGTTATATTTGATTCACGATTAACATGGGCAGACCATATCAGGAAAGTTGAGGAGAAATGTAAAAAAGTAATAATTGTGATGAGATGTTTGACTGGTAGGGAATGGGGAGCAAGTTGTTCAGCTTTGAAGAGAATGTATGTGGCTTTAGTAAGATCTGTATTGGATTATGGAAATATAGTATATGGATCAGCAGCTAGGTCTCTTATAAGGAAACTGGATGTGGTTCAGGCTCAGGCCTTGAGAGTGTGCAGTGGGGCTTTTAAAACGTCACCAGTGTCAGCCCTACAGGTAGAAATGGGAATAAGCCTTTGGAACTAAGAAGGATGCAACTGATGGCAAACTACTGGGCTAACTTGCAGGGGCACAATGATTCTCACCCTACTAAAGGAGTGTTGCAGGAGTGCTGGGAAAATAGGAGGTTTCAGAGGGATACCTTTAGTCGGGTAGGGAATGATATCGCGAAAGAATGAGGAGTATTTGATCTGAGGATAAGTCCTTCAGTAGTTTATCCAGTTGTAGCTCCATGGAAGCTTGTATGGCCTGACTGGCATTTGTTAGAGGTAAAAAGGAAAGAAAGATATAAAACAGATTTGGTAAATGCATTTAACTGTCATGTGATGGAAAAGTATAGTGATTATACTCACATTTATACGGATGGTGCGAAGGAACCTGAAACAGGAGTGACAGGGTTTGGGGTGGTAATACCAGCAAAAGAAATTGAAATCAGCAGAAGAACATCTAATAAGTTAGGGGTGTTTACAGTGGAGATGCTGGCAGTGTTGGTTGCGTTGCAATGGGTGCAGAAAGCCAGACAAGCCAAAGCATTGATATGTTCAGATTCATCCTCAGTTCTAGCAAGTTTAAGGTCTTTTCACACAAACAGTCGGCAAGATGTACTTTATGAAGGCCTTCAGTTAGTTACAAGAATTGCAAATCAGGGAGGTCAGGTAAAATTTCTATGGGTTCCAGCACATGTAGGGGTGAAGGGGAATGAGAGGGTGGATGAGTTGGCAAAGAGGGCGTTAAAGAAAGAAAATGTGGAAATGCACATTAGTATCAGTAAAGCAGAGGTTAAGTGTGTAATCTGGGAAAAAGTCAACCGAATGTGGCAAGAAAGATGGGACAGGGAGGGGAAAGGGAGGCATTTATATCAAATACAAAAGAGTGTTGCAGTTACTAGAGAAGGTAATGGAAACAGAAGAGAGGAAATTGTGTGGACTAGGTTAAGGCTGGGGCATTGTGCATTAAACAAAACATTGAAAATGATAGGGAAACATCAGACAGGATTGTGTGAGGAATGTCAGGAAGAGGAGTCAGTAGAACATGTAGTTTTGTGTTGCAGGAAGTATGGGATACAGAGAGAGATGATGAGAAATAAATTAAGGGAGTTGGGGATGCAGGAATTCACATTAAAAGGGTTGCTGGGCATGGGTGAGAGAGCACAAGTCCGGGTATTTTTAGTGTTTTTAAGGGGTACAGGGGTTTTTTATAGAATATGACGAATAAACAGGAATAGGATACTAGGATGGTCAAAGATGGGAGGGTGAAGTGTAGGTTTGTGTGTGTGTGTGCGCACATGCGCGCAATTGGGTGAAGGGATTTAGAATGTATGTCTAGTGCACATTCTGGAGCAGAGGGTGGCGGTAATGCACCATTAAGCTGGATGCCAACCGCTGTAAAACAAGATACAGACAGACAGTAGATTAGCGAGTTGCAGGAAGTATGGGATACAGAGAGAGATGATAAGAATTAATCTAAGGGAATTGGGGGTGCAGGAATTCACATTAAAAGGGTTGCTGGGCATGGGTGAGAGAGCACAGGTCAGGGATCAGGGGGTATGGAGGGAAGGCTGGGGCGGGGTTCTGAGTTGGATGATCAGCCATGATCATAATAAATGGCGGTGCAGGCTCGAAGGGCCGAATGGCCTACTCCTGCACCTATTTTCTATGTTTTTATGTTTAAGGGGTACAGGGTTTTTTTTTATAGGATATGACGGATAAGCAGGAATAGGGTACTAGGATGGCCAAAGATGGGATGATAAAGTGAAGGTTAGGGTATGTGTGTGTGTGTGATTGGGTGAAGGGATTTAGAATGTAAGTCTATTGCACACTCCGGAGCAGAAGGTGGTGGTAATGCACCAAGCTAGGTGCCAACCACCGTAAAAAAAAAGATGGAGAAGAAGAAGTAGATTAGTGGAGTCATTGTGTTGGAGAGATGATTTGGCTCATGGTGTCACTCAGTCGGTCCTCTGAGATTCTGTAGATATTCCTACATCTAACCTCTCGTTTCCATCTCTTCATGGGGATTCTGCCATTCCTGGACTTCTGGGTTGAATGATGAGCCTGCTGTCCACAACTCCTGGATTGAATTGGTGCCAGCAACCCTATGACAGAGAAAGTTTACTGTTCCTGCACACTTGAATTAAGACATCCAAGAACACATCATGATAGAGTGACTCTGCTAAGGCACTAAATGCAAGTCCTCTTTAAATAATCATAGAATGTGGGAAGCATGTGCTGGTCACAATTAACTTGACAAGATTAAACTGAAAGAACAAGGGCTTATCAGCTGTAGTTAAAATAACCATTAGTACATACAAGGGTTCAAGAACCCTAGAGGCCCAATTCTCTATTGCAAGCTGCAGAGCTCATGACAGCGAAACCCTCAAGGTCTGCCTTGTGTTTTTCAAATTTGCCTTGGGAGTATCAGAGCTGTTCTGGATTTTCCAGTGCTGCCTCAAGAGCAAGAGACCTGCTTTGCTTTTCAGACCAGCCTTGAGAGCTCCAGATCTGTTCCAGAGTTTACAGCTCTGCCTTGAGAGCATCAGATTTGCCTTGTGTTTTTCAGATCTGCCTCAGGAGCATTAGAGCTCTTCTGGATTGTCCAGTGCTGCTTTGAGAGCATCAGGTATGTCTTGTGATTTTCATACCTACCTCGAGAGCTCCCCAGGCCGTCAGGTACCGACTTTAGGGGGTGAGTTATTGTCATTAGCTCTTGGCCTCTGCAGCTTATCGCAGAGTGTTGAGCTTCTAGGGATCTTGAGCACTAATCATTATCTTAACTAGAGCAATTAAGCTCTTGTGTTTTTAGTTTAATCTTGTCAAGTTAATTGTGACTGGCATGTGTTTCCTGCATTCTGTGATCATTTAAAGAGGACTCTCAGTTAGTGGCTTACAGGAGTCATTCTGTTGGAGATTTGTCTTGTGGTGTTGCTTAGTCACTCCTCCAAGGGCTCTGTTAGTATTCTTATGTCTAACCTCTTTGTTTCTGTCCCTTCATGGAGATTCTACTATTCCTCTGCTCATGGGTTGTGTCATGAGCCTGCCATCTGCAGCTCCTTGGTTCAGTTAGTGCAAGCAACACCCCGACACTGAAAGTCAATTGTTTCTCCACATTTGGGTTGAGTCCACCGAGAGCAGAATGTGACTTCCCAATGTGGATTATCTCAAACATTATATTCTATCTGCCACCACTCTGTTCACTTTCAATTTTCTAGTAGATCTATTTCTTCCTCTATCTTTAAATAACTTTCTCCATTGACAATCGACACTGGTGCACCACAGGGATGTGTACTTAGCCCACTGGTCTACTCTCTCTACACCCACGATTGTGTGGCTAGGTATAGCTCAAATGTCATCTATAAATTTGCTGATGATACAACTGTTGTTGGCAGAATCTCAGATGGTGACAAGAGAGTGTAAAAGAGCAAGATACACCTGCTATTTAGGTGGTGTCATGGCAACAACCTTGTACTCAATGTTAATAAGATCAAAGAGCTGATTGTGGACTTCAGAAAGGGTAGAAGGAGGGAATTTGAACCAATCCTTGGAGAGGGATCAAAAGTGGAGAAGTGGAGCAATTTCAAGTTCCTGGTTGTCAATATTGCTGAGGATCTAACCTGGTTGCAACAAATTGATGCAACAATAAAGAAGGCATGATAGCGGCTATATTTCATTAGGAGTTTAAGGAGATTTGATTTGTCACCTAAAACACTCAAAAACTTCTCCAGCTGTGCCGTGGGGGGAGGGGAGGCTACTGCATAGGATAAAAGTGTTATAGAAAGTGTTACACTTAGCCAGCTCCATCATGGGTACTAGCCTCCGTAGTATCCAAGTCATCTTCAAGGAGTCGTGCCTCAGGAAGGTGGCATTCATCATTAAGGACTCCACCACCCAGGATATGCCTCCTTCTCATTGTTACCATCAAGAAGGAGGTATGGAAGCTTGAAGGCACACACTCAGTGATTCAGGAACAGCTTCTTTCCCTCTGCCATCCGATTTCTGAATAGACATTGAAACCATGAATACCACACCCCTAGCCCAGGAAATTATAGACCAGCGAGTCTTACTTCAATGGTTGGTAAGTTGATGGAAAAGATCCTGAGAGGCAGGATATATGAACATTTGGAGAGGCATAATATGATTAGGAATAGTCAGCATAGCTTTGTCAAAGGCAGGTCGTGCCTTATGAGCCTGATTGAATTTCTTGAGGATGTGACTAAACACATTGATGAAGGTAGAGCAGTAGATGTAGTGTATATGGATTTCAGTAAGGCATTTGACAAAGTATCCCATCCAAGGCTTATTCAGAAAGTAAGGAGGCAAGGGGACATTGCTTTGTGGATCCAGAACTGGTTTGCCCACAGAAGGCAAAAAGTGGGTGTAGACAGGTCATATTCTGCATGGAGGTCGGTGACCAGTGGTGTGCCTCAGGGATCTGTTCTGGGACACCTACTCTTTGTGATTTTTAAAAAAATATATAAATGACCTGGATGAAGGAGTGGAGGGATGGGTTAATAAATTTGCTGATGACACAAAGGTTGGAGGTAATGTGGATAGTGTGGAGGGCTGTCAGAGGTTACAGCAGGACATTGATAGGATGCAAAACTGGGCTGAGAAGTGGCAGATGGAGTTCAACCCAGATAAGTGTGAGGTAGTTCATTTTGGTAGGTCAAATCTGATGACAGAATATAGTATTAATGGTAAGGCTCTTGGCAGTGTGGAGGATCAGAGGGATCTTGGGGTCCAAGTCCATAGGACACTCAAAGCTGCTGTGCAGGTTGACTCTGTGGCTAAGAAAGCATACTGTGCATTGGCCTTCATTAATCATAGGATTGAGTCTAGGAGCCAAGAGGTAATGTTGCAGGTATGGGACCCTGGTCAGACCTCACTTGGAGTACTGTGCTCAGTTCTGATCGCCTCACTGTAGGAAGGATGTGGAAACCATAGAAAGGGTGCAGAGGAGATTTACAAGGATGTTGCCTGGATTGGGGAGCATGCCCTATGAGAATAGGTTGAGTGAACTCAGCCTTTTTTCCTTGGAGCGATGGAGGATAAGAGGTGACCTGATAGAGGTGTACAAGATGATGAGAGGCATTAATCATGTGGATAGTCAGAGGCTTTTTCCCAGGGCTGAAATGGCTAGCACAAGAGGTCACAGTTTTAAGGTGCTTGGAAGTAGGTACAGAGTAGATGTCAGGGGTAATTTTTTTTACGCAGAGAGTGGTGAGTGTGTGGAATGGGCTGCCGGCGACAACTCCTGGACAGGTATATGGAGCTCAGAAAAATAGAGGGCTATGTGTAACCCTAGGTAATTTCTCAGTTAAGGACATGTTTGGCACAGCTTTGTGGGCCATAGGGCCTGTAGTGTGCTGTAGGTTTTCTGTTTACAACTTTATTTTCAGAATTCTGGCTAGAAAAACACCTATCCGTCAATACACTTTGCCTCCTATCACCAAGCCAATTTTTTAGTTCTCCTTTACACTAGTGTACTAGCAATGGCATGATACAATCTTGAATCTTAAATCTTCTGCCTCAGAATATTCTCTAAGAACTTCCTTACCACTGATTGACGGCTCACTAACCTGTAGATTCCCTACTGCCCATCTTGAACAAGGGGATATCTGCTCTTCTGATATCTCACCTATCATTAAAAAAAACAAAAAAAAATTCCATGAGAATCCAGCAGTCTCCTCTCTTGTCTTCTTTGACATCCTGGGATCGATCCCATCTAACCATGGAAATTTATAAGACCATAAGATATAGGAGCAGAAATAAGCCATTTAGCCCATCAAGTCTGCTCTGCCATTCAATCATGGGCTGATCCAATTCTTCCAGTCAACCCCACTCCCCTGCCTTCTCCCCATACCCATTGATGCCCTGGCTAATCAAGAACCTATCTATCTTTGCCTTAAATGCACCCAATGATTTGGCCTCCACAGCCACCCTTGGCAACATATTCCAGCAATTTTTCACCTTCTGACTAAAGTAATTTATCCACATCTCTGTTCTAAATGGACGTCCTTCAATCCTGAAGTCGTGCCCTCTTGTCCCAGACTCCCCTACCATGGGGAATAACTTTGCCATATCTAATACGTTCAGGCCTTTTAGCATTTGGAATGTTTCTATGACATCCCCCCTCATTCTCCTGAACTCCAGGGAATACAGCCCAAGAGTTGCCAGACGTTCCTCATACAGTAATCCTTTCATTCCTGGAATCATTCTCGTGAATCTTCTCTGAACCCTCTCCAATGTCAGTATATCCTTTCTAAAATAAGGAGCCCAAAACTGCACACAATACTCCAAGTGTGGTCTCACGAGTGCCTTATTGAGCCTCAACATCACATCCCTGCTCTTATGTTCTATACCTCTAGAAATTAATGCTAACATTGTATTTGCCTTCTTCACAACCGACTCAACCTGGAGGTTAACCTTTAGGGTATCTTGCACAAGGACTACCAAGTCTCTTTGCATCTCTGCATTTTGAATTCTCTCCCCATCTAAATAATAATCTGCCTGTTTATTTCTTCCACCAAAGTGCATGACCATACACTTTTCAACATTGTGTTTCACTTGCCACTTTTTTACCCATTCTCCTAAACTATTTAAGTCTCTCTGCAGGCTCTCTGTTTCCTCAACACTACCCGCTCCTCCACCTATCTTTGTATCATCGGCAAATTTAGCCACAAATCTATTAATCCCATAGTCCATCATATTAACATACATCGTAGAAAGCAGCGGTCACAACACCGACCCCTGTGGAACTCCACTGGTAACCAGCAGCCAGCCAGAATAGGATCCCTTTATTCCCACTCTCTTTTTTTGCCAATCAGCCAATGCTCCACCCATGCTAGTAACTCCCCTGTAATTCCATGTGCTCTTAACTTGTTAAGCAGCCTCATGTATGGCACCTTGTCAAAGGCCTTCTGAAAATCCAAGTACACCACATCTACTGCATCTCCTTTTTCTACCCTGCTTGTAACATCTCTATCTGGTACAATGCCAGAATCTATCACTTCCTGAAGAGTTTTTAAGAGTATGGAATATGGAAGATGAGAAGCCATTGGATAGGTCAAGTCTAGAAATAACAAAGGACAAAGATTTCACACATACAGCTGGAGCTGCAGTAGCTGAGGGAAGACATGAGAGAAGTTAATAAGATTAAATCTGAGGTGCATTGGGACTTGGGAGTCCAACTGCACAATTCTCTAAAGGTTAACTTGCAGGTTGAGTCAAGAAAGGCAAATGCAATGATAGCATTCATTTTGAGAGAACTAGAAAATAAAAGCAAGAATGTAATGCTGAGGCTTGAAAAGGCATTGGTCAGATGCTATTGGAATATTTTGAGCAGTCTTGGGCCCCTTATCCAGGAAAGGATGTGTTGGTACTGGAGACTGTCCAGTGGAGGTTTACAAGAATGATCTCGGGAGTAAAAGGCTTAATGTACTGTATGAGGAGTGTTTGATGGCTCTGGACCAGTACTCGCTGGAGTTTAGAAGAACAAAGGGGGACCTCATTAAAACCTATAACGGAAGGACTAGATAGAGTGGACATAGAGAGGATGTTTCCTATAATGGGGGAATCTTGGACCAGAGGGCATGGCCTCAGAATATAAGAACTCCTGTTTAGAATAGAGATAAGGAAGAATTTCTGTAGATAGAGGGTGATGAATCTGAGAAATTCATTGCCGCGGATAGCTGTGGAGGCTAGGTCTTTGATATATTTAAAGAGGAGTTTGATAAGTTCTTGATTAATAAGGCAGGAGAATGGGGTTGAGAGGGATAATAAATCAGCTGTGATGGAATGGTGGAGCAGATTGGATGGGCCAAAATGGTCTAATTCTGCTCGTATGTCTTAAAAGTTTTAAGATTATGAAGGGCATTGATCGACAACTGATATCTTTTTCCTAGGCTTGAAACTTCTGACACTAGAGGGTATTCATTTAAGGAGGGGGGGATGTTCAAAGGAGAAGTACAGGACAAGGCTTTTTTCAAATGATGAGTGCCTGGAGTGGGTGTAAGCAGAAGGAATTTGTTTGATTACATGTAATTACAAGTTGATGTCCTCCACAACATCATGGGCTGAAGGGTTTGTTTCTGTGCTGCATTGTTCTATGTTCTAGTATTCTTATATTTCAACATCTCAAAGGATCTCTACTGGACACAAACACCTTGATACAATCATGAAGAAAGAATGCCAGTGAGTGTGGTTTGTTAGGAGTTTAAGGAAATTTGGTATGTTGCCGGAGACTAGCAAATCTCTGAACAACATTCTGATTGGTTGCATCACAGCCTGATATGGAGGCTCCAGTGCACAGGATCACAAGAAGCTGCCAACTTAGCCAGTTCCGTCACAAGCACAACCCCCCCCCCCCCCACTATCGACAATATCCTGAATACCTCAAGAAGGTGGCATCCACCGGTACAGATCCTCACCATCTGGGATATGCCCTTTTAACGTTGGGGAGGAGGTACAGGAAACTATCTCACAATTCCTTTTTGCACTATTTATTTACTTTATTTTTTATTGTAACTTAGTTTTTTTTAGGTCCTGTACCGAACGGCTGCCACGAAACAACACAATTCAAGACATAAACACAAGCAATTCTGCAGATGTTAGAAATCTGGAGCAATACAAACAAAATTCTGGAGAAACTCAGCAAGTCAGACAGCATCTATGGAGAGGAATACACAAAGTTCCAAGAAAATTTATTATCAAAATACAACAGTATACGTCGCCTGAGATTCATTTTCTTGTGGTATTCACAGTACTTCTGGTAGGTGGTGATCTACGGGGTCAAAAAAAGGTGCTACTGTCATATTTAATGTATTTTTAATTATCACAAGATCCTGCTGAATATTGAGAACTTTAAGTACTTCAGGTCTAACCCATCTGTGAGTTGCTCGCTGGTGGTGAAAACGAGGGAGCTGTGTATTGTGCTGCTACCAGAGTTGAAGGAGGTGTACAGTCTAATGGTGAGTGACCATTTTGGTCACTTTTCTTGTGATTGCAAGACCCTTATGGACATTGTTAATTAGAATACAAGTTCGATTTACTGATTTATCAGCAGAGCAGAAATGGACTGTGAGGAAGCTGCATGGCCTTGGTCATAGCGAGACCAGGCCACAAGCCATGGTGTTGCCTGTCTACAGCCACCAGGCGAGAGGCATCATAGCCAGCGCTCCACCAGGTCAGTGTGGCATGGAGACCAGAGTGGAGTTGGTGCAGCCCTCCCAGCCCCAGAGTTCACTCGGCAGAAGACAAGCTCTTTTGTAGTCATCTGCAGATTTCAGCAGTGTTGGATGGCTTGAGTTTGGTCTCCTTTATTGAGTGGCTGTACCTTTCTATCTTGTACATACTATGTGTGCTTTGTACTGTGTGTGACTATTGGTACTGTGCTTTGCACCTTGACCCTTGAATAACGCTAGCTCATTTGGCTGTATTCATGAGTATCCATGTATGGTTGAATGACAATTAAACTTAAACTTAAGTTAAACTTAAATTGAAGTGAATAATATTCTATTGATTCACAACAGAATCAATGGAAAACTGCAACACAACAAAGATGGACAAACAACAAATGTACATAAGACAACAAATTGTGCAGATGCAAAAAAAAATTGAGAATATGAGTTGGTGAGTCCTTGAAAGTCCATGGGTTGTGAAGGGGACTGCAGTGTTGATAGGAGATTCTTTAGACAGAGGAACAGAGATGAGGTTCTTTGGGTGTGATAGAGACAGTCAGATGGTATATTGCCTCCCTGGTGCCAGGGTCAGGGATGTCTCGGATTGTGTCTGTGGCATTCTCAAGGGCAAAGGTGAGCAGCCATATTGGCACAAATGACATAAGTAGTCAAGGTGAGGAGGTCCTGAAGACAGATTTTAGGAAGCTGGGTAGAAAGCTGAGAAACAGGACCTCCAGGGTAGTAATCTCTAGATTGCTGCTTGTGCCACATGCCAGTGAGGGTAAGAATAGGATGATTTGGCAGGTGAATGTATGGCTGAAGGGGACAGAAGTTCAGATTTATAAATCATTGGAATCTCTTATGGGGAAGGTATCGCCTGTACAAAAGGGATGGGTTGCACCTGAACCCGAGGGGGGTTCAATATCCTTGTGGGCAGGTTGGCTAGAGTTGTTTGGGTGGGTTTAAACTAATTAGGCGGGGATATGGGAACTGGAGTGATAGTGCTGAGGATGAGATGGTTGGGTTACAAACAGAGGCAATGTGTAGTGAGACTCCCAGCAAGGATGGGGCAAAATTACAGTCAACGGGGTGAGTTGCAACGAAAAAGGCAGACAAAATTGAAAAGGGTGAATACAGGACTAAAGGTGTTAAATTTGAATGCATGCAGTGTATGGAATAAGGTCGATGAACTTCGAGCACAGTTATAGATTGGCATGTATGATGTTGTAGGCATCACTGAATCATGGCTAAAAGTAGATTATAGCTGGGAGCTTAATGTTCAAAGATACACATTGTATTAAAGATAAACATAGAAACAGAAAATAGGTGCAGGAGTAGGCCATTCGGCCCTTCGAGCCTGGACCACCATTCAGTACGTTCATGGCTGATCCTCCAACTCAGAACCCTGTACCTGCCTTCTCTCCATACCCCCGATCCCTTTAGTCACAAGTGCCATATCTAACTCCCTCTTAAATATAACCAATGAACTGGCCTCAACTGTTTCCTGTGGCAGAGAATTCCACAGATTCACCACTCTCTGTGTGAAGAAGTTTTTCCTCATCTCGGTCCTAAAAGGCTTCCCCTTTATCCTTAAACTGTGACCCCTCGTTCTGGACTTCCCCAACATCGGGAACAATCTTCCTGCATCTAGCCTGTCCAATCCCTTTAGAATTTTATACGTTTCAATAAGATCCCCCCTCAATCTTTTAAATTCCAGCGAGTATAAGCCTAGTTGATCCAGTCTTTCTTCATATGAAAGTCCTGCCATCCCAGGAATCAATCTGGTGAACCTTCTTTGTACTCTCTCTATGGCAAGAATGTCTTTCCTCAGATTAGGGGACCAAAACTGCACACAATACTCCAGGTGTGGTCTCATCAAGGCCTTGTACAACTGCAGTAGAACCTCCCTGCTCCTGTACTCGAATCCTCTTGTTATGAATGCCAACATACCATTCGCCTTTTTCACCGTCTGCTGTACCTGCATGCCCACTTTCAATGACTGGTGTACAATGACATCCAGGTCTCGTTGCACCTCCCCTTTTCCTAATTGGTCACTATTCAGATAATAATCTATTTCCCTGTTCTTGCCACCAAAGTGGATAACCTCACATTTATCCACATTAAATTGCATCTGCCATGAATTTGCCCACTCACCTAACTATCCAAGTCACCCTGCATCCTCTTAGCATCCCCCTCACAGCCAACACTGCCACCCAGCTTTGTGTCATCCGCAAACCTGGAGATGCTGCATTTAATTCCCTCATCTAAATCATTAATATATATTGTAAACAACTGGGGTCCCAGCACTGAGCCTTGCAGTACCCCACTCGTCACTGCCTGCCATTCTGAAAAGGTCCTGTTTATTCCCACTCTTTACTTCCTGTCTGCCAACCAATTCTCTATCCACATCAATACCATACCCCCAATACTGTGTGCTTTAAGTTTGCACACTAATCTCCTGTGTGGGACCTTGTCAAAAGCCTTTTGAAAATCCAAATATACCACATCCACTGGTTCTCCCCTATCCATTCTACTAGTTACATCCTCAAAAAATTCTATGAGATTCGTCAGACATGATTTTCCTTTCACAAATCCATGCTGACTTTGTCTGATGATTTCACTGCTTTCCAAATGTGCTGTTATCACATCTTTGATAACTGACTCCAGCATTTTCCCCACCACCGATGTCAGGCTAACCGGTCTATAATTCCCTGGTTTCTCTCTCCCTCCTTTTTTAAAAAGCGGGGTTACATTAGCCACCCTCCAATCCTCAGGAACTAATCCAGAATCTAAAGAGTTTTGAAAAATTATCACTAATGCATCCACTATTTCTTGGGCTACTTCCTTAAGCACTCTGGGATGCAGACCATCTGGCCCTGGGGATTTATCTGTCTTTAATCCCTTCAATTTACCTAACACCACTTCCCTACTAACATGTATTTCCCTCAGTTCCTCCATCTTACTGGACCCTCGGTCCCCTACTATTTCCGGAAGATTATTTATGTCCTCCTTAGTGAAGACAGAACCAAAGTAGTTATTCAATTGGTCTGCCATGTCCTTGTTCCCCATGATCAATTCACCTGTTTCTGACTGTAAAGGACCTACATTTGACTTAACCAATCTTTTTCTTTTCACATATCTGTAAAAGCTTTTACAGTTATGTTAAGCAGGAAGGCAGAGGGGGTGGTGTGGCTCTCTTGGCAGAAAATGGAATTAAATCAAAATAAAAACATTTGAAACAAAAATGAAATTAAATCATTAGGAAGAAGTGACATAAGGTCAGTAGGCGTTGAATCATTGTGTATAGAGCTAAGGAACTGCAAGGGTAAAAAGACCATGATGGCAATTATATACACACACCCAAACAGTAGTAAGGATGTTTTCTACAAATTACAATGGAAGAGAGAAAATGCATGCCAAATGGGCAATGTTACAATAGTCAAGGGGAATTTCAATATGCAGATAAATTGGGAAAATCAGGTTGGTGTGCTGAGACTGGAGAGGGTCCAAAGGAGGTTGATGAAGATGATTTCAGGATTAAATGGCTTGTCACATGAAGACTATTCGACGGCTCTGGGCCTGTATTCACTGGAATTCAGAAGAATGAGGAGTGACTGCATTGAAACCTATCGAATGGTGAAAGGCCTCGATAGAGTGGTTGTGGAAAGGATGTTTCCTGTGGTGGGACTGTCAAAAACCAGAGGACACATCGTCAGAATAGAAGGCTGTCCTTTTAGAACGGAGATGAGGAGGAATTACTTCAGCTGGAGAATGGTGAATCTGTGGAATTCATTGTGACAGACAGCTGTGGAGTCCAAGCCCGTATGTATATATAAGGCAGAGGCTGATAGATTCTTGATTAGTCAGCCCATGAAGGGATACAGGGGCGCGGGGGCAGGGGGAGGGAGGAGGTAGGAGATTGATGCAGAGAAGAAAAATGGATCAGCCATGGTGAAATGGCAGAGCAGACTCAATGGCCCCAATGGCATAATTCTGCCTCTATATCTTATGTTCTTAGGGTCAATCATTTCATTGTTGGGTTGAATGAAGTTATCCATCAGTGGCGGCGCCAAAGATTTTTTCTTGCTGGTGCTACAGTGGGGCTGTATTATTCAGTGGTGGTGCTGAGAGATGTACCCTATGGCAGGGGTCCCCAACCTTTTTTGCACTGTGGACTGGTTTAATATTGACAATATTCTTGCAGACCGGCCGACCGGGAGTGGGGGTGGGGTAGGGTTGCCAACGGACAAGAGTAGCAGTCAAATACGTTGTGTTTCCCTGAAAAAGACTACCATGACCATGAAGCCTTGTGCGGGCACCTAACCTATGTGCACATGCGTGACATGCGCATGCGGGTACGTTCCCATTTTTTCCTACAAATCGTTTTTGGCAATTCTGTTCAGTAAAACTACACTGTACATACATTATTTCTACTTTATATAGGCTGTGTATTTATCATATCATTCCTGCTTTTCAACTGAAAAACACAACACTAACCCACAATGTCCACTATTCGCATTACATAGACAGACAATGCCAAAAGATACACCGTTATTAAAGTCAAATAAGGCAAACAACAGATGCAAGGCTTTACCAGGAGTTGGGCAAATCGTGCTCTGACTATGCAATACCTCAATTAATTCGGCTACTGAAATTAAAACAAAAATCAATAGAATCACCGCTTGGAAGTCTGAGCAAAACCAGTAGGCTTAATAGCAGTAAATGTAATAGTTTAGGATTTGTAGGAAACATAAGGACTATGGGGTATCCACCAGAAAATAATAATAATAATCAGCCTCAGTCTTGGCCCAAATTTTTAAAAAAATCAACTGCACTCACCATTGATGTTTTCAGAGAAGCCCAATCCATCTGTTGTTGTGATTGGTGGTGAAAGCCTCAATGATTTTCTGGATGTCAAGTGCTTTGGTCCTCCGGCTGTTTATGGCCAACAGGGCCAAGTTGCGGTTCCGAGCATCGCCGCTGCCATTCCTTAGGTAGTTTTTGAAGTGTCTGAGGCAAGAGAAACTCCGTTTGCATGAGGCAGATGTCACAGGTAGAGTCAGTGATATGCAGATTAGTTTGTATAAATCTATAAATGCATTGCGGTAGGGTCTCATTGGAGCTAGAAATTCCATTGTGTCATTCACTGTCTGTCCTTGCTAGAGACTCAACCACAGCTCTCATATACTGTACTCACAATTTTCTTGGACAATCTTTGTACGTCCTTTGTCAAGCATATTTCCCAATCTTAAACCGTCTTGTTTTCTCAGTCTGAATTCGACACATGTCTCCATAGCAAACTTATGAGCTGCACTTACGTGGTGGGTTTTGAAAGCTGTTGTAGCTTTCTGCCAGTTGCGGTAACCGGTGATGGTGAAGGTAGTCTCGGAATGGAACCCATGTCCTCCACACAGGAAATGCCTGCATGCGAAGCAGAATGTAATATCTTTCGTGATCGCATATTCCAGTCAGTCAAACCAGCCACAAATAAAACTCCTTTGCTGATTCCAAACTGTTGCGAGCAGCGAAGGGTACTTTTTCAATGCTGGCCGATGGGGTCCTTCCTCAGGCTGCTGGCTAATGTCACTAACAGTATTCCCACTAGTACTAAGAGCAGCTTCATCCATGTTCTCTTCCAAATCCCACTCCATTTCTTGTTCCTCTACTTCGCCCTCACACTCCTTCGATGAATTGCTGTCGTCCTCATCCCCACTTACTTCTTTCTGCATGTCACTTTCAATTAAGACAGGCTCAGGCTGAGACACCACTGATTCCTCTGAATGAGGTCTTTTTCTCGCTAAAAAGCGATCTATTTTTCACGCTGGCCAAAATAATGCACGTGCCAGGTCAACACTAGCTTGTAAAAGCACATTGTGTGTGTGTGTGTGTGTGTGTGGCATCCGTTAGTCTTGCGAGACCACGGATCTGCGCCTGGATGTATACTATCAACCTCTCGTGTGAGTGAGAGTGAGTGACATCACTAACTTAAGTGATCTTAGATCAGCTTAACTGATCTGAGGACAGCAACGGCAAGACATTGACAACGAACGAATAAGCAGAAGTGTAGAGTGGACCTGACAGAGTTTATAACTTTATTGCTGCGTGGGTGCTATGGTAATTGGGGGCGCTGTTTCACTAGATCAACTGGAGAAACAAGCTGTATGCAAAACTATACAGAGAAAGCAAAGCAGTGGAAATTTGTATGTGAAATTTCAGTTAATTTCTTGGTGGTGTTACGCTGGTGCTATTGCAATTTCTGCTGGGGCTATAGCACCAGCTAGCACCACCTTAGCGCCGCCTCTGTTATCCATGCTGGTTCAGGAGTCTGATGGTGGAGCGGTTAATAACTGTTCCTGAACCTGGTGAAGTGCAACCTAAAGCTCCGGTACTTCCTTCCCCAACAGCACCAAGAAAAAAGGAGCATGGCAAGGATGTTGGGGGTCCTTGATGATGGATGCTGCTTTCCTGTGACAACGTTCTTTGTAGATGAGCTCAATGTTCATGGTCGATGTTTTGGGCTGAGGCTCTTCATCGGGACAGTAAAGGAAGGGGGCAGAACCAAGAATAAGAAGGGTGGGAGGAGGGGAAGGAGCATAAGATATATGTCAGTGATAATAAGCCTGATTCTAAACCTCATTGTAAGGAGTGTCAAGTGTGCATTAAAAGTTAATAACTATAACCAGACAGCTTATAATAGAGGTACTTTAAAAAAAGACACAGCTATTGTAACACCTTTGATTATTAGAGAGGTGGTTTACCTCAATCTTGTTGGAGATAGTGATTCCCTGGCAAAATGAAGCTTGGGCGGTTGCTAAGCGCTGGGGGCTGGTTGCTATGGTGGTGTTGCAACTTCCGGTCCGCTCTCTTCGGTGTGGTGTCACGTCCGCTGCCGGGGTGTTAAGGAAACGTGGCCTTTCGGGCTGTTGTGAGGGTGGTTAACATGGCTGGAGTTGAGCTTCCCGTGATGAACGACAGCGCTGTCAATGTTACTCTCAACGACACTGAGGCGGCTGCCAACGCCACTGCCAAGTTCGTGGCGACCCCCGAGGGGACGGCCGTCGCCTACGGAAGCCTTGTGGTTATGGCGCTGCTGCCAATCTTCTTCGGGGCCCTGCGGTCGGTGAATTGTGCTAAGGCCAAGGTAAGGTGGGGAGGGTAGGGATGGAGGGCCCGTTTACCGGGGGAGCGGACACACCAGTGGGGAGAGTGTGGCCGGTCGAGACCCCACCACCACCAAGCAAACAAACAAACACACACACCCCACGTTCGTTTATATTTGTAAACTATCACTTTGAAATAATGTCAGGGTGAAGCGTATATGGGGAAAGTTTGCCTCAGCTGGCAGTACTTAATTTTCTCTTTTTTTTATGTCTTCTGATTTTTTTTTGGTCTCCATTTGTCTCTGTTTCCCTTTCTTTCCATTGGCAGGACAGATTAGCAAAGCTTCAGGGATGGTAACACAGGAAGTTCGGACGCATCTTTAGAAAGAACTACTTCATACCTGGGTCTTCAAAAACCTTTTATTTTGCAGGACCTGAATGTTCTAAGGAAGTATGGAAAAGATGTACGGAAGTGATTCTGGAGGTTATGGCTATGTGGTTAAGGTGAAAAAGCTGTGGTTGCTTTCTATGGAATGGATGTAGCGAAGAGGAAATTTGGCAGCGGGGTTTTGGGTGCATTAAATTTTATCCAAAAGTTCAAGTGGCCACGAATTTAATGTGATATGTTATTAACAGAATTGGAATTGATGCAAGCTTGAGCATTTTTGTAAGCAGTGTGCAGCTACAATTTGCATTAGAGATACTGATAAGTATAGATTTGATAGTAGTCTGAAATTGGATGAATACAGCAGAATCGTACGTAGAGAATAATAACCAGACGTTTGGATTATCTGAGAACAAAGCACTGAATACTGAAGGAACTCTGTGTGTGGGGCAGCATCAGTGGAGGTAAAGAGATGGCTGATGGCAGGATTAGCTTTGGTCTTCAGAAACAGGCCTGGACACATTGATAGGCAGAATAGCTTTATTGGGTGGGTATTTTAGATGACATGTTCTCTTTCACTTATATTTTTGTTATATTTACTGTAACTTGTGCATGAACATTTATATTTCAACATTGGATGATTGTAGATGTGATAGAGTGGTACCAGATTAGTTTCATTTTTTGGAAGTTAGGAATTGTCTTTGAAAAGGTTTGCAATATGCTGTCTGTATTCATGAACTCCTTGTAATTGTTTTGACAGTAAGGCATACAATAAATTTTAAGCTATTGACCAAACTGCTCTGGGGCTTGAATGTACAGATCTGTGCAAATGTCTTGGGCATGCTAGATTTTTTAAAGATAAATTTTGTTTTAGATGCTTATGTTTTGCCTTCTGCATTAGTGTGTCAATGGAAAAGAGAAAATTTTATATTTCCAAATATAAAATTTACAGAGAAGTGTTTTGTTTTTTAAAAGAGAGTAGCATATTAAGTAATTAAGATCACTTCAAATTAAAAACTTGACTGCTTTGTAGGTTTACTGCCCAGTGCATGATTAAAAATGGTAACAGAGGGTGCTAATGATCAGTGTCTTAATGAGTTGAATGAACTACACTAATTAACTGTAACAGAAATACGTGTAGAAGGAAGGAAAGGCAAGGATGTAATGTTGAGCCATTATAAGGCACTGGTGAGGCCTCACTTGGAGTATTGTGAGCAGTTTCGAGCCCCTTAATTTAGAAAGGATGTACTGACATTGGAGTGGGTTCAAAGGAGGTTTGATGGCTCTGGGCCAGTAGTCACTGGAATTCAGAAGGATAAGGAAGGATCTCATTGAAACGTATTGAATGTTGAAAGGCAAACAACAGGAATTCTGCAGATGCTGGAAATTCAAGCAACCTCCAACCTGGTGGCATGAACATCGACTTCTCTAACTTCCGCTAATGCCCCACCTCCCCCTTGTACCCCATCTGTTACTTATTTTTATACACACATTCTTTCTCTCACTTTCCTTTTTCTCCCTCTGTCCCTTTGAATATACCCCTTGCCCATCCTCTGGGTCCCCCCCCCCCCCTTGTCTTTCTTCCCGGACCTCCTGTCTCATGATCCTCTCTTATCCCTTTTGCCTATCACCTCTCCAGCTCTTGGCTCCATCCCTCCCCCTCCTGTTTTCTCCTATCATTTTAGATCTCCCCCTCCCCCTCCAACTTTCAAATCCCTTACTCACTCTTCCTTCAGTTAGTCCTGACGAAGGGTCTCGGCCTGAAATGTCGACTGCACCTCTTCCTAGAGATGCTGCCTGGCCTGCTGCATTCACCAGCAACTTTTATGTGTGTTGAATATTGAAAGGCCTTGATAGAGTGGATGTGCGGAGTATGTTTCCTGTGTTGGGGAGTCTTAAGACCAGAGGGCACAGAATTGAGGGATGTCCACTGAGAACGGAGCTGAGGAATTACTTCAGCCAGAGGGTGGTGAATCTGTGGAACTCATTGCCACAGGTGGCTGTGGGGGCCAAGTCATTGGGAAAATTTGAGGCAGAGGTTGATAGATTCTTGATTAGTCAAGGTATGAAGGGAAATGGGGAGAAGGCAGGAGATTGGGGCTGAGAGCGAAATGGATCAGGTATGATAAAATAGCAGAGCAAACTCGATGGGCCAAGTGGCTTAATTCTGCTCCTTATCTTATGAATCAAACTGGATGAATGACAACCAAACTAAAAGGTGAAGGTGTAGCAGTTTTGACAATTTAACCTTCAAATCGTCAATTCTTAACATCATGGCAAGAGTGAGCCTAGCAGTAAGACACAAGGTGGTTATCCTACATCAGCAAGTTCTCTCCCATGCGGAAATTTCACAGTAAACAGCAGTTTCAACATGTGCTGTCCAAGGTTTTCTGAAGAAGCGCAAAGAAATGGGCAAGGTTGTGGACCAGAATCTTAGTGGTTGTTCATGGAAACAGTGCAGCAGACAAGAAATACATCAAACTGACATCACTTCTAAATCAGAAGTCGTCCAGCACTGCTGTCAGCTCTGAACTCGCAGAAACCACTGGAACCCAGGTACACCCCTCTACAGTCCAGAGAAAGCTTGTCAGAAATGGTCTTCGTTGAAGAGTTGCTGCCAAAAAGTCATTCCTCTGAAGTGGAGACGAAGCTGAGAGAGACGCATCTACCCACAAAAAAACAAGAGTGGGTTGCTGAACAATGACAGCAAGTGCTTTGGAATGATAAGTCAAACTTTGAAATTTTTCTTCCAGAACAGGAGCCAGTTTGTCTGTAGAGAAGCTGGAGCATGCTACGTGGATGAGTGTCTGCAGCCGACAGTGAAGCATGGCAGAGATCCCTGCAGGTTTGGGGCCGCATTTCTGCAAATAGAATTGGTGATTTGGTCAGAATTAATAGAATCCTCAATGCTGAGAATTACAACCAGATATAGTATCATGCAATGCTATAAGGGAGGCATCAGATTGGTCCCAACTTTATTTTGCAGCAGGACAATGACAAACACATGGCCAAGGTCATAAAGAACTATCTTCAGTGAAAGGAAGGACAAGGAGTTCTGCAACAGATGGTATAGCCTCCACAGGGCCCTGATCCCAACATCATCCAGGCTGTCTGGGATTACCTGGAGAGGCAGAAGTAAGTGAGACTGCCAAAGTCTAGAAGAACTGTGGCAAATTCTCCAAGCTGCTTGGAACAATCTACCAGCCGATTTTCTTGTAAAACTGCACGACAGTGTACCTAAGTGAATTAATGCAGTTTTAAAGGCAAAGGGTGGTTACACTAAATATTTGATTTAGTTTCTTTAATTTTTACTGCTCTTTATTGTCATTTTTTGATATTTAATAATTTCATTATTTTTGAAAGCATCTTCGCTTTGCAGAATTTTTTCACATGTTCACAGTACTATATTTTGAGCTATGTTACAACGTACAGAAGGGAAATTGATTTATTTTGTAATGTGATGTAGTGTTATGATCTCAATTCTTACTGTTAAATGAGACAGCTTTTACAGCGATGTGAGCCTTAGGTTTTTCTATGTTTCTTTTATACCGAATGGAAAAACACCCTCTGAGTTTGAGACAGCCATCAAGCATGCACTACTATTCTTCTCTCAATCCCATCAACTGCTCTGAGAAGCCACTACTCACTGACACGCTGGACAATCTACAATCACCAGTATATCAGTGGGATGGGCAAGAAATAGGAACAGCAGAAGGAAATGTACATGTCACAGGAGAACATGCAAACTTCACATAGATGGCGCCAGAGGTCAAAGCAGCAGTTTTTCAGGGGCTCCTCAGGTTATGATTAACCTGAATTTGGGGGAAATCTGACACTTTGTAAATTCTTCCATTACATCTTGCTGTTAATGACTACATACATACAGTGTGTTGTATATTTCATTAGTTTAATTGAGGGTACTACATGTACTTGCTATATGATTTGTGTTACTATAGAAAATGTACCTTTCTCACTTTCGGAGACGATTCCCAGGAAGTGAGCCCTTGCATAACAAGGAAATTATCTGTACTAGCTGCATCACTGTATCTTGTCTATGCTTCCAAGGCTGCCAGCTCATATCTGTGGATTGGCACTGTTTTAACTAAGGTTGTGGCAGTCCGGGGGACCAAATTTTGCTTTTTCTCCATTAGAGTTACTTCATTGAAATAACAGTAATTTTTAATGACTAATGGTGAAATTTTTAATTTCAAATTTTAAACCACCACCTGTGTGCGAGATAAGAGGAGAGCATGGTCAATTCCTTGTGGATGGAAGCTATAGTTTTATATTTGGAGTTGCTGCATTTGGAACAAGATGGCACCAGTGACAAGTGCAACTAGCGACATACTGCAGACAGCTCAAGAAACAATTTCTTTTAAATATACTTCTGAACTGTGATTGTTGTCTGTAATTTCCATTTTGATGTACTTTTGGACCGAATGAGCGATCTGGTGCTTTTGCTATCTTGCAGGGAATTTGATGAGGTTGTGAGCCTGGTGGCAGAGCCTGAACCCATGGTAGGCTCCATTACTCCTCGCTGATTAAAACATTGCGAGATTGAACATGAGGAAAAGGATAGAAGGCAATGGTTTATTGTCATTTACCTGCATTTGATAGGTCTCTCTGCTGCTTGAGGAAGGTGCAGGTTCCTTGAGTTCAATTTCCTCATGTGGCTGTGGGATTCCTTATTGGGAGTATCAGCGTTTTGATGTTTAAAATTCTCATTGCTGAACACGCTCTGTGGACTTGCTTTTAGAGGACTCTGGTTCATGTTCCATGTGTTTCCGGTTACCTTTTTTTAGCATCTGCATGATTTGTTTGAGGTGCTTTGGCGCGAAACTGGTTTTCCAGCTTTGGCCTGAGCTGAACTAAACTGACTCAGTGGCTGTCACTCTTTGACTGTTTTTGGAGACGTTTAATATTCTGTATGTTATTTGCTCACTTTTTGCTGTTTGTGTTATTTGTGTTTTTTTTTACATATTGGGTTGTTTGATGTTTTCTTTTAATGGGTTCCATGGTGTTTGTTTCGTGGTCTCCTGCGGTGGGATGGTTCTCGGGGTTGTATACTTCGATGATGAATGTATTTTGAACTTTGAATTTATCCATTGTTATATTTCCCAAAAAGATTATAATTCACGGAAAAGATAAAGCTTCTGGAGAAGATATTATCCATGCTGGGTTTATGAAAGGATGGAGAAGAACTTGGATATATCAACAACCTTTATTTCCAAGATCTGGGAATAGGAAGTTTCTGGGAGTAGTTCACAAGGTGCAGGATAGATGTGTTCCACAGGAAGAAGTTCTCAATTGGCAGAGGGAGGCAACCATGGCTGACAGAGGAAGATAAGGACAGCATAAAAGCTGAGGAAGGGTTATCATATGAGGAACGTTTGATGGTTCTGGGTCTGTACTCACTGGAATTCAGAAGGATGAGGTGGGATCTCATTGAAACCTTTTGAATGTTGAAAGGCCTAGACAGAGTAGATGTGGAAGGGATGTTTCCTGTGGTGGGAGAGTCTCGGACAAGAGGGCACAGATTCAGGATAGAGGGCAACCCTTTCAAAACGGAGGTGCGGAGAAATTTCTTTAGCCAAAGGATGGTGAATTTGTGGAATTTGTTGCTAAGTGCAGCTGTGGAGGCCAGGTCGTTGGGTGTATTTAAGGCAGAGATTGATAGGTTCTTGACTGGACTTGGCATTGAAGGTTACGGGGCAAAGGCCGGGAACTGGGGTTGAGGAGGAGGGGAAAAAAAAGGATCAGCCATGATTGAATGGCGGAGCAGAGTTGATGGGCTAGATCAGCGGTCCCCAACCTCCGGGTCGCAAAGCATGTGCTACCGGGCTGCAAGGAAATGATACGATTTGGCGATATGAGTCAGCTGCACCTTTCCTCATTCCCTGTCACTGTGGAGCTTGAACGCACAAGGTCATTACGCATGCGAGGTCATTACCCGCGCGTCATCCATGTCAGCGCGGGAAGGAGATCAACTCCTCGAGCTTGCAAATGACGACGGGCTGAAAAGTATGTTTGACATAACATCTCTGCCGGCATTCCGGATCAAAGTTAAGGCTAAATATCCTGAGATAGCCACGAAAGCACTGAAAAAGTTGCTTCCATTTCCAACATATCTCTGCGAAGCGGGGTTTTCTGCAATGAATGCAACAAAAACTAAATTGCAGAAAAGGACGTAAGGAACTCCCTTTGAGTATTGCTGTCTCCCATCACCCCTTGATGGCACCGTCTTGTTGCAGGGAAACAAGCCCAGGGCTCTCACTGATTCAGTGATAGTGGTGTGTTGCTGTTGTAGTGTGGATGAAATCACCGGAGAGACAGAGTCACTGGTAGGTACAAAGCAGCTTCTTTATTCGATACAACAAAGTGCAGCAGGCATCTTACGGACGGAGACACTTTCCGCAGAAAGGTCTGCTAGCTCAATGTGGGCTCGATATTTATATGCTAAACACAAAGGCATTCGCTACTTAAAAAGTTATAGACGATGCTTCCTTTTGAAGCTACATACAAAATATCACACCATCCTTTTCTTCCGACGCCAACATGTCTGGGTTGGTTTCCACAGCCTTACTCGGCATTTTACGTGCTAACATAGAAGATAATTAATATTTATAATGTATAGATAACACTGTCTTTGAAACTACAGCATTAGGTCAAACTATGGCGCCAGAAGCATCTGGTATTCACAGCTTTTTAGGAAGCCCATTGTGGTGGACTCAATCCACAGTACTTTGTCAAATAGAAGTCTGGTGGCCAAGGTCATTTAAGTGTAAACAAATCATCTACCCAAAAAAAAACCTCACTCTAACAGTCCCTCCTTTTGGCCTTCCTGGACAAAAATTAAACTTGTATCAGGAAAAGCCAACCTAGGAGGATCTGCTCAAATTGGGCAGCAAAAATGCCCTGTCTCGAAATCCCCCCCCCCCCCAGTGTTATGTACCTCGATATCTATCCTAGCATTACCTAATCGCTACCTACCAAATGTTAAACAGAGAGGCAGGCTGTTCCAAGTCTTTAAGGATGCGGCTCCTTTGGTGTGCCTGCTCTTTCCCTGCAGGCTGACTGCAGCTTAATTACATTCTTCTGTCTTCAGCCCTTTATCCTCTGGTCGCTGAAACTGTCCTTCCAGGAGCACCCACAGGCGCTCTCATCGATGTACAGGAAGGGGTTGGGGTGGCCTCTATGTAAATGTCTGCAAGGACCTCTCACTGGTGGCACCCCCTTCCGAACTGTCTGGTCGATCACTGGCCCAACTGCTGAAAGGGCCCAGCTCCTCAGACTGGGAGTGATCACTTTCAGATACCATGTGCAGTCTGAAATGCCGTCGAAGTGGTGGAACTTGCCATCTCTGCTTTAACTCAAGAATCCCTCCTCGTCTATTTCCCAATGAATTTCTATACTATGCTATAAAATTAATCATCTACCTTCAGCAACCAGCCTTCTTTACAGAGTACCATCATCATCACACTTTAGCAGGCTATTCGTGGTTTTCCTTCACGTTCTCAGTGTCTTCTGCCACGCTCTTGGCGTCTTCTGCCCTTGAGTTTTCTCCGGGTATGTTTTCATCAGTGTGGTCAGGTCTGGCATGGCCGGCTGGTGTTCCTCTCTTAGGTTCTCTGTAATTACATGGTTACTGGGTACACGTGGTTCCACACTCTGTCTGTGGGAGCAACAAGAGGGTGAGTTGTATGCTTTAACCTGGGTCCAGTGTTTCCACTGGCTGCCTCGCCGAGTCTGTACACAGACACATGTATCATTGGTTACGAGTACCGTCTGTGGTCCTATCCACCTGGGGGCAAACCCCGGCCTTTCTGGCAGCACCCTCACCATAACTTGGTCGCCAGGCTGTGGAAGAACTATCCCCTTTCCCTCTGGCTCTTTCTGATCAGCGATTCGCTGTTGTTGTTTCGCTCGGTCCTTTAATACTTTAAGTTGGTTATAAAGGTCTTTCACATATTGGGTCATTCTAGCCCTATAAACCCCAGGCTCCCCGCAACCCATAATTACCCCATAAGGGAGTCGCATTGCTCGCCCCATCAATAATTCGTGGGGGCTTAGACCCAAAGTGCGGTTCGGGGTTGCGCGCAATCTCATCAAGATTCCTGGTAATACTTCCACCCATGTCTTTCCTGTCTCAGCTATAGCTTTGGCTAACACATTCTTGATTGTTTGGTTCATCCTTTCTACCATCCCTGAACTCTGGGGGTGGTAGGGTACGTGGAACCGTTGTCGAATCCCTAGCAGTTGGCACATTTCCTTCATCACTTTCCCCATGAAATATGCTCCCTGCTCTGAATCCACCTGAACTGGGGTTCCCCACCTTGGGAGGATTTCCTGAACTAGGATCCATGCAGCGGTGCGGGCGGTGCAGTCCCTTGTTGGGAATGCCTCTACCCACCGAGTGAAATGATCCATGATTACTAAATAGTAACTTTTGGGGCCCTGTGAAGTCTATTTGGATGTTTTCCCAGGGTCCCCTTGGCCGAGACTGATTTGCCAGCTGTAGCTTTCTGCCCTAACCAGGGTTATGATACAAATGATACAACGGTGGCAGAATTTCTCAACATCCCCGCCCATCCCTAGCCACCACCAGTCCTGCTGGAGGATTGTGATCATGCTCTGCCTTCCCTGATGCATCGCCCCGTGATATAACTTTAGTAGTATCTGTCTAATACAGGATGGGGCCACTGTGACTCTTTCCTCCCCATGTGTCCAGCACCATCTGATCCCTCCTTTGCGCCTTTTCTCCTTCATTTTTTCTTCTCTTCTGCCTCTACCTCTTCATATAATTTTACTAAGCTGGCTTCTGTCGTTTCCTCCTGCACACTTGCAATTTCAATTGCCTCTTGTTCCCCTGCTGCCGCCTTCACAGTAATCTCTGCCCTTGGAGGAACTGGGAAAACCTTATGTTCTGGAGTGGCCGCAGTCTCTCTGAATATCCCCTGGTGTTTTTGTTCCTTCGCTATACCCTGAACAGTGGTCAGTGTGTCTGTTTGTATAGGGTCTTGCTTAGGGAGTTTATACAGAACCTCCTCTATTTTAACTGGGTCTATCTTTACCTGCTCACAATCTTGCTTGTGTATTCTGTTGGTTGTATGCGTTCGCTGCCCCTGACTCGTCCATATTATTTCTCCCTTTCCCGAATCTATAACAGCTCCTGTTTCCCTTAGGATCTCTATTCCAAGGATCGTGCCCTCCCCCGATTTCTAGTATTTGCTTCTCGCTTTTACTGTTTTCCCTCCTACACCCCTGATATAACTGGCCTGTCCAGTTGTTGGTAAGGGTAAGTGTTAGCGATACTGATGCCCCTGTGTCCACTAACATATTGCATTGCTGTCCCCCTAACAACGCCGTTGTGTACATCCATGAGTCAACAGAGCTGGCAGTGATGCCCGCTGCCACATCCTTTTCTGCCTTAAGATGCACCGTTACTAACTCTTTTATTTGATCAACAGTCAGACTGGTTGCTGATGGGGTGAGTGACTGGGTGTCTGCTGTGACCTTCGCCTGGGTTTTCCCCCTCCCTTTTGGACATTGTCTCCAGCCATGTCCCTATAGGCCACAGCTGTAGCATATCAACTCCTTCACTGTTTCATACTTGGTCTGGCATTCCTTTGCTAGGTGCCCTGGCTGCTGGCAAGCAAAACAAACTCTCCGGGACATCACAACAGCTGCATCCACTATACCCACTTTACGATTTCTCTTGCCTTTTCTTTGGTCTGTCTCACTGGCCCATGAAACTATCGCAGAGTAAGTGGACCCTACCATTATGCCTAAATCTAAAACTTCCTGGTGGGCTGAGCTCAGGCCTTCCTTCAGCATTTTTAGGAAGACTGGGTCATCCCTCCCTGGATTATCCAACCCTGAATACTACTCATATGCTCATTATTTATGTTCTGCATAATCTATGGCTGTCTCGTCAGCTTTTTGAATCACTTCCATTATCGTTCCCCAGCTACTGTCGCCTCCCCCCAGCGGCTGCCTCACTTCCCCTTTAAAAGAGCAATATCTTTCTTCATTACTGGCGCATCCGGTAGTTGTCCATGTACCATCCCACACCCCCTGGGCCATCCTGTCCCACATATTCCTTGGGCACTTCGCTTTCACTAACACGTGTATATCTTTAGGGTGCATCTGGTGAATTTCAACCATTTCCTTGAGTTTGCGCCAGAATTCTGAATTCCCACAGGCGACTTTAAGTGAGGGCAACTCGGACAAAATGCTCTGTTTCTCCCCGGGGGTGAAGGGTTTATGAATAGTCGTAATCAAGGTCAAGGGCTGGCTCGGATCATCAGGGTTCTCAACCTGACGTTGCCTGACCTCAATAGGTGCCATTCTGGTAGATTTATCTGGGTAAACCTCTCCCTGAGATATCACCATTCTAATTCCCACACTACGCAAAATATCATAGATGGGTAGCAGTTAAACAGTACATACTTAATACCACAGAGTATGTATTCCACAATCTGCCACCTTTGAGTACCTGAACTCATGATGCCTGCTGTATTCCCTTACATCACACTTGCAAACACATACACTAAAATGCAGCTTCCCGAACAAGTATACACGCTGCTACTCTGGCGTCTTGAACCGTACCGTTGGTTACCACCTTTCGCAACTGGTGGTCCAAGTCTCACCAAATTAACCAAGTTAACATGCAAAGATTCCTCACTTACATAAACACACATGCACATACTGCTTTTATATCTACCAGCTCAGCTCTCCACATACGTGATACCTTGTGTTCCCGTGTGTCCACCGATGGAACAGATCCAAGTGTGAGTGTTATTTTAGAAAAATACTCACCAACTTAGACAGCTAGGAACGCTGGCCACACGATGGGTTACGAAGGCATCCCACTCCTGACACCAAATGTTGTAGCGTGGATGAAATCACTGGAGAGACAGAGTCACTGGTAGGTACAAAGCAGCTTCTTTATTCGATACAACAAAGTACAGCAGGCATCTTACGGACGGAGACACTTTCTGCAGAAAGGTCTGCTAGCTCAATGTGGGCTCGATATTTATATGCTAAACACAAAGGCAATGGCTACTTAAAAAGTTATAGACAATGCTTCCTTTTGAAGCTACATACAAAATATCACTCCATCCTTTCCTTCCGACACCAACATGTCTGGGTTGGTATCCACAGCCTTTAGGATTTACTTAGCATTTTACATGCTAACATAGATAATTAATATTTATAATGTATAGATAACACTGTCTTCGAAACTACAGCATCTGGTCAAACTACGGCGCCAGAAGCATCAGGTATTCACACCTTTTTAGGAAGCCCATTGTGGTGGACTCAATCCAAAGTACTTTGTCAAGTAGAAGTCTGGTGGCCAAAGTCATTTAAGTGTAAACAAATCATCTACCCAAAAAAAATTCACTCTAACAGTTGCAATGATCTTGTATGTTCATACGGGGAAAATATGTGCTGTGTGTTTAATATCCAAACGTTACTTAAAATGTTATGAGATGCTATTGACTTATAAGTGACTTATCACTATATTCATGCGAGGAAAATATACACTGTGTGTTTAATATTAAATTCGTTAGATAAACCCTTTTAGAAACGAAATTATGAGCCACTTATAAGTGACTTATAGTTCTTATCACCTATATTCCAGTCGTGATTAACACCCCCCCCCGAACAGAATCGCCGAAAACGATTTGTAGAAAAAAATCCTCATGTACATGCATGTGCACTGGTGCCTGTGCAAGGCTTCATGGGCATGGTAGTCTTCTCGGGGTAAATGCAACGTATTTGATGGTTACTCTTGTCCGTTGGCAACCCTACCACTCCCCCACCCTGGGTCGGCTGGTCTGCAAGAATATTGTCAATAATAAACTGGTACGCGGGTCAAAAAATGTTGGGGACCCCTGGGCTAGATGGCCTAATTCTGCTTCTATGTTTTATGGTACATAGTGCTGAGAAAGCATCGTGAGTGCAGCAAGACTTGGACAGATTGGGAGAAGGGGCAAAAAAGTGGCAGATGGAATAGAATTTTGGATTATACAAACGTTTGTATATGATTATGCATTTTGATAAAAGGAACAATAGTGCAGACTGTTATGTAATCAGGAGAAGGTTCAAATGTCAAAGTGCAGTGGTTGAGTGCAAGACTCTCAAAGTTAATTTATAGGTTGAGTCTGTGGTAAAGAAGGCAAATGCAATGTTGGCATTTATCACAATTGGGTTTATTATCACAGGCGTGTGACGTGAAATTTAACTTAGCAGCAGCAGTTCAATGCATTATATTGATATAGAGGAGGAAAAAATACTAAATAAAATAAGTTAATAAATTAGTCAACTCACATCAAAGTTGCTGGTGAACGCAGCAGGCCAGGTAGCATCTCTAGGAAGAGGTACAGTCGACGTTTCAGGCCGAGGCCCTTCGTCTGTCCCCAATAAATTACAGTATATGTATATTGAATAGATTTTAAAACGTGCAAAAAAGCAGAAATGCTGTATATTTTTAAAAAAAAAATGAGGTAGTGTCTAAGAGTTCAATGTCCATTGAGGAATTGGATGTCAGAGGGGAAGAAGCTGTTCCTGAATCGCTGAGTGTGTGCCTTCAGGTTTCTGTACCTCCTACCTGATGGTAACAGTGAGAAAAGGGCATGCCCTGGGTAATGGTGGTCCTTAATGGATGCTGTCTTTCTGAGACACTGCTCCTTGAAGATGTCCTGGATACTTTGTAGGCTAGTACCCAAGATGGAGTTGACTAGATTTACAACCCTCTACCGCTTCTTTCAATCCTCTGCAGCAGCCCCTCTCCACCCCCCCACCACCCCCGCAGTACCAGACAGTGATGCAGCCTGTCAGAATTCTCTCCATGGTACATCTATAAAAGTTTTTGAGTGCATTTGTTGACATGCCAAATCTCGTCAAACTCCTAATGAAGTATAGCTGCTGTCTTGCCTTCTTTAGAACCACATCGATATAGAAAATAGGTGCAGGAGTAGGCTTTTCGACCCTTCGAGCCTGCACCGCCATTCAGTATGATCATGGCTGATCATCCAACTCAGAACTCTGTACCTGCCTTCTCTCCATACCCCCTGATCCCTTTAGCCACAAGGGCCATATCTAACTCCCTCTTAAATATAGCCAATGAACTGGCCTCAACTGTTTCCTGTGGCAGAGAATTCCACAGATTCACCACTCTCTGTGTGAAGAAGTTTTTCCTCATCTCGGTCCTAAAAGGCTTTCCCTTTATCCTTAAACTGTGACCCCTCATTCTGGACTTCCCCAACATCAGGAACAATCTTCCTACACCTAGTCTGTCCAATCCCTTTAGAATTTTATACATTTCAATAAGATCCCCCCTCAATCTTCTAAATTCCAGAGAGTATAAGCCTAGTCGATCCAGTCTTTCATCATATGAAAGTCCTGCCAACCCAGGAATCAATCTGTTGGGACAAAGTTAGATCCTCAGAGATCTTAACACTCAGGAACTTGAAATTGCTGACTCTCTCCACTCCTGATCCCTCTATGTGGATTGGTATGTGTTCCTTCGTCTTACCTTTCCTGAAGTCTACGATCAGCTCTTTCATCTTACTGACGTTGAGTGCCAGGTTGTTGCGGTGGCACCATTCCACTAGTTGGCATATCTCACTCCTGTACGCCCTCACGTCACCGCCTGAGATTCTACCAACAATGGCTGTATCGTCAGCAAATTTATGGATAGTATTTGAGCTATGCCTAGCCACACAGTCGTGTGTGTATATAAAGAGTAGAGCAGTGGGCTAAGTACACACCCCTGAGGTGCACCATTGTTGATCAAGGGGAATAGAATATAAAGGAAGGAGATAATGCTGAGCCTTTCTAAGACACTGGTCAGGCTGCACTTGGAGTATTGTCAACAGTTTTGAGCTCCGTATCTCAAAGGATGTGTTATAATTGGAGAGAATCCAGAGGAGGTTCACAAGGATGATTCTGGAAATGATTGAAGGAGTTAAGGTATGAGGAGCATTCGGCAGCTTTTGGCCTGTACTCACTGGAATTTAGAAGAATGCATGGGAATCTCATTGAAACCTACCGAATATTGAAAAGACTATGTCATGTGACCAGCAACAATGAATATAGAACTAAGTCAGGTTTAAAAAAAACAAACATAAACATTTATTAAAGGCAGCTCAACAATAGCGAAAAGTATTCAAACGACTAACTTAACCGGAAGTTAACTGCTATACGGCAACTCTGGAACAGTTCTTAAAGTGGTAAATTTGACACAGTCAATAAGGAGAGAGCAACACTCACAACCAGCTGGAGGAACTCCCCCACCTTCTTTATAGGGTCTCTGCCCCTTCCCTCTTCAGTCCTGATGAAGGGTTCCAGCCTGAAACATTGACTGATGGCTTCCACGGATGCTGCCCGACCTGCTGAGTTCCTCCAGCGTGTTGTGAGTGTTGCTTTGACCCCAGCATCTGCAGAGTATTTTTTTGTTTGCAATAAGGAGAGACTTCTCTGGAAACGGATTTTTTCGAAGACGTGACGTTACTACTGATTCTGTCCAAAGGATTCAGGATGAAGGAAATGAAATGGCTTAAAGGAACTGACCTTTTCCCTGGCGAATGAACACTGCACAAACCTTCCTGATCTTACAGGGGTTATCTCAGATGCAGGCCACTATTTCTGAACAAAGATTCAGTAATGTCGATCCTGTACTAAACTGCTGAACGACACCAACGTTACTCAATCCTTCAGGTTCCTGTTCTTTAGTAAGGTCTTCACTCTCCAATACTAGACTTACAATAGAAAGTAAAACTCCACTTTAAAGCGAAACTGCATCATGAGACGAATACGCAGCATAATGGAGTAACTGACGAATTAAACAACGAATCAACTGCGTAACAACAGGGGTTTCCCGTTATATGCCTTTTGAGAATATGTCATCACATGACCTCACACTGGTGGGAAAATTACATCACCCCACTATCACAAGACCATTACATCATGCACACATGATACTCAATTACATCATGGTCGTAAGACAGTCACAAGATACCCACGAGGTATGACACAACTATATAGAGTGGATCTGGAGAGGATGTTTGCTATGGTGGGGGTATCTAGAACAAGAGGGCACAGCCTCAAAATTGAGGAGTGACCCTTTAGAACAGAGGTAAGGAGGATTTTTTTTTTTTAGCCAGAGAGTAGTAAATTTGTGAAATACCCTGGCACAGACTAGTTGGAGGTCAAGCCTGTGCGTATATTTAAGGCAGAAGTTGAATGTTCTCTGGTTGGTCAGGGCATCAATGGATTTGGTGAAGGCAGGAGAGTGGGATCCAGGATCAACCATGATTGAATGGTGGAGCAGACTCAATGGGCTGAATAGCCTAATTCTGCTCCTGTGTCTTATGGAGATGTGGGTCCTTGGGGATATACTGGTCCCCAAGATGCTCGCCAAGTTAGTTTAAGATTCTTTGCATCAAGAGGCACAGTGGGCATAATTTTTGCTGTATCATTTCAAATACAATGTCCATCATAAACTAGGACACTTAATGACCTCAGAGTTTTTGCTTTCAGTCTCCGTCAACTGAAAGGGACTGGAGAATCAATTTCAGAATTGGGGTTGTTGTCATTTTGCATCTGCCACAAGATTGCATGTGAGCTCTGATTCAAACCATCAGATTTGTCACAAACTCAAGCCCAGTGGAAACTGGAATGGAGCAAAGCTCTCTTAGTTCTAACAGTCTTGTACTGTCAAGGAAATCTTGCACTTCATTTGAAATAAATTTCTTGTTGTATTGCAGCTAATTGACAGGACAAATGTGAAACCATTCAGCCTCTGTATCCTTCTCACCAGAACCAAGAGCATTACGTCTTTTTTTTGTCTATGCAGTCCCTATAAAAAGTACTCACCCCCTTGGAGGGTTTCATGTTTTATTGTTTTACAACATTGAATCACTGTGGATTTACTTTATTTTATTGTTGCCAAACAATTGATACTAGGACGTACAATCATCACAGCGATATTTGATTCTGCGCTTTCCGCTCCCTGGAGTACAAATTGATAGTAAATATTAAGAATTTAAATTATAAATCATAAATAGGAAATAGAAAATGGGAAGTAAGGTAGTGCAAAAAAAACTGAGAGGCAGGTCCGGATATTTGGATGGTACGGCCCAGATCCGGGTCAGGATCCGTTCAGCAGTCTTATCATAGTTGGAAAGAAGCTGTTCCCAAATCTGGCCATACGAGTCTTCAAGCTCCTGAGCCTTCTCCCAGAGGGAAGAGGGACGAAAAGTGTGTTGGCTGGGTGGGTTGTGTCCTTGATTATCCAGGCAGCACTGCTCCGACAGCGTGCGGTGTAAAGTGAGTCCAACAACGGAAGATTGGTTTGTGTGATGTGCTGCGCCGTGTTCGCGATCTTCTGCAGCTTCTTCCGGTCTTGGACAGGACAACTTCCATACCAGGTTGTGATGCACCCTAGAAGAATGCTTTCTACAGTGCATCTATAAAAAGTAGTGAGGGTTTTAGGGGACAGGCCAAATTTCTTTAGTTTTCTCAGGAAGTAAAGGCGCTGGAGGGCCTTCTTGGCAGTGGACTCTGCTTGGTTGGTCCAAGTCAGGTCATTTGTGATATTGTTCCCGAGGAACTTTTGACCTGTTCCACTTGAGCACCACCGATGTAAACTGGGTCGTGCGGTCCGCTATTCCTTCTGAAGTCAACAACCAGTTCTTTTGTCTTGCTGACATTGAGGGATAGGTTATTGTCTTTGCACCATGCCACCAGGTTCTTAATTTCCTCTCCGTACTCAAACTCATCATTATATGAAATACGGCCTACAATTGTGGTGTCATCAGCACTTACATATTGAGTTCGATGGAAACTTGGCTACACAATCATGGGTGTACAGTGAGATTTAATTTGGCTTTTTTGGCCCTCAAAAACAGAAAATTCTTTAATGTCAAATTGAAAACACATTTCTACAAAGCATCTAAATTAATTACAAATATAAAACACAATAACTGATTGCATAAGTATTCATCCCCTTCGAGTAGTATTTAGTAGATGCACCTTTGGCAGCAATTACAGCCTTGGGTCTGTGTGGATAGGTCTTTATCAGCTTTGTACATCTGGACTGCAATTTTTTTTTCCCCCCATTCCTCTTTACAAAACTGCACAAGCTTTGTCAGATTACTGGGGGATCGTGAGTGGACAGCCCTGTTTAAGTCCAGCCACACATTCTCTTTTTTTGCGTGTGCCTGCATGTCCGTGCGTGCGTTTGTAATGTCTTTTTCATGGCTTTTACAAGGCGTGGAGCGAGAGAGAGACTGTGTGGCGCGCCACTCCTCACACAGACATTTTCGCAGTATTTTCCCTTTTTTTTACGAGGTTGAATTGCGATCTCGACACTCAACCCGGCATGGATGGAAAGCGGACTCGACTAGTTTCGAACCCGGGAGCCTCTGCTTCCAGGACCAGTGCCGATGTCGTTGCACCACCAGCCAGCCCCCAACCACACATTCTCAATTGGATTGAGGTCTAGACTCTGACTTGTCCACTCCAGGATATCAACTTTATTGTTTTAAGCCATTTCCGTGTAGCTTTGACTTTATGCTTGGGACTATTGTCTTACTGGAAAACAGATCTTCTCCCTAGTCGCAGTTCTCTTACGGACTGCATCAGGTTTTCCTCCAGGATTTCTCTGTGGTTTGCTGCATTCATTCTCCCTTATCTTCACAAGCCTTCCAGGGCCTGTTGCAGTGAAGCATCCCCACAATGTGATGCAGCCGCAACCATGCTTCATGGTAGGGATGTTGTGTTGTTGATGATGTGCAGTGTTTGGCTGATGGCCAAAAAGCTCAATTTTGGTTTCATCAGTCCATTGAACCTTCTTACAGCTGACTTCAGAGTCTCCCACATGCTTTCTGGCAAACTCTGGCTGAGATTTTCATGTGAGTTTTTTTTCATCAGTGGCTTCCTCCTTGCCACACTCCTGTAAAGCTGCGACTGGTGAAGCACCTGAGTAATAGTTGTACTATGCACAGTCTTTCCCATCTCAGCCGCTGAAGCTTGTAGAGTTGTCACAGATCTCTTAGTCGCCTCCCTCACCAGTCCCCCGCATGGTCACTCAGTTTTTGAGGAAGGCCTGCTCTAGGCAGATTTACAACTGTGCCATGTTGTTTCCATTTCCTGATGATTGACTTAACTGTACTCCAAAGGATATTCAGTGACTTGGAAATTTTCTTGTATCCATCTCCTGACTTGTGCTTTTCAATAACCTTTTCGTGGAGTTGCTTGGCGTGTTCTTTTGTCTTCATGGTGTAATTTTTACCAGGATACTGACTCACCAGCAGTTGGACCTTCCAGATACATTACTACAATAAATTGAAACACCTTGACTGCACACAGATCTCCAAAAACAGTCTCCGTTTAACTAATTATGTGACTTCTAAACCCAATTGGGCTGCAGCAGTGGTGATTTGGTGTGTCATATTAGAGGGGGGCTTGTGAATATTTATGCAATCAATTATTTTGTGTTTTATATTTATAATTAATTTGGATCACTTTGTAGAGATCTGTTTTCACTTTGACACAAAAGATTTTTTTTCTGTTGATCAGTGCCATTGTAATTCAACGTAAAACAATAAAACATGGAAACTTACAAGAGGGTGAATTTTTTTAGGCACTCATTGTGCACATTTAAAGGCCCATGTCTAAGATATTGTTGGCCTATGTACTGAAGCAGATGAGGGAATGGATCTTAGATTAATCATCCATTTAAATAAGTGCAAAACCAAACTGTTCCTGCTGCACAATAGCGCTGTCCAGCAAGAAAAAGAAAACAATACTCTCAGAGGGAGTTACTGTTCAGTTCTAACCTGCCTAAGGAAAAGATACTTGGGAATGCAGCAAAAAATATATAAGAACACCACAGATACAGTGCATTTGGCCTACCATGTTTGTGCTGACCATGATGTTGATTTAAAATGGGTTCTCGATCTAGGGTCCATCGACCCCTTGGTCAATGGTAGGTGTCTATGGCATGAAGGTTTGGGCTAAAGTAATCTTATTTGTTTAAATGCCTGTTAAATGCTACTTGCATATCTTGCATATTTGCTTAAACCTCTGCCCCCCCCCCACCCTGGCAGTGTTTACCAAATATTTATCACTTGGTGGAAAAAATAAACTTGCCTCTGATCTCTTGTAAGCTTTTTCCTTCTCATTTCCAAGCTGTACCATTTAGTATTTGACATTTCCATTCTGCAGTAAAAGTTTCTGACAGCCTACCCTTTCTGTGCCTTTTATTTTTGTGTGCTTTTTCATTAGATTGCCTTTCAGCCTGTGCCCCAGAGAAAACAACTGTCCAACTTCTCCTAGTCAATACATTCCAATCCAGGCAATACCCTGGTGAACCTTTCCAAGCCTTCAGGTAGTATTGTAACCAGAACTGTACACTGTATGCAATACTCCAAATGTGGCCCAAACAATATTTTATACAGCAGCAACATGATCTACCATTTTCATACTGAATGTTCCAACCGATGAAGGAAAGCATGCCATATGCCCGTTTTACAACAGTAGCTCACCAAGTTGGGCAGCATCCGTGGAGGGGAATAAGCAGTCGGTGTTTTAGGCCGAGACCCTTTATCAGGAAGGCTCTCTTTCACTTATCGCCCTCTAGCTTGTACTCCTTCCAATCAGCTTATTCTGGCTTTTCCCCCTCCTTTCCAGTTGTGAAGAAGGGTCTCACTCTGAAACGATGACTATATATTTATTTATTTCCATAGATGCTGCCTGACCTGCTGAGTTCCTCCAGCATTTTTATGTCTGTTTTCAACATGGAATTTCTAATGTCTGGTCCTGATTGTCTGTCTACCTGGCTCTGTTAGTCTTCTCTGAAAATAAACCACCTGGAGGGGAGAGCACGAAGGAGTTATCAGGGAATATTTGGGATTTATGTCATTCTTTGGTAGCAGTTGTAATGTAATCAATCAAATGTAGTCAATCATGAAGGTTAAGTTGACAAGCAAAATGCATGCAGCACAGTTCCACAAATAATAGTGTGGTCTTAACGTTTTAATTAAATTGAATTGACTTCATTACTTACATCTTTCATACACCTGAGTAAAAATCTTTACATTATGTCTCTGTCTAAATGTGCAATGTGCAATTTATAGTATATAGTAAATATTGTGTACAACAAGATAATCAGTATAACATAGAAATACAGTTGTGTCACCATGAATTAAGCAGTCTGATGACCTGGTGAAGGAAGCTGTCCCGGAGCCTGTTGGTCCTGGCTTTTATGCTGCGGTATCATTTCCTGGATGGTAGCAGCTGGAACAGTTTGTGGTTGGGGTGACTCGGGTCCCCAATGATCCTTCGGGCCCTTTTTACACACCTGTCTGTGTAAATTTCCTGAATTGTGGGAAGTTCACATCTGCAGATGCGTTGGGCTGTCCTCCCCACTCTCTTGCAGAGTCCTGCGATTGAGGGAAGTACATTTCCTATACCAGGCAGTGATATAGCCAGTCAGGATGCTCTCAATTGTGCCCCTATAGAAAGTTCTTAGAATTTGGGTCCCATGCCAAACTTCTCCAACCGTCTGAAGTTAAAGAGGCACTGTTGTGCCTTTTTCACCACACAGCTGGTATGTACAGACAACGTGAGATCCTCGGTGATGTTCATGCTGAGTAACTTTAAAGCCGTCCATCCTCTCAATGCCAGGTCTATTGATGTCAATAGGGGCTAGCCTCTTTCCATTCCTCCTGTAGTCCATAACCAGCTCCTTTGTGTTTGTGACATTGAGGGAGAGGTTGTCTTCTTGACACCACCATGCCGGGATGATGACTTCTTCTCTGTAGGCTGCCTCATTATTATTTGAGATTAGGCCAGTCAGTGTAGTGTCGTCAGCAAATGTAATTAGCAGATTGGAGTTGTGGATGATGACATAGTCATGGGTATACAGAAAGGAGAGGTTTAGTATACAGCCCTGAGGGGCAACTGTGTTGAGGGGCAGAGGTGAGGGAGCCCACTCTTACCACCTGCCGGTGATCTGACAGGAAGTCCAGGATCCAGCTACACAGGTGGGGTAAAGGCTGAGGTCTGTGTATAGCACCTACTCTAGAATCTATTGCATTCACCCAATAACCTAATTGATACCTGGGTATATTGTTCTTCCAACAATGAAGTATTCTCTTCCTATGATAGCCCAGGTTCCATGATCATATTTTTAATGGCCTTGTAGCTTTCTTCATAAGAATACTAGATGAGGAGTGTATTAACATATGAGGAATGTTTAATGTTTCTGGACCAGTATTTGCTGGAGTTTAGAAGAATGAGGGGAGGATCTCATTGAAACCTCTTAAATATTGAAAGGCCTGGATAGAGTAGATGTGGAGAGGATGTTTCCTATAGTGGTAGAGTAGGACCAGAGTGCATAGCCTCAGAATAAAAGGACATCCATTTAGAAGAAAAATGAAGAATGTCTTTCGCCAGAGGGTGGTGAATCTGGAATTCACTGCCACAGATGGCAATAGAAGCCAAATCATCATTTATAATAAAAGTGAAGGTGGAAGGATTCTTGATTAGCAAGGGTGTTAAAAGTTATGCGGAGAAGGTAGAAGTGTGATAATCAGCCATGTTGGAATGATGGAGCAGTTTCAATGTGTTGAATTGCCTAATTCTGCTCTGTCTTGTGGATAAACATTGCTTGAGCAGGTATCTGAGTTCATTGTTGTGTTGTGCAAAAAGCAGAAGTATTTGATTACAAAGTAATGATAAGCACAGATTGAGTAGATAGCTAGAAACTTTTTCCCAGGGTGGCAATGGCTAATATAAGGGGACATAATTTTAAGGAGGAAAGTATGTGCAAGTCTTTCTAAGCAAAGTAGTGGGTCCTTGGAATGCCCTGCCTGGGGTGGTGGTAGAGGCAGATATTTTAAGGTCATTTAAGAAACTTCTTTTTTAAGAAAAAACAAATGGTTGATAGAAAAGTGGAGGCTATGTCGGAAGGAAGGGTTAGATTGATCGTGGCTGTACTGTTCTGTGTTCTTTTAGGTTTAGATAGGTGACGTATTATGTTAGGTCATGGGGACAGATGGCATGGCAACAGTCCCTCTTGTCCACTCAATCTTTATTGACTTTCAACTACCCACTTGCGTTAATCCCAATTTTTATTTTTTCCTTCTCAACTCCCTCTTGATTCTACCACTTGCTTATCTCTTGGGGACAAGTCATGGCCAGTTAACCTACCAACCCTCACAGCTGTGGGATGCGTTGGCGAGGGGATGCATTTACAGGGCGAGTGTGCAAACACCACATGGACGATACCAAAGCCAGGACTGAACTCTGGTCCATATTCAATCCTGTGAAGCAGCAGCTCTACTAGCTTTGCTACAATGCCATTTATTCCTCGTGAAATGGTTAAAAAATATATTTTTAGTCTTTTATTTTTTAATGTCAATATTCCTAGGGATCTGGGTATTCCTTGTGCATGAAATGCAGTAAATTTGCAGCAATTTTTTTAGGTAGTCTTGAGCTCCTCATGACAATTTCCTTACCCTTCTGTTTTCTTTTTGCAGCTTAGGAATATTTTTGCTGGCCCCATGTATCTTGTTTGCGCAGTGAAATTCCACAGTAGAACTGATTGATGTGATAGCACCTTGAAATTGCTCACTGCACTTCTTACTAAAAAGTAAGTAATGGCAAGGTCCTAACACGTGGTGTCCATTTTCAAAGTAATTTTACATAAATCTTGTATTGCATTTGAATTGTATGACATGGAGTAATGTGACTTTGCAGTGCAAACAGGAAAGTATCTGGCAGGTTTTATCAGACTCTTTATGCTGGGTAAATATTTTGAGGAGGGAGGAAACAGTTCATTTAGTTGTACAGTACAGAAACAGAACCTTCAGTCATTCTCCTTTATGCTAGCCAAGTACCCATCTTGCTTTTGCTGACCAAATACCTTACAAAATGATGAGCGTAGATTGAGTGGCTAGCCAGAGACTTTTTTTCTCCCCTAAAGCGGAAATGGCAAATACGAGCGGGGCATAATTTTAAAGTGCTTTCCATTTCATCCTTGAATCCCATTTTCCAGCACTTGGCTTGTAGCCTATAATGTTATAATTCAATGTTCATACAGCTATTTTTTTAACTGTAAGAGAACCTACCTCCACAACAACCTCAGGCGGTGTTCCAGATTTTTGGTTCAAAACAGTTCTTCCTTGGATTCGTTCCAACCTCATACTCCTCGCCTTAAGTGTATGCCCTCTGGCCTTGGGCACATCTGTCATGTGAAAAGTGTCCTTAGTTAACTACTTTTGCTTCAAGATAAATGGATCTCTACTATCACACCCTATGATTGAATTTTTGCCCTACCCTGCCCTATAATTTTTCCATTATAGGCAACATAGAGAATCTCCTCTGCACCCTCTCCAGTGCAATCACATCCTTTCTTATTGCCAGCAATGCATGCAATATCCCAGCAGTGGCCTAATTGATATTTTATACCAGGAAATCACTATTATTATTTCATGCTGAGCTAATAAACATAAGCATCCTATTTGCTATTTTCACTTCCTATCTACCAAGATCCCTCTTCAGTTCTCCCTCAGTTCCTATCGTTTATGGTATTTGTTCTACCCTTTGTCTCCCTCTCCCCAAAATGCATCAGGTCACTTGGCAGGATTAAATTTGATCTGCCACCATTTTGCTAAACTTGCCATCTGGTTAATATTCTGTACGCTAAGGCAACCTTGTCATCAAAAGCAGCAACATCAAGTTCTGCTATTTACAAACTTTCTATAATTTTACTTGAGTCATTAGTGTATACAATATGTGTATAATACAGCTCAGGTCTCAGCACCAGTCCCTCTGGTATACTGGTGGTCACAGGCTTTCAATCACAAGAGCAATACTCTACCATCATCCTCTGTTACTGACTACCTTGCCCATTTTCAATCCAATTATTTTCTTAATTTGTACTAAAAACAGAAAATACATTTTGGCATTTATCAGAAGGCAAGAAATTTGAGCTTTATGTACAAGGCTTCAGTTTACTTGAACACTTGCAAAAGCAAGAATGTGTTGGATCATATTAATGAGTGGAATTCGCCTGAAAGTTTCAGCTTTCCTTTTAATCCTTAACATTTGGAGTGTATTTTTCTTGAAAGTAGACCTGGTGTGCCTGATGTACAATTAATACACTTGTGCAGTTTCAGGTGCAGATGAGGAATCAAATTTATTATCTCTTGACTTGGATGATGTGGAATTTCTTGTGCTGTAGCTACAGTACAGTGCAAAGACATAATTACTATAAATCAGAAAAATAAATATGTAGGAATAATGAGGTACTTTTTGTGGGCAGTTCAGAAATCTGATGGCAGAGGGGAAAGAAGCTGTTTCTGAATGGTTGAGAAGCTGCTACATCTCCTTTCAGATGGTTGTAATGAGAAGTGGGCATATCCTGGATTGTGAGGCTGCTAATTAATAGATGCCACCTTTGTTAGGCACTGCCTGTTAGTGGTGGCAAGGGTAGTGCCTGGGCTTTGTCTTGTTGATTTACTTGCAGAATTGTCACGAGCAGTTGTTTCTAATTATACTGTTTTGGTTGTACTTTATTGTAAGAGGCAAGTATAATGAGCAGTGTCACTTAAAGCTAATTTAGATGTCATCACAAAGAGTTAAGAAGTAAGAGTTTTGCAACATTTATTTGGTGTTGGTAAAAGAATCTTGGTCCTGCTTGAGTTTTTGATAGAATTGCTGTAGCCAGAGAAGGTGAATCTTTGGAATTCATTGCCATCAGAGGCTATGGAGGCTAAGTAATTGAGTATATTCAAAGTGGAGGTTGATAGCTTCTTGATTAGTAAGGGTATCAAAGGTCAGGGGGAGGAGGCAGGAAAATGGGGTTGAGAGGAATAATCAATCAGCCATGATGGAATGGTGGAGCAGGCTCAATGAACCAAATGGTTCATTGCTCTGCTCCATTGTCTTGTCTAATGAAAGGTGTGATTCAGTCAATGTGTCTGAAGGCACTTGATTATTGCTCATTGCTAGGGATCAAGTCCGAAAGACCTGATACAGTATCTCAATCAGTTCAGTTTCCTTGAATGAGTGTCAGTTAACACGATAACCAATGTCATACATAATCAACTGTGTAGGAACACCACAGGTAATCAATGTCCTGATTTAAAAAAAACACTAACAATTCATCTTTCAGGGCCCGTATTTAATATTTTGTTTGGTAGACAACACTTTCACACAGTTGGCATTGCTGCAGACCCCACAGAGCCAGCTATTCAATCATGGCTAAAACACTAAGAGTGTTTAATAATGGCACAGTTCATGCAGAACAGTGTGAAACTCACTGTTGCCAAGTTAACCTTGTGATTACTTTGAGTGTCACTAATAATCAGAAACTCAAATGGACCAACTGTATAACTGGCTACAAATGCATGTAGGGACTGAATCTGCTGTAGCAAGGGACACCAGAGTCTCAAGATGCTGCAGATGCTAGAAACCTGAAGCAACACACACAATTGGGCAGTGTCTGTGTAGCGAAATGAACAGTCGACATTTTAGCCTAAAAAATGTCAATTATCTATTTCCATCTGTAGATGCGGCTTGATTTGTTGAGTTGCTCCATTTTGTGTGTGTGGTGTGTGTGTGTGTTGACACAAACTTCAGGCATCTCATTAAGTCAGGATGATGATGGAATAATCTCCATTTGCCTAGATGAGTACAACTCCAATCACATCCTGGAAGCTGAACTTCATCCAGGACAATTGGAATGCCACTCGTCACTTTAGCAGTCACTCCTGCTGCAGTTAGTGCTCGGTCGTTTAAATGCAACGAAGGTTGCTCAATTTCCAAAGGAAGTTGGGAATGGGCAATAAATACATCTTTGCCATGGACATCGTGATCTCAAACAATGAACAGAAATCTGGCAGCAGGATTGGCTGCTAGACTGGCTATTATTGCTATACCTATTTCTGAAGACAAGCCAATCATGGAATTAAAAGAATAGAACTTAGAACATATGAAACAGGAGCAGGTCTAGGCCATCTGGTCTACTGAGCCTGCTCTGCCATTCAGTAAGATCGTGGCTAATCTGGCCATGCACTGAGAAGAACCAATTTGTCTTTTCCCCATAAACCTTAATTCCCCTGCACTGCAAACAATCTATCTAACTGTGTCTTAAATATTTAATGAGGTAGTCTCTAATGCATCCCTGGACAGAGAATTCCAAAGCTTCACTACTCTCTGGGGAAAAGCAATTTCTTCTCATCTCCTTCCTAAACCTGTTTCCCAAAATCTTGAGGCTATGTCTCCTAGCTTTAGTCTCTTTCACCAAACTTTGACAGTATTCTCACATCTAATTCTCTTTGCACTTCATTCCATCATCTCTAATTTATTAACTTCAAATAGTGTCAGCATGCATCTATCTTCTCTCCCCTTTCTAGTCACCAGAGCTTGTGCACATGTGCCTTTCTGTCTTCAAGCCTCTGTTGCTGTAATCTTTCTGGTCATGGTAGAAGAGCATAAGGAATATGAAGATGAAAATCTAGTCATTTGGTATCACGTGGATTTTGGCTCAGATCATTCTGTAGTTTAAACATCTAGCATCTGGTGAATCGCTCGCCATGTGGCCTCTGGCTATGACGGGAGAGATCTCAGCTTGTTAGATTTCGTGGCCAAATATTGTGACTTCAGTTGGCAGAACCTATTGAATGTGTTATCTTTTAGACTACTGCTGCATATTTTGAGGTGAGTTCTCTCCACATCACTTCAGAATTCATTCATTGTCCATGTTGGATGACCTATTAAGTTAGACTGGAACAAAAAGAAATGAACAGGTTGTACATGAGTGGTTGATATTTATGTACCATCCAGTTCATAAATTGCAAAATAAAAATAAAAACTAGGAAGTTTTGTTCTTGTATTATAGCCAAGCCAACACTGGCCATCAGTAGAAAAGGCCAAATATGGGATTGTCAGTGAATGGGGAATTGGGGTTACAGTTAATGGATTTTGTTGCACTATTTATTATCAGCCAACTAGAAGGATCCACTTTTGACTGCCTTCTGTATTCCTCATCCTCTTTGCCTGCTTTCAGTTCTGCTGACAGCAGTGGTTCTGCTCTCATCATGGCAAGCTTGCAAAACTTTGAATCTTGATGCCAATGCTGAAATTGACTTATGGAATGGTTAAGTGCTTACTTAGTGGAAGCAATTTTTCGGCATTTGAGTTGTCAGTTTTATTATTTTCTGTGTGGTAATATGGCATTTACCATGCGGAATTCTTGATAGTATACTAAACTGTTCCAGATTGAAAACCTGGCTGAGGACATTCTTGAGATGGAGACTATTTGTGCAATTTTCTGCTGAGAATAACAGCCTGAATAAATGTCGCCTCTGGGTTGTGGAGCTGCTTTTATGCTGCTATCCTTTGTCTACTCTCCACTTTTCTACTAGCGACACCTTGTGCTCTGTGTACCTTTTGCTCATTTCCCAATAAAATGGTACTCTGAAGACTGCCTACTGTGTGCCCATGTTTGAGAATGTTTACAAGCCAGACAATCAGATTGCAGTCCTCCCCCCTGCCACACCAGTTTTCTGTTCTTTTGGACTGTAGTAATAATAATCTTTATTTGTATACATTAAGATGCAGGCTTGAAGTGCTTTACATGCTTTACATCAATCATAAAAATGAGACAATTATAAATCATAAGTGAAGACAAGCATTATATATAATAAAATGTAACCAAAAACCAAATTATATAAATATAATCAACAGGCATTAAGTAATCCATTTTTTTTTTAAAAGTAGGTTTTTGGAAGTGTTTTGAAACATTCCACAGTATTAGCTTGGTGTACCTCAATCATTAAGAGTATTCAAGATTTTTGTATGCTTGGCTGTAGGAACACTAAGCACACCAATATTTGCAATTCTAAGATTATGATTTGGGACATAAAGGGATAGACACTCCAAAATATATAGAGGAGTTAGATTATTCAGAGCCTTGTATACAATTAAGAGTATTTTAAAATTGGTCCTAAAGGAGACAGGCACCCAGTGCAATGATGCCAAAAGTGGTGAAATATACTTGAATTTTCTTTTTCTTTGTTTAAGATTCTGGCTGCTGCATTTTGAACAAGCTGCAGCTGATTCTATCTTTTCGTAGGCAGTTCTGAAAAGAGTGCATTACAGTAATCTAATCAGCTAAAAACATTAAACTTGTATCAATTTTTCTGCAAATTGATGTTATAAGAAATCAAACTCTTGAGTCAATAATAGCATCTGAATTCTTTAACTTCTGGCTTAATTTGTAAGGCCAGATGATAAAATTCATTTCTGAGATTCACACTACTTTTTATTGTTACCAATAACCAAAATTTCTGGGGTTTTTTCCCCTCATTTAGTTTAAGGATATTCAAACTCGACCATTCTGTAATGCTAGTAAGACACCAGACCAGGGTTTAGAGCTTGTGGTCATCTGGTGTAATGGACAAAAACAGTTGACAAATAGGCAAATACAATATTGAAAAATCGTAGAAACACAACGTTGAATGGTTTTCATAGCCAGTTGAAATCGAGCACTGATGAGTTGTTTTGATGCTGAAGCTGATTTCCGATGTTCGGTTAAGAGGTCTGTACTCCAATGTTGCACTTCTTGGGCTGGCATCAAATCAGTTTTACAAATGATGATGAACCTTTTATAAAACATTGATTCAGCCACAAGTGGAGTTTTGTGTATACTTCAAGGGTTCTGAAGAATCTAGACAGAATAGATAGAGATGGTGGAGGGAGCATTGTTTTTTGCCAGTTATAAGGAGACTTGATATTTGCAAAGCACATGGTTATCGGTTAAGGCTTAGAATGTGACGGTATTGAGGGAGGTAGATTCAATTCTAGCATTCATGAGGAATGTGACTCAATGTATGAAAGGAAAGAATTTTGAGGATTATGATGAAAGGTGAGAGAGTGGGACTGGCTCAGTTGTTCCTGGATTTGATAGATGCAATGGGCATCTGTATGTAACCTCTCTGATTTGGTAAAATTCAGTAGTGATACATTGTGGGAGGGGGAAATCAAGGTTCCTATTGCATTCTCTCAAAAAAATTAGCTGATTATCCTGGACGTCAATTACCCGGGCTGTTTGAAGACTTATTATACTCTGGTATGATTCATAACAGCCACTTGCTTTGCATTTGCAGAATTCCAATGATATGCCGGAGACCATTACAAGTCGAGATGCAGCCAGATTTCCCATCATTGCCAGCTGCACACTGTTTGGCCTTTATCTTTTTTTCAAAGTAAGTTTGCTTTGTATATCTTTTCTTTCTGTGTGCCCACCCCCCGATCTGAGACTTTATTTTTTAAAAATATATATATTTTGGTTGTCAGTATTTGTTATCCACATTGTAGTAGGGGCTGCTGCTGTACTTTAGTTAAATAATTCAACGTTCTAAGTAAATTTATTCTCAAAGTACATATGTAACCATATATAACCCAGAGATTGACTTTCCTGTGGGCATACTCAATAAATTCTGTAACCAAAATAGGATCAATGAAAGACCGCACCAACAGGCGATGATAATCAGTGTGGAAAAGATGACAAACTGTGCCAATACAAAAAGAAAGGGGGAAAAGCAGCAATGCTAAATTAGCAATAAATATGTCCTTGAAAGTGAGTCCATAGGTTGTGGGAACAGTTCAGTGATGGGGTGGGTGAAGTTATCTTATATGGTTCAAAAGGCTGGTGGTTGAGGGGAAATAACTGTTCTGTGTCTTTTGTTTTCAGATATTTTCTCAAGAGTACATCAATTTGCTCCTTTCCATGTACTTTTTCATACTTGGTATATTGGCTTTGTCTCACACTTTAAGGTATGACATTCTTTCATTGGAAAAAAATTCCTATGTTCTTTAATTTGGAAAGAAAACTTGAAGAAACCTTTTTTCTTTTCCAATATTTTTATTAATTTACATGTAAGAGTACAGGAAAAATATCAATACATTATACTAAATTGCATATGACTCCTTACCCTATATTCATACAGGTTAATTAATTTGTAACATTGAAATATAGTAATTTTATTATATTAAAAAAATCTAACCCATTACCAAGACTGAAGCTGTTTAGTAAAGAAAAAAAAATTAGTCATCATCTTTGCTTTAACAACAAATCAAGGTTTTGAAAATAATTCAGAAAGGGATCCCCACAATGTTTGAAAGTCTTGACTGGATTCAGAGATTGAACATCGAATCTTCTCTAAATTTAAACGTGACATTACATCACGTAACCATTGGGCGTGAATAGGAGGGGCCGCATCTTTCCATTTAAGCAAGAGCATCCTTCTGGCCATAAGAGACATAAAAGCCAAAATGTGCAAGTCAGATGACTCCAAAATAATATCCTTCCCTCCAACAATGCCAAATAAAGTGGTCAAAGGATTAGGCTTAAAGTAAACTTTAAAAAGTATCAAGAAAGTTTGTAATACTTCTTTCCAATATTTTCCAAGACTTGGGCATGTTCAAAACATGAATGATTGAAGCTTCTCCATTATTACATTTATCACAATACGGAGATAGATCTAAATAAAAACAAGACAACTTATCCTTGGTCATATGGGCCCTATGGACCACTTTAAATTGTAGGAGAGAGTGGCAGGCACATAACGATGAAATATTAACCAATTTAAAAATTTGATTCCAAGTTTCCTCAGAAATTGAAGTCTGTAAATCTTGTTCCCAAAGATTTTTAATTTTATCTAAAGGAACATTTTATCTAAAGGAGTAGGTATTAAATGCTTTCAGGACTTGTTTGTAGAGGGAAGTCTCTTTTTGTTTGAACAACTGTCAACTAAATATAGTGTACCCAAAACTTTTTTTTCGATACCTACAAATAAGAGATTTTTGGCGGTCTCAAATAAGTACATTTCCTAAAAGTCCTGATAAGAATCTACTAGATGTAATTTTTAATTTGAAACCTTTTGATAATGAATCTATATCTAATATTTATATTATGCTGCTGGGAAGAAACATTAAAAAAAATTTTTTTTTAACAAGTTGTGGGTATTTAGTTTTAAACTATGCTAAATGATTGTGCTATATGTATATTAAAAAATCCCTTTGATTTTACTAGCATATATTAGGGAAATATAGCAGTAATTGGTGAACAGATCTACTGGCCTTATGATCTGAGGACCACAGCCTTGTGGTTTAGAGGCTTGCGTGCCTCAATGACCTGGAAACTATGTTGGCTGGAGTCAGGGCTTTATGCTTTGACTCTTGGTAGGATCACCCATGCCACACAGGTCAAAGGGTAGAAGCCAGACTTGGAGTAGTCCACTGGTCCTCCAGGTTTGAAGGTTCAGCTCAGGGCTAACTCTGACTGCTAAGAGTCAGTGAGTATGATCTGATAGATCGTGTTGAATTGAGTTTTATTTTTAGAAATTGGGTAGGTAAGCAACATCTGAGAACTAATTTCTTAATGTTGGACATGGCACATTAACCTGCCAAATCGTTGGGGTGAACCTCTTTAGATATATTTTGTAAATCTTAGCATATTCATTGTTCATAGAAACACTTTCTAAAAGGGGAATCTAAGACTGGTGTGCTATTTTAAGACCATAAGATGCAAAAGCAAAATTAGGCCATTTGGACCATTGCGTGCGTCTGCTTCACCGTCGGATGATGGCTGATTTGTACTCATTTCGTGATGATCACATTAAAACTGTCTCCTTGCGAATCTGAAAGCCTATAATAATGTGCTGGAATATATCCATTGAAATAAATCTTCAAATTTGGAAACCGTTCCAATGTTCACCAATTAAGCTATTGAAAATAAATGTATGGTAATTATGGCACATTTCCTTGCAGCTAATGACAGATTATTTATAGACTAATCCTGCAGTAATAGCATTTGCACAGGAAATGGCTGAATGGAATGCTGTTACTGTGTGCATTCATCAATTTACTGTGTAGTTCACTGATTAGCTAAAGTTAAGATGTAAATGTTAACTAAGTTAAAGGAGTGAGTCATTTTTAGGTCCAGAAAACATTGTCAAGCTACTTAGTTATTTTCAGCAGTGAATTCCTCGGTGGATTACTGCCTGATTAAGTACTTCTCAAGATCCTTCTATTCAGTAATGAGACTTCAATATATTGTGCCATGTACTTCATTAGAATTTCTGCACGATTTATGGACCCTCCCACTTGTTTACTGGAAGTCTGTTATTCTGAGTAGTTTCTGAGATCTATTCAGATTAACTCTTCATTTTAAAGGGTTGGCATGGTAGTGTAGTGGTTAGGACAATGCTTTACAGTATCAGCAACTCGGGTTCAATTCCAGCTGCTGCCGTTAGAGTTTGTATGTTCTCCCTGTGATCGCTTGGGTTTCTTGTGGTGCTCCGGTTTCCTCCCAGAATCTAAAGATGTACCAGTTAGTGGGTTAATTGGTCATTGTAAGTTGTTCCGTAATTAGAGATAGCATGGCTCGAGGGGGGTGGAAGGGCTTATTCCATTCTGTATCTCAATAAAATTAAAAAATAATAAAATTTAGAAATAAAAGCACAAAAAGCTGAATGTACTCAGCAGGTTAATCATCATCTACCAAGGGAAATGGGCAGTCATTGTTTTGGCTGGAAACTATTGACTTTAATATATTTTAGTAAAAAGTTGTATTGATAGAATACTGTAACTAAAAACACATCCAGCTGGTGTTGTTTGGAGTTTTCTGTCATAATGGGCACTGAGTCAAATCCTTTGTCCCGTTGACTAAATTTACTAACAGCATATCAACTGTTGTCTAATTAACTGGAAGAACAAATTTAAGGGTCTCAGTGATCCATCCTTGTTGCTATATCTCTGCCAACATCTAGCTGTGGCAAAGTAAAAGCAAAAGGTCGATTGTGTAGTGAACTTTGAATACTTTGTTTGATTCACTTATTTCCTGTGTTTCTGTGGGATGGGGGGGGGGGGGGTGGTGGTTGCTTCCTGTTCCCGATCTTGAGCAATGCATTTTACCACAACATTTTGGCACTTGAATTACTATCTCAATCCTTATCTTGCAAAAGGACAGCATAATTGTCTTTTTTTCCTCCACATGGTAGAGATGGTGAAATAAGGAATCCAGAGACTAAACACAGCAGCTGCTGGCAGCCTGAACTTAATGTACTGGGAATCCTCAGCTGGATGGGTAGCCTCTGGAAAGTGAAATGAGTTATTACTGCCGCTTGTTCATCCAAAATATCCAAGACCATCAACCTGAAAGAGTAATTGTTTCTCACTCTGCAGTGGCTGCTTGACTCAAGTATTTCAAAAATTTCACAACATCTGTCATGGGGGAAGCTGAACTGGAAGAAGGTAGCTGGTGTTCAGCTCCTGACTGGATTTTTAATTTTTAGAAGATCGCTGCTAATGAAAGGCTTTCCTTTCCAAGACATGTTCTGTACATAGTACATAACACATTGGCATAGCGGTAAGCATAACGCTTTGCAGCGTGTTAAGTTTGGGGTTCAATTCTTGCTGCTCTCTGTAAGGAGTTTGTACATTCTCCCCATGACTGTGGTTTTCACCAGGTGCTCTGATGTTTAAAGATGTAAGAGTTAGACATAAGACGTAAGAGTGTTGGCGCATGGCCAAGTGGTTAAGGCGTTCGTCTAGTGACTTGAGGGTCGCTAGTTCGAGCCTTGGCTGAGGCAGCGTGTGTGTCCTTGAGCAAGGCACTTAATCACACGTTGCTCTGCGACGACACTGGTGCCAAGCTGTATGGGTCCTAATGCCCTTCCCTTGGACAACGGTGGCGTGGAGAGGGGGGACTTGCGGCATGGGCAGCTGCTGATCTTCCATACAACCTTGCCCAGGCCTGCGCCCTGAAAACCTTCCAAGGCGCAAATCCATGGTCACATGAAGCTAACAGATGCCCATAAAAAGAGTTAGAATTAATAAGTTATGGGCATGCTGTGTTGGTGCTGGAAGCATGGCAACACTTGCAAGTCTTCCTCCAGCACATCCTCAAACTGTGTTGGTTGTTGACGCAAACAATACGTTTCACCTAACAAAGCTAATCTTTAATCTTTATATTTTAACTTTTGTATCTCTGAAGAGAAAACTAAAACAATGAGGTGAGAAATGGTCTCACTTGACGGTTCTTTGTACTTAATTTCTTGACCTATTCTTGCTTATGATGCTGGTTTTGTTTAATTGCAAGTGGTTTTGAATGATAGGTTTTAGGTTGATGCCTTACTTTAGGAAAGGAACAGATGGGTTAACAGTTGGATGCTTAAGCAGTGCTGAGAGACTTTTGGAATGCAAAAAAAAAATCTGTCAAACTGGATGTAAAAGGCCCAATGACAATTCAAAAATGAGTTCTGTTTGAGCTGGTTTATAGTTTCTCAAGTCTAAACCTCCCAAGGTTTGACATTTCTGCTTTAAAAAATCTGACTTCAGGCAACTTATTCTGTTTCTGTAACTCAATATTAACTTAATGTCTGTATGGGACTTAGATAGGAATTGGGGATTATTTTAACAGAGCTGTAAAAATCTTACTCTGACAAAGCTAAATTCAATCAAAATTGTATCCTTGGGCTTGTGATTTGAGAGCTGCTTGAACTGTACAAAAATAATGAACAAGTTTTTCTTGTGGTTGATGTTTGGCTTTTGACTCTTATTTCATCCTAGCTGGGCCAGTTCATGTATACTTGACCATGCAAAATACTGACAAATTGCACCAAAGCCTTCTCATTCTCCTTTAGCCCTACCCTCCATATTTGAAGAAGTCATTATGCTCAATGAAATTTAACAAGTTGAGTATTGTAATCTTCCTTCATTACATGGCTGAATTGTTTTTGTTTTATAATCCTGCTTGACTCTCAGATCTTCTTCTGCCAGTCCCTTAAATTTAAGCAATCGCTTTCAAGAAAATCGGCAGGTCAGGTTTTTTGAACTATGCTCCTAAACTGTGGAATTCAATACCTAAAATGATAAGGGATGCAGACTCAGTTGACACTTCTAAATGCCAGCTCAAAACTTGTTTATTTAACCTTACTTTTAACTAACATAATTTTGTCTTTTATTTTCATATTTGCACTATATCCCATTGTAAAGCACTTTGAACTGTATTGTATAAAAAGTGCTTTATAAATTATTATTATTCATTTTCAGAGCCATGTGGTGACACTGATCAGGGCTGATATTTCTCCAGCTACTTTTAAGCTCCTTTACGTAGCTCACTATGATGAACAGTCATCGGAAAATGGAGTGTAACCAGAAAAGACATTAATGGCTAATAAATTTTTGGGTGATTATTGTACCTACGTAAAACTTTCAATATTATTCTCCATTTTCTAGTAATAATTAATGCAAAGGAGGGATCCTGGGAAACAAAGTGAACTGATTTGTTCTTTTGTTTCAGTCCAGCTATGAATAAGGTGATTCCTGCAAGTCTACCAAACAAACAGTACCAGCTGCTTTTTACTCAGGGAACAGGAGAATCCAAGGAGGGTAAGTACTTGAACATAGAATGTTACAGCACAGTACAGGCTGTTTGGACCACAATATTGTGACAGTCTTTGAACCTACCCCAAGATCAATCTAACCCTGCCCTCCAATTTTCTTTCATCCATGTGCCTACCTATGAGTCTCTTGGGTGTCCCTAATGTATCTGCCTGTACCACCACCACCTAGCAGTGCATTTCATGCAACCACCACTCTGTGTTTTAAAAGAAATACTTCTGACATCCCTCTTCCTCCACCCCCCCCCCACCCACCACTCCATACTTCCCATCAGTCATTTCAGAATTACATCTCCTTGTATTAGCCATGTCTGCCTTGGGAAAATTCCCTTGCTGTCCATTCTATCAATGGCTCCTGTATACCTCCATCAAGTCACTAACTAAGACTGTATATGATTAACTTTTAATTAAGAGGATAACATGAATGATTCTTTAATGAGAGATTAGTGAACCCAGCTGTTCTAGTTCTGGATTATCTTGCCCACCATCAGATTGTAAAGGCAAAAAGATAAAATCACTTTACATATTCTAAGTTGTTTTCTTTTTATTGTTGTTGCCACTGTGAACATTTTTCTTCTTGCCTAAAATAAGTGGCAAATAATACTGCACAGAACTAGAGAACTGGAGTACGTTGTGTTGGAAGTAACGAGCTTTGGGTCTGTGAGATCACGTAGTTCCAGTTGAGGTATGCCAGGCAGAGACTGGTGGTGGCCAATCCAGCGTGATGTTGTTGCAACTGAAATTAAAAGTTTCCTGATGGGGATCTTATGTTAAAATTCCATTAATACTCATCTTGAGAAAGTGATACTAGCTTTCCCTAGTGTTTTCAGAGTTGGAATCAACTTGTATTTTAAAAAAAAATGCAAAGACTGAATAAGCTTAGTATTGAAGGCTGACATGTTTGGAGATAACCTACTAAAAGTTGGAGCTGATGGGATCATTGGAAAAATGTATCATTAAAATGACCTGCTGGTCAATCAATAACTAGATACCCTATTGATCCCAAAGGAAATTGCAGTGTCACAGTAACATTACTAGTACACAGATATAAAAATATTAGAAGAGAAGTAAGAAAGAATAAAAAATAACCCACTCCTGTTAGCTGCTTGTGGTAAGTTATCACTTCGTTGGCTATGGTTGACACATTATAGATCCTAATGGCTATGAGGAAGAACAACCTCATATAGTGGTCCTTAGAGCAGCACGGTTGTCCTAGTCTATTACTGAAAGTGCTCCTCTGTTCAGCAAGGAAGCATGTAGAGGGTGAGATTGGCAGGATTTTCTGTAGGGTCCTTTGTTCTATCTCAGCCTCTAGTGTGTCCAGTTTGACTCCTATAACAGCCAGCCTTTCTATTCAGTTTACTGAGCCTGCCATTGCTCCAGCACACCACCACATAGAAGATTGTATTGGCGACAACAGACTGATAGATCATATGAAGGAGAGGCCTGCTTACTCCAAAGGATCTTAGTCTTCTCAGGAAGTAGAAGTGACTCTGGCCCTTCTTGTATGTTGATGCTCCACTCAGGTCTATCATCCAGGTGCACCTCCAGGTATTTGTAGGTTCTTACCACATTCACGTCTTCATCTTTAGTGGTACCAGGGAACAGTGTAGGCTAGTCTTCCTGAAGTCCATCACCATCTCCTTTGTCTTACTGATATTGAGCTGCAGATTATTCAGCTGGCACCATTTGATAAAGTCCTCCACCAGGGCCCTGTATTCATCACCTTGTCCTCCCTTTATCCATCCAACTATTGCTGAGTCATCAGAGAATTTCTACAGATGGCATGACTCAGTGTTGTATCGAAAGACCAAGGTATACTGGGTAGAGAGGAAGGGAGCCCTGTGGGGCCCCAGTGCTGCATATAACCATGTCTGAAACACAGCTCTGAGGCTGCACATTCTGTGGTCTGCCAGTCAGATAGTCCATTATCCAGGGTACCATGCAAGTGCCAGCCTGCATTGAATGGAGCTTTTCTCCCAGCAATGAGGGCTGTATGGTATTGAAGGCACTTGAGAAATCAAAAAACATGATCCTCACAGTGCTGCCCTGCTTATCCAAATGGGAATTGAATTAAATTGACTTTATTACTTGCATCTTTCATATCCATGAGGAGTAAAAATCTTGACGTTACACCTCCATCTAAATGTGCAGTGTGCAACATAGAGTAATTTATAATAAGAAGTATGTACAACAGATATCAAATACAGAATAGCAATGGTGAAAGAAGCTTTCCAAAAAATGAAGACCATATTAACAGACAGAAAGATGAGCACGTACACTAAAAACAGAATACTGCAGTGCTACATTTATTCTATCCTGACTTATGGAAGTGAATGCTGGACCATTTCCCCAGCAATGGAAAAGAGACTAGAAGCAGCTGAATTATGGTTCTGCAGGAGAATGTTAAAAATATCATGGACCACACACACATCAAATGAAGTTCTCAGAAGAGCCCAAGCAGTTTGTTCACTCAAACCAACAATAAGAGAAAGACAACTCAGATTCCTAGGACACATCATGTGGAAAGATGAACTAGAAAAGCTCATACTGTCTGGAAAGATTGAGGGGAGTAAACCTAGAGGAAGACCTTGGCTTATATGCATCAAAAGCATAGCCAGGTGGCTACACATCGAGGAAATGGAAGTCGTCCAAAAAACGAAGGATAGATCTACATGGAAAACCATGGTCACCAAAGTCCGCATCGGATATGGTACCTAGACAGACAGACAGTATGTACAACAGGATAGTCAGTATATCATAGAAATACAGTTGTGTCTGCATGAGTTAAGCAGTTTGATGGCCTGGTGGAAAAAGCTGGGCTGGAGCCTGTTGTTCCTGTTTCCCGGATGGTAGCTGGAACAGTTTGTGGTTGGGATGACTTGGGTCCCCAATGAGCCTTCAGGCCCTTTTTACACACTTGTCTTTGTAAATGTCCTGAATAGTAGGAAGTTCTGCAGAGTCCTGCGATTGAGGGAAGTACAGTTCCCTTACCAAGCAGTGATACAGCTAGTCAGGATGCTCCCAATTGTGCCCCTATAGAAAGTTCTTAGGATTTGGGGGCCCACACCAAACTTCTTCAACCGTCTGAGAGTAGGCTCTGTTTAGCTGGTAGATATCAGCAGTGTTAACTCCAGGCTGAGACTCAGATTGAAAATGCGCTGGAGAACTCCACACAGCTGCTCAGCACACTCCTTCAGGACCTTGGGGTTCACACCATCCGGTCCCAATGCTTTGCCATGTCTGAGTTTCCCCAGAGCCCTTCTCACTCGCTCAGTGGTGAAGGCGAGTCCATGATGACTGGGAAGTTGGTTGAAGGTGGGTGCTGGGGGAGGTGAAATCGGGATGATAGCAGTTGGTGTGTGGAGCTGTGGATGGTAGGTGGAGGGCAAGGAGAGGATGTAGATAATGGTAGCCTGTTTTCATCTATATGTTGAATTGGGGTAGGAGGGGAGGTTTTAGTGCTGAGGGAGCATTGGGTGCTTCAGCACCTGGACTGGTGTGCTGAGGGAGATGTGAACAGGAGGGCAGTTGTCAAATCTATTGAAGAATTGGTTTAACTCATTAACCCATTTATGGTTCAATTCTCAGGCTCTCTAGCTGGGCTGATTGAAGCCAGTGATGTCCTTCATGCCTCCCCACACCTCTTGTGTGCTACTCTGCCCAAGCTTGTTCTCCAGCTCTCTCCTGTATTCCTCTTTAGCCACCTTGATCTTCTCTCTTAGCTCCCTCTGCGTGATTCAATTCCTCCATGTCTCCTGATCTAAAGGCTCTCTTTTTGTGGTTGAGAAGAATCTTTAGATCACTGGTGACCCATGGTTTGGTGTTAAGGAAGCAACGATTTTAGCCCATGATTTTGGGGTTTCTGACCAAAGCTGTAGTGTTAATATGGGGGAAAAAAGCAATGGGTATTTTCCTGAAAAGCACTAAAAAAAAAGTACAAGCAATGCAGAGCTAATAACACGATTCCATTCCTGAGAACTGTTCATAATTCTGAAATGAAAAGAGGAGCATCTGAACAGTAGGTTCAGGGAAAAGCAGCTGCCAATGACCTCTGATACAATGAGTGAGTGCTCAGCAAAAACCTGCTAAGGTTTAGCTTTGTTGGGGTCACCCTAAACCTCTGATTGTTGGTGCTCAGGTGGAGAGATGCCCCATCCTACCCAGCAGCCAATGCCTGCAGTAGCCAGCAAATTCATCCCGCTGATCTCTGCTTGCTTTTATATATGGGGCTTCCATAAATTGAACACTCAAAACCTCGCTAGGGCCTGTATTAAGTTTTTCTTAAACCAGTATATATTTATTTTTCTAGAAATCATCAACTATGAGTTTGACACCAAAGATCTTGTCTGTTTGGGTTTTAGCAGTGTGATTGGAGTCTGGTACTTACTGAAAAAGGTAAGAACAACATATCAAGTAATGATTTTATTCGTGTTGAATGATCTCTATCTGTAACTATATCCAGTTAGTGGAACGTGCTCAGCTCAGTACAATACAACATGCAATTGCTAATTTTCCAGAGTTTTAAGATGAATGGTTCTGCTCTCATTGTTAGCTGATTCAGGCCATAGTAAGTTTCCATGTCTCTGGGGGAAGTGTGTGTTCTGTTCTCCTGAATGTGGTCAATTATTTATAAATTTAAGATCATTTAAGTCATCTTAATTTCAACTACATTTAAAAAATATATTCTGGGATTGTTTTCACTTAGCCTTCTGAAAGTCTGTTCAGATACATTTTGACCTATGTATCATGAAGAGCTGTGAAAGTCATTTGAATATTGACAGAAACAATATGAAGCAAAGAAAAACTGCTGGGGGATCTCAGCAGGTCAGGCTGCATTTGTGGAAGGAAATGGAAGTCCATGTTTTGAATACGACAGGTGACAGAAAGCTGCAGATGATAGCATCTTATAGGAAAGGAAGATGGAGTACAGAATCAAATAAGGGAAGTGGGGTATTTATTGTCCACATCTGTCCACCCCACCTGCAGTCATCTGTGCTTTGTTGCTTCCATCTACTACCTCCCAGGCTCCGCTATTTCCAATTTCCTCTCGTCCTCTGTCACCTGTTTTGTGCATACACCTATCACTTGGCAGCTCTCCTCTTCGCCTTTTTACATGGCTTTCTTTCCTCATCATTCAGTTCAGATGACTGGAAACGTTGATAGTCCATTTTCCTCCACAAATGCTGCCTTGACCTGCTGAGTATCTTCTGCATCTGATTTGTAGCTCCAGATTCTTGTCTTCAAGAAACAATGTGACGTTTGTAATGGGTGTGGTATGAAACTTGTGGAAATCAAAGTTGTCGGAAACCTGATGGGGAAATGGAGTTCAGGCCTTTCTGAATGGGCAACCATGATTTAAGTGCTTTTGCTTCTATTTGTTCTTTTAATCTGTCATAAAATTAGTTGAATAGCCTTCATTAACTTTCACCACCTGTCTGTGAACCTTGGATCCTTTCTAATATTTGTATTTAGAGCTACTGCTCAGAAACTTGGCTTTGAGCAATGTCCAACAAGCTCAGTGCAGGAGGGTGTGTCTTCAGGGAATGAAGGGCACAGGTAGAAGTTGGGTTAACAGGTCCTCTGTAGTAGGATTGGTAGAGTTATGGTATTAAAAGTTTTTTTTTAAGTAGGCTGTTAATACAAAAGGTTGGGTTTTTGGGTCAGTTAGAAATGTAATGTAAAGCTCCAAGTCATTACTGCTAATTATTCCTCTTTCATTACTGTAACTGCTCATGGGATCAACATAAAGGTAGAAAATAGTATTCTGACAAATCAATTCAAAGCATTGTAACATGAAAGTAATGCTCTAAATGTCTCATTACTTAACTACACGTCTTCATTTATCCAATATTTAAGTATCTATCACTGAAATTTTATTGTGTATTTGTATGTTGTAAATAAATGTAAAGATTTTACAAAAAAAATTGTGCATCTTTGACAAACATTGTTTTGTATCCTCCTTTTGCAGATGATTATCTGCACGATTGAATTTAATATAGTTTTTTAATATGACTTGTAATGAAGGGTGAATAGAAATTGTATTTTAAATTCTCTGTTTTAACTGAAGAGTATCTGAAGGGAAAGTAGTATTTAATTGCGGGTGGTAGGGGGACAACTCGACAAAACAGACAAGAATGGTCATTTGGATTAAATTCTAGAGGTAATGTTCCTGGAACTAACTTTTTTTTTAAAGGAGTCAGAGGATATAAAAATTAATGCTGCCAGTAAAGACGCAGCTAAGTTTTAAAAGAACTCTAAATTTGGCTTCATATTAAATAGACTGGATATCAACTTCAGCTTAAGTTGGAGAAATTCCACTTATGTTCTACAGCCTCCGCCAATTACAGTGATGTATTGCCCCTTGTCTACATAAGGGGGCATAACACTGTCCAGACTTCAGTTGACAACAAATGTAGGTGACCTGTGACTGATTTACATGTAATTTTGCATTGAACTTCATTTAAGACCGTAAGACATAGGAGTGGAATTAGGCCATTTAGCCCATCAAGCACTCTGCCATCCCAACATGGCTAGTTTATTATCCTTCTCAGCTCCATTCTCCTGTCGTCATTTTATAACCTAATACACACAATGACCTTTGGCAATAAATTCAATAGATTCATCAACTTCTGGCTAAAGAAATTCTTCCTCATCTCTATTCCAAACGAATGTTCCTCTGTTTTGAGATTCTGCCCTTCCCCCACCATAGGAGACATTTTCTCTACATCCACTGTATCTCAGCCGTTGAATATTTAATCGGTTTCAATGAGATCCTCCCTCATTCAGGTGAGTACAGAGCCATCAAGCGCTCCTCGTCTTTCATTCCTAGAATCATTTTCATGAACCTTCTTTGAACCCGCTCCAATGTGTGCAGATCCTTTCTGAGATAAGGGGCCCAAAACTGCTCATAATACTCCAAGTGAGGCCTTACCAATGCCTTATAAAGCCTCAAAGTTGCTGGTGAATGCAGCAGACCAGGCAGCTTAGAGATGCTGCCTGGCCTGCTGCATTCACCAGCAACTTTGATGTGTGTTACTTGAATTTCCAGCGTCTGCAGAATTACTCGTGTTTGCGCCCTTATAAAGCCTTAACATTTACATACTTTATATTCTAGTCCTCTTGAAATGAGGTTGGCCCTCATTTAACCAAATAACTAAAAGTACTGCTGTTTCCAGCATCCTTAAACTATCATCTGGACAAAGCGCTTGGACTACCAACTGCACCAAACATGTCACTGTAATATTAATGTTTTGTGTCAGTGTTTCATGTTTGATTACATCTAACCTGATTTGTAAAATATGACTTGATGTTACTGACAGACTGTTAATAAACGTAAAGGAGTATTGCTTGTATTAGATGATTTAAATAAGGTGTGCAGCAAAATATGTTCAAAGACATTCTGGAATATGTTCACGTCATAGAGCACTACAGCACAGAAACAAGCTGTTTGTGCCATCTAGTCTGTGCTGAGCTATTATTCTACCTAGTCCCATCGATTTGCACCTGGATCATACCCCTTCTATCCATGTACTTATCCAAATTTGGCTTAAATGTTGAAATTAAACCTGCATCCACCACTTCAACTGGTAGCTCATTCCACACTCTCACCTCCCTCTGGGTGAAGAAGTTCCCCCTCATGTTCCCCTTACATCCTTAATCTATGTCCTCTGGTTCTAGTCTTACCCAACCTCAAGGCTTATATCCACTCTATCTATACCCCTCACAATTTTGTGTACAATACTTTTAATTGCCTTTTAATTTTAATGATCCTTTCCTGTTCTATTGCAGCATTGGATTGCCAACAATCTGTTTGGATTAGCATTTGCTCTCAATGGTGTTGAACTTCTTCATCTCAACAATGTCAGCACAGGGTGCATTCTCCTCGGTGGGCTGTTTATCTATGATGTATTCTGGGTAAGTGGGTTTGCTGCTTCCTTGATTATGTTCCACTGCATCTCACTTGGTGAAAGATGTAATTAGCCAATGTCCTCATTTCAGCCAGGAGTCCACCAGATGAGTTTGAGCCTCATATGGAGTACTTCATTATATTTTTAGGGTGACACCAAGCCGTAGTGGTTCGTGTGAAACTAACAGTGCCCTTTGTAAAATCAGGGTTCAGTTCCTGCTTCTGTACGTATGGAGTTTGTATGCTCTTTTGTGACCCAGCAGGTTTCCTTTTGGTGCTCCAGTTTCCAAAGATGTATGGATTAGGGTTCACAAAATGTGGGCATACTACGTTGGTGCCAGAAGCTTGGTGACACTTTCTCAGATTGTGTTGGTCCTTGATGCAAAGCAACACATTTCAGTGTATATTTTGATGTTTCAATGTATGTGTGACAAATACAACTATTACAGTGTTGATCACCCCAGTCAGAAATTCCAAAATCTAAAAACCTCTGAAATCCAAAATTTTTTTTGAGTGCTGACACGGAGTCACAAATGGAAAATTCCACAAAGCTGTTGGAGGTTTCCAGGCGATGTGCATGTCACTGCACCACAGACAATTATGAGGAGTATCCTCACGTGTAATGATTAGAAGTTAATAAAAAATAGAGAAGCACTGAATAAAGCAAAAATTGAAGATCTTGATTATGAATTGAAAGATTGGATTTGTCAGCTTTGGTGTGAATATGTACTCTTTAATGGCATGCTGATCATGAAACAAGCAAAGATTTGTCATGATTAAAAATTGAAGGTAATTGTGAATATTTAGCAGGCTGGTTGAGGAAATTTAAGAAACACACGGTATTAATTTTTTTTAAAGATTGGTGCTGATAAAGCATGTGCTGATGACAAAGCAGCAGAGACATGCATTGAGTTTGCCAAGAACATTGCTGATGATTGCTGCTGCATCAGTACATGTGTGATGAACAAATGTCAGACAATCTGTTTACTGGAAACACAAATTTAGAGACGGGATTATGGTGATGCCAAATAACCACTGTCTACCAAGGTGGCTGGGGTAGTGTTAACTTGCCTTTCTGATGGTTCAATATAAACATTGTTTCATGCACAAAACTGTTAAAAAAAAATTATTTAAAACTATCTTTAGGGTAAGCTATACATGTAACGAAAATGGATTTTGTGTTTAGACTTGAGTCCAATCCCAAAGGAATCTCATTATGTAAATGCAAATATTCCAAAATCTGAAAAGCTTCCAGCCCTAAGTATTTTGAATAAGGTGTCCTCAACCTGTATTTAGTAAAGCTAATCTGAGATACACAGGCATGGACCATCTGGGTTACAAAGGCTATGTCAACAGAACTGTTTTAAATATTTTTCTAAGACGTATTTAAGTTGTCCTGCTCACTTTTCCAGTTCAATTACTTCAGATTCTTTGTTGAAATGTAATGTATTTAAAGGAAAACATTAATCAATTGTCCTTCAAAACGTACATTAAACATTTGGGAGGGATCTATGGAAATGATATTTAAAAGGCATTTTTAAGTAGATATAAGATATTCAAAAGAAGGGAAGATGGCGGCACGACGCAGCTCGCTGCGGCTGCTCCGGTGGTGATGTCTGTTATTTGTCAAGTAGGGCGCCATGCACAATCCTGATTTGATGGAGACGGACGTGAGAGCACGGAGGAACATCTGGTGAAACTCCTGAAATGCCTGCTTCGCTGCTGCTGCTACTGTGTGGTCCAGAATCTCTGAAGGAGAAGGCCCCGAGTCCTCGGCTTTGCTTGTTGCTCGGTGGCCGGGGCGGGGTCGAAGTGCTCGGCAGAGGATGGTGCTCGGAGAGGCTCTGTTGGAGGGGCTGGTTGGAGGCTCGAAGTTTTCAGACGGACTCGGAGTCCGCTGTGGTCGGGTGCTTCCAATGATGCTGCATCGGCAAGATGGCGGCGCTTGGAGGTTCATGGCAGGGAGCGTTCCTCCCTTTTGCCGCCTGCGTGTGACGATGAGTCTATCGGACCTTTGAGACTTTTTTTTACCGTGCCCATGGTCTGCTCTTTATCAAATTATGGTATTGCTTTGCACTGTTGTAACTATGTTATAATTATGTGCTTTTGTCAGTTTTAGTCTTGGTTTGTCCTGTGTTTTCTTGTGATATCATTCTGGAGGAACGTTGTATCATTTTTTAATGCATGCATTTCTAAATGACAATAATCGAGGTCTGAGTGTCCTCATAATCTAATCTAATCTAATCATTCCTTCACGCTTGCCCATCCATTCAGTAGCGTTAGGAATGATTTTTTATGTGAAACTTCTCTGCATAAACACCAATATCCCTTCCTGCCCTTAAGTATCTTTTTTTAAAAAATCATTATTTATTTTGAATATCTTTTATTGACCACTTGGGTAGTGAATTTTAAAACCTTAGTTTTTTTTTCATTCTGTCTCTGTCCTTGTCTGCAGAACATTGTTTTCCATGGCCAGGATGAGCTGACAGAAAATCAACGTGCACTGCGTCAATGCCTTTAGGAATTCTGTATGTTTTGACTGGGTGGGCCTATTTTCTCCATGTACAACAAACTCGATGTCAGCCTGGAATCTGTAATTAACTGTATAGTAGGAAATGAATGATCCTGAACCAAGTTCCATCGAGCTCGCTTGCAATCCTCATAGGTTGCATTTGGGTAGCAATCAAGTTGCTGGCCAGTGTTATTAAATTCCGATCAGTTTGTCAGAAACCTACCCAGTAACAGATTGAGGGAAAGTTGAAATGTAGGAATTCTTTAACAGCTTGGGCATCGTCTGCAGTGGTAATGGAAAATGAGGGATAACAATTGCTTGGAACACTGAGGAGTAACTAACCCACCTCTCTTTGAAATAATGCTTTGGCTCTTTTATTGCTAAGTAAAGTCAAGGTCTTAGGTAATATCTGATTGTACCATAAGCAGTTTAGCACTCAGTAAACACTCTGTATAGATATCAACTTGTATCTTTCTGGAATCTATAACCTTTTAATTCTGGGGTGACCATGTTAAACAATGAGCCAAAGCTGTGTTCAAGTCTAAGCCTTGTTGTATATGTGGGAGACTAGGTGAATTTTCCATATTGTAAATGAGTATTGTTGTTGACCTAAATTACATTTTTATTTCAGAACAATTACTTTCAAGTTACTTTTTTGTTCAGTAACAATAATAATTAACTAAATAGCTTGTGTTTCTGTGTAGTCATTAGAATACTGGAGAATGCAAAATACATACACCTCATTTGAGTTGTAAAGGTTTCATTGTGATTCATCCTTGAGTTACAACAATGGCAGCTAAACATATGGCAGACCTCCAAAATGAAGGTGCTGCAACTGTTTTTTTCCTTATGACAAATCTTGCTGAACCAGTTGTAAATCTGATTAAGGCAAGGTGTTTAACAAGTGCTGTTAATATTTTTACATTCCACTCATTCATTTTGGTTAAGTCTGCAAAAGTTTTACCATATTTTTGTTTTTAAAACAAAATAGCAACTAAATTATTCCTAATTCAAAGTCATTATATGCTCTGTTATTTTGGATTGGGTTTGGTGAAAGGGACTCTTACTTGCATCTTGGAGTTATTTAAATTGAATACTTAAATCCTTTAAATCTGCTTACAGGTATTTGGCACAAATGTCATGGTAACTGTTGCCAAGTCATTTGAAGCACCAATTAAATGTGAGTACCACAGTAGCATATTCTTAACATGTGTTGAATGTAATATTATGTACCTTGACAAATGCAGCACCAGGTGTTTTTTTTTTTAAGTCTGATAAGGATTTTCTAAGATATGTGATTAAAACCACTTTCAACGTGGCTTGGTTTAGCAAACTGCTTGCAAACGAGTAGCAAAGATATCTTGGTTATTCCTTTCTTATTTAGCAATTAAATGCTTGGCACAACCAGTGATCAATCAAGTGTTGTTTGACTGCTGGTTAGATAGCTTACTTTGCCTTTTCCTTGAGAGCTAAGATACTCTGCATTGATCCTGTTCCCCAGGATGATTCAGAAAGAAGTAAATGAAGATTGAAAATGTGAGATAGCATTGCTCTGTATTTGAAGCCAGACAATACAAAATTGATTCTCTCCTTTGCAGTAAATTGGTAGCTTAGGGGATTCTTGTTTCCTGCTGATAATACCAGATTCAAACTAATATCAGGTAGTGCTTCAAACTACTGTTCTCCATCCTCCTTTGGGAGCGACTGGAAACTGCTTGTATTTGATGTATGGGGAGGCAAAGATGAGATTCTGTGAAGCTTCTGTTGTGTATTAATTTGCCAGGATTTTGTCTATGCTGATAAACCACAAATGATCACTGATCCTTATGAGAATTTCTTTGGAAAGTAGAACTTTTTTCAGTTGTGGCAGAATTTTAGCATTACCTTAAAGAAGGGAAGTTTATTGAGGTTTGGTTGAGGTTGTCATACACCCCAAAAATGAAACGCTTTAGCTCATCAGGTTCATTGTGGCCACTGGGTACCGATGTATACTAATCCCATTTCATGGTACTGGGCCTGCAATCTCCCATGATCTTCTGTTTCAACTTCTTAGCTAGATATCTAAATGTAATGAAGTACCTGTCTCTATCACTCTTAAGGAAATACTGTAAGAACAGGGAGCTTATCATACAAAAATAGAAATCATTACTTAAGGCACAGCTGCCTGCAGTTCTGGTTGCCACACCATAGGCTGTGCAGAGAAAACACACCATGAACTTGTGTGGATGCAGTAATTCTGCTATTAGACCATGCTGAGAAGGCTGGATTTGCTTTCCTTGAAATCTGATGGTTTCTGAATAAGGGTAATAGATGGGGAAGATGGTGAGAAGGTTTTCACCGTGGCAGAGATGACTATAATGGATTCTGCTTAATTGAGCCATTGGTTAATCAGCAAAATCAACTTATTTGGGACAGCTGTTAAAGAGCAAAAACTAATTAAGAAAATTGCCAGGATTCCCTGTATTTATTTGGGGACGGACACTTGTGTGGCCATCAGACGGTACACCATTATAGAGCAAACAGTTTTTAAATAGCTTCAGTTGTGTGTGCTTTTTTAAAACAGCAGTTATTTTTTGTCACTGATAGTTGGTGAGAAGTAAGCGGTAAAGTAATTCAGCACTGTTTTACTCATGGTGGTTTCAAGCATTCAGACTTGGAGATGCCAGAAATAGGCAGGAGTGAAAATGAAACAATTTCACTACTTCAAAAAGTTAGGAGCTATGAAGAATTTGAAGGTGTTGACAGTTATATTGAATGTTACAATGAAAGTGATGATTTGGAGGATGCAATCATCATTGTATGAAGGCATTACCAATACCTACACTGGGTGTCAGCACTGATTTTGTTCAGTGCATTCATTGGATTAATTCCTCGGATAACTATTAAGAACTAATATAGTTAGAGTACCGTAGCAGCATTATTAGTGTTTTAATTTGTTCTGTATTTCATTTAAATATCTAATTTGTTATATTCAGTTTGTCTTTTTTTAAATACCTTTTTAACTATTTCCATGAAACTTTGGCTAATTGGGGTAGCCGCTTAATTGAGCCAAAATGTACTGGTCCCCGGTGTGTCTCAATTAACTGGAATCCGCTCTATCACCAAAAGCCTAGGTTCAAAGGAAGGGGTAGGAGAGTTGGAGGAGATTTCATAAGAATTACTTTCAACCTCCCAACCCCATGAGATTTGGAATTTGCAATATCCTGTCCCTTCCATCCCACTCTTTCCCCCCCCTCCCCCCACTGAATTCTTCAATCACAGTGTTCTTGATTGTGGGTACAGATGAGAAATATTCAGTTAATACTTTATCAGCAATCTCTGGTCCAACAGTTGGGCGATACAGTTATTATACCTGCATTAACTTGACAACAAGTGATGCCCTACAGCAGAGGTGCAGATGCACTCAGTGTCCACTTTATTAGGTACAGGAGTGCACCCTGGTGTGATCTGCTGTTGAAGCCCATCCACTTAAAGGTTTGACATGTTGCACATTCAGAGGTGCTCTTCTGCTCACCACTGTTGTATGTGTGGCTATTTTGAGTCACTTTCCTATCAGCTTGACCCACTCTGGCCATATTCCTCTGACCTCTCTCATTAACAAGGCATTTTCACCCACAGAACTGCCGCTAATGGGATGTTTTTGTTGTTTTTCATATCTCTGTAAACTTTGGAAAATCCTGAGATCAGCTGTTTGAGAAGTTCAAACCATCCTGCCTGGCACCAACAATCATTCCATGGTCCAAGTCACGCGGGTCACATTTCTTCCCCATTCTGGTTGGTCGGAATAACTGAACCTCTTGACCATGTCTGCATGCTTTTATGCATAGAGTTGCTGCCACATGATTGGCTGATAAGTTATTTGCATTAATGAGCAGGTGTGCGTAATAGTGGTCACTGAGTGTAAATATTGACCGTAGCAATAATCGTTATTGTGGAGCAGACTCGATGGGCCAAATGGCCTAATTCTGCTCCTATATCCTAAGGTCTGTGTGCCAGCTGATTGTTTTACATCGATGAAACTTCATCAGATGAAGGATTTTTGGCTCTCTTCTTTCTACCAGATGCTTGCTGGCACGTTGAATTCTTCCAGTATTTTTTGTTTTGTATTTCCAGCATCTGCCATCTAATTTTGCTCGAATGGCTCAGTTAATATTTGGGCAAATGGAATTGCCAGAATTGTAATCACTACTTGTAGAGGAAAAGTGAGAATTAATTGGGAGGTGAAAAAAAAATTGATCAAACCCATTAGCTTAAAAATTTCATCAGAAAGGCTAGTGCCAAGTCTCTGGTTTTCTTTTATTGATACAAAAATTAATTTAAATCATGCAACTTCTCCAAGAATGTTTTTTAAATCATAGATCAAACAATTATGCAATTCTTACAAGGTCTGTCTATTCTGAATGTCCAAGTTACGTTAACTCAATTTACTGGGTAAACAGTAGAAACTCCTCTTACCCTGTGGCAAGGGTGTGATTCAGCCAATCATTAGCTTATAACAACTACTGATAAGGTGAAATCTGTTTCACTAAAATTGATATTTACCCACTAGTCAAATTTACTTGCAGATAATGAACTATTGCACCTTTGACATTTGCAGTTCTGTTAATCACGTCTGAGGTGATGACTGCATGGACTTTTCAGAACGCAGTTATTTTAAGTGCAGTATACACCCCCTAGAGGGAGCCCTGTCCCACTAGACTTGGATTCAATTCCAATCTTAGACTTAAAATCTTCCCATTTTAAACTAATTTCATATTTTCCCAAATTTGGCAAAACCTTGCAAGAACAAAAATCACCTTGTCGTAGGATAAAATACTTTTACTGTGCTTGTTGTAAATTAAACTCCTTTTCCCTCTTGGGCTACTGCAGATAATTTGGCAAGTGCTCTTCTTTTAGTAAGCAAGTTATGCTCTTGCCATTAGTCTGTGAGGCTTGTGAAAATAGTAGTTATGCCAAGAAGTAAAAGAGGACATTGCAGCAGAATTAAAAGCATCTTCCATGACTATAGTTCCAAAAATGAAGAAAAATACAGGTGTTTATGAATGAATTGGCCTTCTGTTTCTTACCTTGCATAAATATTTAACTCCCTGTTTATATATTTGCTATTTGTACCACACATCTGGTGAGGTTAACCTTTATAAGTTTGCATCTCCGGCAATTTAAGCTTGCCTTTGAGAGACTGGATTGGCTTACTTCGTGCACACTGTTGCACTTTTGGAAGTGCCTTCTTTCGAAGGAGCTGTTAAACCAAAAACACAAATGTTCTCCAACATCAGCGATCTTGTGGCACAAATTTGAAGAGTAGATAAGGAATTCTTATGTGTTGTGGCCAGCATTTGCCCAGAAACATATGATCTTTACATAAACAAGAGAAAATCTGCAGATGCTGGAAATCCGAGCAACACACACAAAATGCTGGAGGAACTCAGCAGGCCAGGCAGCATCTATGGGGGGAAAAGTACAGTCAACGTTTCGGGCCGAAACCCTTCGGCAGTTTTGACTGGAGAAAAAAAACTGAGGAGTAGAGGGTTTTTGGCTCGAAACGTCGACTGTATTTTTTTCCACAGATGCTGCTTGGCCTGCTGAGTTCCTCCAGCATTTTGTGTGTGTTGATCTTTACACATGTAGCAAGGTCCCACAACTCGTATGTTGTCCGCTATATTTCATGATGTTAAAAGCAGGGACGTTTTGGGAAGCCTTGATAAGGATGGGATATTTGCTAAATTAAAGCATCGCTAAATGTTTTAGAATAAGCTAGGTTGTCACAGGATTGAAGACAGACACGGAATCATGGATGGAATGTTTTTATTAATTAGGATATTTTTGTATTTAATAATCAGCAGGGAGAAAGGGTAACAAAGCATGTAAGTCATAAACACAGGGAAGTCTGCAGACGCTGGAAATCCAAAGCAATGCACACAAAATGCTGGAGGAACTCAGCAGGTTAGGCACCATCTGTGGAAATGAATAGATGGCTGATGTTTTGGACTGAGATGCTTCTTCAGGAGTGGAAAGGAAGGGGAAGGACACTAGAATAAAAAGGGTGGGGGGAGTTGGGAGGCTAGCTGGAAGGTGATGGGGGAAGCCAGGTGGGTGGGAAAGGTAAAGGGCTGGAGAAGGAGGAATCTGATAGGGAGGATAAGTGAAGTAAGGGAAGCTAGTTGCACAGTGCTGTTTCTGTATGTAAATAATTCCTTTCATACAATTCAGGTGTTTTGCCTTAGATCAGTGGTAGAGAAAACGTTGGAGAAATTCTTGCTTGCATTTCGAACTTCCACAGGCCACAGGTTTGCTTGCATGGGGGCAGTCAGCATGTCTGTATGGGGGAAGCTCTGTTGCAGAGGTGGGTAACATTTAGATGGATATGGCAAACAATACCATCTTGATGCGCACTTTTTTTTTAAACCTTTAACATCCTGCATGGTAGACTAATCCAGAAGATCAAGTCATAGAGGATCCATGGTAAGTTGGGTTCAGAATTGCCTTGGTCGTGGAAGGCAGGGTAGTGGTGGAGAGGTGTTACTCATACATGGAGATCTGTGATCAGTGGTGCTTTGCAGGATCAGTGCTGGGACCCCTTTAAAGTATATATAATAATTTGGTAGGCAGTCTGATTATCAAGTTCATGGGTAACTCGAACACTGGTGGAATTTTAGGTATTTCATTCATTATGTCTGATATGGGGGATTATGGTCTTTCCATGACCGTGATTGTTCTTAGCTGATTTTTGTATAGAAGTGGTTTGCCATTGCCTCCTTCTGGGCAGTGTCTTTACAAGACGGGTAACCCCAGCCATTATCAGTACTCTTCAGATTGTCTGCCTGGTATCAGTGGTTGCATAACCAGGACTTGTGATATGCACCAGGTGCTAATACCTGCTCCCATGGCTTCATGTGATACTGATTGAGGGGAGCGGGGTGGGTGGAACAGCTAAGCAGATGCTACCCCTTGCCCAAGGATGATCTGCAGGCTAGTGGAGGGAAGGAGTGCCTTCAGTCGAGATTCATCTTCACCTTGTTACCCTGTTATAGGTAGTAAGGCTCTCAAAATGTCATGAGACATAGATTAATTGGAATTTTAGGCAAAAGAATAGTAGGTGGTGCTTAATCCAGACAAGTGTGAGGTGACGCACTGTGGAAGGTTAACTACTGTACAAGAATATACAGCAAATTGTATGACCCAGGGGAACATTGAGATACAGTTCATCCACAGCTAAAGATCCTACCAGGATCTCTGTACTCTGCTTTCAAGTTCAATCCTTCATAGTGAATCAGTTCACACTTTTCCAGATTTGAACTCCACCTGCCACTGCCCAGCCCAGCTCTGCATCCTATTAATGACCCGTTGTAACCTACAATAACCTTCTACATTATCCATAACACCACCAATCTTCATGTCACCTGCACACTTATTAACCCATCCTTCCACTTCGTCATCTAAGTCATTCACTACTACTCTCTACTTCCTGTGGGCGAGCAAATTCCTAATCCATGCAGCAAAGCTTCCCTGGATCCCATGCCTCCTGACTTTCTGAATGAGCCTACTATGGGGAACCTTGTCAAATGCCTTACTAAAATCCATATAACATCACATTCACTGCTCTGCCTTCAATTTGTTCTGTCCTGCCCCAGGAGAGGTTCCGTTGGTTGAAGAAACTGAAATCTGGCCCCTCTTCCTCAACCTCTCTTCTGTTCTGTCTTTCTGTTCCTGCCCTGATTAGCTCGTGTATGAGAGATAGCTAGAGATGATTACCTTTTGAGGTCCTGCTTTTCGGCTTGCTTCCAAATTTCTGATATTCACTGTGCAGGACCTCGTCGTCCTTTTATACATATTTCGCTTGTGTCAGTGTGCACCATGACCTCTGGCTGCTCACCCTCCTTGAGAAGGTTCTGCAGCTGTCATTGAACCTGGCAGCAGGGAGGCAGCACATCATGCTGACGTCTTTAGTAGTCACAGAATCTCTTGTGTGTCCCACTGACCAACAAGTCTCCTATCACTAGTCCTCTGCTATTTTACTCTTCTCCACTGAGCACCAGATCAATGGCACTGTGGCCAGCTCTGAGAATTTGTCCTGATAGGTCATGCCCTTCTCCTCCCCGCCCCCACCCCACCCCGCCCCCACCCCACCCCACCCCCACCAAGTAATACTTGAAGGGAATGACCACAGAGAAACTCTGTACTGACTGCCTGCTCCCCTTTCTTCTGGTTCTGATCCATTTATCTGAAGTCTGTAATTTGCGTGTGACCACCTCAGTAAGTCTCATCTGTGAAGCCCTCAGCTTCCCAGATGATCCAGAGTACCTTCAGAGTCAACTCCAGTTCCTTGACCTGGTCTGTCTGAAGCTGCACAGTGGTGCACTTGCCACAGATGTCAAAGGGGAGACCATCAGGTCCCTTGAAATGCTTCATCTTGTAGGGGGATCATTCTGCTGCCCAAGCTACCATCCTGTCTACCCTCAATCCAAGATCAAGGATCAACAACAAAATTAAACCTTGCCTGTACTTACCCATGTCTTCTCACTGAAGTCTTTTTTTTTTAGAACTCCTCTCATTCCCACACCTGCTCGTTACTCAGCCTCATCACACTGACTGCTCACCCCTCTTATGCTGGCCCACTCCGACAATGGTTGCTCCATTAGACCATAGCTTTTTACTGGCTGCTGTTAATTAGTTTATTGGCCAATCAATTTATTTGTTTTATTGAAATACAATGTGGAATCGACCCTTCAAACCATGTTGTTCAGCACTACCCCGATTTAATCCGAGCCTAGTCATGGAACAATTTACGATGACCAATTAACCTACCAACTGGTATATCTTGGACTGTGGGAGGAAACTGGAGCATCCAGAATAAAACTGGAAATCTACGCAGTAACAGGGAGAACGTACAAACTCCTTATAGGCAGTTGCGAGAATTGAACCCGGGGCACCTATGCTATAAAACGTGCTAACCACTACACTACACTACGCTCCTTATTATTAACTAATAATCTTGGGGTCAGTTGTTTAGAATCTTGTGCCTCTCACTTTAAGTCCTGGTGCCTGTTAAATGAAGTTTACCAGCAGAGGTTGCTAGATTATTGATTAATCAGGGCATGAAGGGTTACAGGGAGAAGGCAAGAGATCAGGGTTGAGAGGGAATTGTATCAGCCATGATGAACTGGCAGAGCAGACTTAATGGGCCAAATAGCTGAATTCTGCTCCTCAATCTTAATATTTTAAGATAAGAGCTAATTCTTAAACTTAATTTCTCTGTGGGGATGTATTGAGGGATCTTTAATTGTTTAAAATACTTCAAATTGCCTTTTCTCCAATTGTAGATATTCCAAGTCTTTGAAATGTCTTTTGCGTCATTGTAATATATGGTATTAAGTTTCACAGCAACACTTTGGACTTTCTGTCTGAAAGTAGAATCTGGGTGAGTGTTTATAAACAGACCTTGTTTTTGATCAGTTTGGCCAAGATGCTAGCCTGCTGCTTACCGGAGCAGCTGCATGAGAACAGAATTAGAAACTGTTAGCATCACCCTAGCTGGTGGTTAGATTCCAGATGGCCTGCGGTTGGGCGATATCACTGTGCACAGCATGGACTGGAATGAGATGTACAAAAGCAAACATTCCCGTCAAGCTGCAGGACATCCCAGCTGCTCTGTGTTTATACAGTCTGGCACTGGAATGCACCTAAAACATTGTTCAAGATTGCTTCATTTTTAAAAGGGGCCATCCCTGCTGCCATATTTCTCACTGGACCAACTAAAGATAATGGATTATGGTTTGAACAGACTGAGCAGACTGTTGTAGTTCTGACAGTTCTTCCATTATGAGCATTGACAGTAGGTATGTGGGAAAAGAGCATCACCTGTACACAATATTCTAACTTATAAAAGTTAAGACTACGAAGGAAAACTACCTTGATAATTTCTTTCCCTGCTTCCTGAACTTTGTATTTCAAGATTTTATGGGCCAATAGTACCGTTGCAGCTTCCCTTTTTCTCTCAAGGTTGGATAGTAATGTTTATTTTTTTGTTTATTTAGTGCTGTTTCCTCAAGATCTACTCGAGAAAGGGCTTGCAGCCAATAATTTTGCAATGCTTGGCTTGGGAGACATCGTCATTCCAGGTAATTGAGCTTTCTTTAAGGAATCCATAATTTTTAGTAACTGCTGTCAATTCGCTCATGCTCTGGACAATTGGGCTAGATGTGTTGGTGTTGAATAGCATGCTGTCTTCAGTTTTAACACGAGCTCAAATTAGCTAATGTTCCTTAAGCAATTCTTGTCATGTGCCATTTTAGTTTGGATATTAGTAAGGGTGCCAAAGGTTATAAGCAGAAAGCAGGAGAAAGGGGTTGAGAGGGATAATAATTCAGCCATGATGGATAGACTCAAGTGGGCTGAATGGCCGGATTCTGCTCTTGCGTCTTATTTTAAAATTGCAAGTATAATGCCCCTCTCACATCATTATTGATGTGGCATTGGACCAGTTGCCAATCTAATGTGGGAGAGTTTGGAGCCCACTATATGCTCATTATTGGTTATTTGTAAACTTTTCAAGATAATCAGCTTCAGCCTTGTGGCCAGCATTTATTGCTTATCTTTCATAGTACCAGAACAGAATAGCCAAGGTCACTTCAAAGGATGATTCTGTGGGTCTGGAACTGTGCAAAGGCTCTAGCAGGGGTTTCTAACCTGGGGTCCACAAGCCCTTTTCTTAATGGTATTGGTCCATGGCATAAAAACGGCTGTGGGAACCCCTGCTCTGAGGGCAGCAGATTTCCTCTGCTGTTGATTGTCTGAATCAAAAGGGTTTTTACAAGCTATTTGAAGTTTGTTGGTAGCTCTGGTCAGCATAGTCTGGAGTGTCTGATGTAGTCTTATGGACTTAGTGAAAACTTGACAAATATGATATTGAGCCAGAGCATATCGCTATCAAGGCAGAATAAATGGGTGAGAAGAGGGATAGTGATCATTATATGAATTGAATTGATAAAAATAATAATCTTAGATTATTTGGCACATGGCCATCAAAACAGTGAAAATGCATCATTTTACGTCAAAATCCAACACAGTCTGAGATGTTTTGGGGGCAGCCTGCAATTGTTGCCAAATTTCTGGCACCAACATAGTATGCCCACAACTCACTACCCCTGACTTGTATGTCGTTGAAATGCGGGAGGAAGCTGGAGCACTCGGCAAACTCATGCAGTCGCGGGGTAGAAAAAGACTGTGGCAGCAATTAAACCCTCATTTTACAGCTGGCACTGTAAAACATTAAACTAGCCACTATGATACTGTGCCGCACCTATAGACATAGGGAAAGGTATATCTGGTGCTTGTGGTGTTCTTTACCTAGTATAACATAAGGTACAGAGCAAACCGTATGAAGTAGGTTTCAGGCAACTTTAACACCAGCATGATAAGCAAAACTAACCTTACTTAATTTTGGAAACACACTTCCTTCAAATGTCTGCACCTCCTTTTCATTCCCCATGTCATGGTTCCATCTCAGAGTTCCCTACCAAAAGAGAAAGATACATGCACATAGAACAGGTTTTTCCAAGCTTTCCTGTATCCCCAGCTGTCATTTGTGAAACTGATCCCCAGAGTAAGGTTGTTTGTCCTTTTCTGGAACTTATTGTTCTTCTCAATACAACCAACATCAGAGAAATTTTCACTAATTAGAGACAGTCACTAGGAATATATCTGACCCTGGAATAATTGGGTTGCAGCTGAGCATACCCTAACACACTGAAGCCATAAGTTTCTCTTATCTATACACAGCAGAAAATGGCTAGATGGCTGCATCCAGTCTCCTAATCCTCGTGGTGGGTTCATCTTTCTGTGGAGGTGGAGTAGGTCTCGCATCCACTGCTCCTCCTGGTTTTCTCATTTGCCTTTTTTTTTAAGCCTATTAACACACACAGTCATTTAATCCATTAACTTGATGCAAGCTATTAAATTTAATAAAGGTAGAGAACACAAAATAATGTGTAGCAGACGACGTCTGTTGCAGGACAATAAAACGGTTGGATGAAATGATAATGGTTGTTGTATATCCATTAAAATAGGAGCAGAATTAGGCCATCCCATCTATCAGGTCTCCTCTACCATTCAATCATGGCTGATTTATTATTCCACTCAACCCATTCTCTTGCTTTCTCTCTGTAACCTTTGATGCCCATACTAATCAAGAACCTATCAACTTCCACTTTTAAGTATACCCAATAACTAAGCCTTTACAGCCAACTGTGGCAATAAATTCAGGATATACTACTCTCTGGCTAAAGAAATATCTTTTCATCTCTGTTCTGAGCAGACATCCTTTGGTTCTGAGGCTGTGTCCCCTGGTCCTAGACTCTCCCACTATAGGAAACATCCTCTCCATGTTCACTCTATGTAGGCCTTTCAATATTTGATAGGTTTCAGTGAGATTCCCCCTCTCATTCTTCAAAACTCCAGTAAACTATCGAATGCTCTTTGTACATTAACCCTTTCATTCCTGGGATCATTCTCTGGAGCCTCTCCAAAGCCAGCACCCCCTTTCTCTGACCCAAAACTGCTCACAATACTCATTACATTGGTATTATATAGTCATGATTTTCTTCACTCATGCAGTGTTGGAATGTGGAACTTATTACCATAAAGGAACAGTTGATGGCAATTTAGTACAATTCTGACTGGGCAGTTATCTAATTTTTTTAATTTCTCATCTAAACTTAGGCATCTTCATCGCCCTTCTCCTTCGTTTTGATGTGAGGTAAGCTGCCTGAAGATGTGAGCTAAGTTATAAATGGCCAAATTTTAGATAACGTTGATTCTGAATGGTTTTGACAATGTAAGTCAAACTTCACTAATCTGTCAGTAGTAATTAGGTTATACAGAGTCAGTAAGGAAATTAGATTAGCATTTTCAAAACCGATTAAATTACTAATGGTCATAAATCAATGAAATTCTGTGTGTCTAGTTATTTGGAATGATTATTCTTAGAATGCCAGATGTACAGTATAATTATAGTTGCATACTTTTTTAAATTTATCCTCAATTCCTTTGCAGTATTAATTTTCCCTTTTCTGCCCTTTTTCTGTCTTTCTTTTTCATGGCATCGTTTTGTAATTTGCCAATGTTGTGAACGTTGAGTAAGGTATTTCAGTTTTATTCACATGTAATTGCATATTTGTAAGACATGTTTTCCAGCAGCTAGTTTGACTTCAGACATTATTGTACTTGCAACCCAACATCATCTTGATCTTCATATGAGACTAGTTATAGCATCATACAGTCAAAATCCTTGAATAGGACCCTTCACCTGCAAAGCTCCCAG